>NW_023494790.1:3691839-4256839 GCF_904425465.1 Colossoma macropomum
GAGAGATAAAGAGGGAGAGAGAGAGAGAGATAAAGAGAGCGGAGAGAGAGAGAGACGGGGAGAGAGAGAGAGAGAGATAAAGAGAGGAGAGAGAGAGAGATAAAGAGAGGGAGAGAGAGAGAGAGAGAGAGAGAGACTTGACTTTCAAGCACCTTTGTTTAACATACCATAACAAAAACATAACACAAAACCTTTGTTATCCAGATTAACCGTTAACAAAACATGAGTCTTCCAAACACACCACAAACTGTCTCCTTCACAAAGTTATTACAAACCCATCCTGATCATCAGGTTCACAGACGAAACCCCCCCCCCACCCCCCACCCAGCAAAGTGTGTCCACATCATCAGTGAGGGTGTAGTAGGCATATTCCAACAGGAGTCGCCTTGACACCAAACCCCTCACCATTAAAACAGGATCAGTTCCCCTGAGCCCTTTGATCCTGTTCGTCCTGCTACACCAAATAGCCAGTTTCACTGCTCCATACAAAAAGTTTAAAAGTATGACCTCGTCCCTCCTCGAGACAGAATACTTTGGTCCGTAGAGAAATAAGCTCTGGCCGAAACCCCACAAAAAGGACACCCATCCCCAGCTAAAGGATCAAGTCGTGCCACGTGCCTGTTTGTGGCTAGTATCCCATGTGCAATCCTCCACTGGAGGTCTCCCACTCTCTTTTCAATGGGCCTTTTGTACAGAGACCGCCAGCTACCTTTAGGTGCGAGTCTGCCCCCACAACCTCAGTCCATTTGGTTTCCCGCAGATCCATGAGAGACCGAAAATTCAAGACTTTAGTGCAGGCAAAATATAATGACCGTTTGTTTAGTCCACTAGAGTTCCCAAGGGCTGGGGTCCCTAGTGAAAGGAGCTTCCCTTGACCATCCTGCCAGTCCTCCCGTTCCACTCTGACCACCAGCTCTGGAAAATCCACCATTTCACTCCAGCAGTCCTCCACAGGTGCTGTATCCAGATATTCTAGAACTGAGACAGACAGGTCAGACCTCAACTGGTCTAGTACCTGTGAAACCTGTGAAAGTGAGAGAGACACAGAGAGAGAGACAGCGAGAGAGAGAGACAGAGAGAGAGAGAACACTTATGATCTTTTGAGGTCCTGGACACAGATTTGTAGGACCATTGCTTACATTGCATACAGATGGCAGAGCATTTCCACCAAAAACAGCATTATATCCTATGGCAGGTCACGGATTCCATAGGTGATGTTTGTTCAGCTGCGGAATGCATGTTTTTCCACCACAGATCGAGCTGATAAATCGTCAACATCTGCGCAAAAGCTTTGCTCATCATATGTCACAAGATTACCAGTCCAAAAAAAAAGGAAACTAAAACTGAGCTGGAGAGCAAATGCTGTAGAGGAGGACAAGTTCGCTCACGTTTACTCTAAAAACAATCTGCCCAAAAATAAATATTACTCCTTAAGTTTTGCTCAAAAGCCTAGAGAAACAGACAATGAGTTACCCTCCACACTGTCGCCTGGTGAGCATTTTACGTTAGTGTAGAAATCCGATATTGTTACTTAGCTATGGTGGTCCAGGTACTTGCTAATGTTGCTAATGTTCACATGGGCTGATTAGAAAGTCTGTGCTCCATTGTTGGTACAGCCGTAGATAAACGTACCTAGATGCCACGTTGGGTCCAGCCAGGCACGTCAACAGCGCTGCCATTTTAGGGCGGTCAACATCGCTGCTGGACTGCATTCGGTACCATTACAGAGTGGCAGTTTAAGAAAGATACTGTCCAAAATTACACTATTTCAAGAATATTGCTCTCAGGAAGTGGGTCAGGATTATATAACGGAGGGAACGCAGTGATCCACACTCATGTTTGTGTGATGTGTATTGTTTGTGTGATGTTTGTGTAGATGTGGTCATGTGGTTGGTGAAGCACAGAGAACCTGTTGATGTGATTGTTTTTCCTCTGGTTTTATATGAAGCTTATTTCATTTAATAGTCTATTCAGGGGATCTTCATTCCTTAATCCATGTAGATATTCATAACAGATTAACTTTAGAACCTTCTTACACAAACCTGAAGTTGGCTTCTTATTTGCCAGCTTCTTGCTCGAATTTTCCCGTTCCACCTTAAATGGTGCATCGGCCAGCTTCTTGTTCAAATTTTCCTGTTCCACCTTAAATGGTGCGTCGGCCAGCTTCTTGTTCGAACTTTCCCGTCCGGTAAAACCCGAACAAGAAGCTGGCGAATAGGAAGCCACTTCAGCTTCGTCCTTCTTACTGTGTTCTTGGGGGTTTGTTTTATTTTTTATGTGCGTTAAGATTAGAAGTGATTCAAACATTGATGGATTTGCTGATGTGTGTGATTTGTGTTTCTCAATCAGAGCAGCCAATCAGAACAGAGCTCATTAACATATTAGTCTTAAAGGCACAGGAACAAAACAGTCTGTTTAATTCTAATGGATAAAGATTAAAAATACTCATGTGGAAATTAGTTATTAAGTTTTTGAAACAATAAATGACACCTATGTTTTAAGTGGACATCAAGGGGAAACATAAAATATAAGAAAAATATATGATATTAACTTTTAATTTTGCTGTACTGGTGCATTGTGTTTGTTCTAATTCATTAAACTTCAGAAAAAAAATCATGAAATATATGATGGATTGTGAAAATGTCTTATGTTTTATGAAAATGAGTGAGAGGCTGAATCTCAAATATTTCAGTACTCCCTACATGGTGCCCTACATAGGTCATAATAATTAGGGAATGAAGTCTTCTAAATGCATTATTTGTGTAATAGTGTTCATTTTGGGTTCAGACAAAGTGAGTCAGGTCATAAGATGCCCAAAAGTAAACGAGATGTGTGTAATGTTATTCCAGGCTCTCCCACTGGGGGCGGCATGAGCCACAGCCCACAGCACGAGGGGAACTGACAGCCTAGAGCTGGAGAGAGACAGAGAGAGGGAGAATGAGAGTGACAGAGGCACAGAGGGAGAGAGAGAGGGCGAGCGAGTATTGCTGGTTTCTCTCTAAATCACACTCACTCTCTGCTGAAGCTCCAGCTGGATGTGTGGAGGAACCAGGAGCCTTTTTTAATGAACTGGAATTACTGGAGAAAAATGGAGGACCACTTCAGTCAGAGCCACAGAGTAGTGTGTGACAGATGTGGAATGTGTGTATTCTCCACAAACTGTGTGGATCACCCTTTAGGAACTGATCACTTTCTTGGCATATGTGGATCACCTTCAGGAACTGTGTGGATCATCTTCAGGAACTGCATGGATCATCTTCAGGAGCTGATCACATTCTTAAACTGGGTGGATCACCTTCAGGAACTGTGTGGATCATCCTCAGGAACTGATCATGTTCTTAAACTGGGTGGATCACCTTCAGGAACTGCATGGATCATCTTCAGGAACTGCGTGGATCATCTTCAGGAACTGATCACATTCTTAAACTGGGTGGATCACCTTCAGGAACTGTGTGGATCATCCTCAGGAACTGATCATGTTCTTAAACTGGGTGGATCACCTTCAGGAACTGGGTGGATCACCTTCAGGAGCTGTGTGGATCACCTTCAGGAACTTTTTGGATCTCCTTCTGGAGCTGTGTGGATCATTTTCAAAACTGTGAGACTCACATTCAGGAATTGTGTGCATCACCTTCTGGATCATCTTCTAGAACTGTAAATCATCTCCAGAAGCTGTGTGGATCACACTCAGGAACTGTATAGATCACTGCCAGATACTGTGTGTATGACATTCAGGAACTGTATGGATCACCTTCAGGAACTTCCTTCTGGAAGTGTGTGGATCTTCCTTATGAAGAGCCTGGTTCATCTTCAAGAACTGTGTGTTTTTCCTTCAGGAACGGTCTGTCTCTAGAACTTTGTAGTTCTGGGGAAAAAAAAAAAACAGAACTCTTCATTTTCTTCAAAATGTTTACAGAATGCTTTAGGTCCTTAAAGGGCTCAGGAAGTCTCAAGATTCCTAAACTCTGTTGTTTCCGAGGATCAAACGCCTCAAATTCTTCAAAAAAAAGATCTGTTTAAAAATCCTCAGTTCCTTTGTGGGACACAAAGCATTAGTCCCTCAAAAAAGGCCTAGAATGTCTTAGATCCTGAAAAGTTCTGGAGTTCTTTAATGCCGCCAAATGTCACATGCCTTTTGGTGCTGTACTTGAACTTTGTGGTCCTTCCTGCTGAAAAAGAACCCTTTAGAAATGTTAAGATGATTAGGATGGAAAACCTAATCGTTTTGCTTATTAATTGGAAATGGCTTGCTGGTTTTCAATAGAGACCACTAGTTTCCTGTAGAACATCTTCAGATCCCATTAGGGAACCATCAAATGCATTTAGAATCATCCAATATTCACCTGTTAAATTGGGATTCTTTAAATTGTGATATCAACCCATTATGAAGCCAAAACACGTTTCAAAACCATCAGAAACCAACAGTAACACTTAATGGTTTCTATGGGTTTGGAGCAGTTTGACCACAGTAATTTCACGTGTAAGCTCACGCAGATCAGGTAATCATGTTCTGTCCATCACAGTGGAACCACAGGAGGGTCTCTGGCTCTGTAAGGGAGAGACTAATGTCCAGCACTGACCGCACATCCATCTCTCTTTGGTTTAATGAATGAGAAGAAGTGACAGGGTTCATAGAGGCGTCATTATTTCCACTGATTAATTCCACTATTGGCAGGTCAGAGTGAGGCTGCAGTGGTGACGGATGAACTTACAGAGAGATGAAGACTGAAAGATCAGATCAAATACAGTCAGAAAGCAGAAAATCACATGTATGTTTAATCAGGTTTTCTAAACTTCCTTTGATACTTTACATCAAACAGAATCTGTCATACTGCATTATAATGAGGCAACAGATGACAATATACACATAACTGACACATCAGACCACTGAATAATATGTCCTCTCTGCATGAACCGATCATGTTGATGTGTGGCGTGTTATCCTATTGTGTTGCCCAAAGTCGTGCGATGAGACCGCACACGGAGCAGGAATTGTTGCTAAAATGTATTTATTATTGTGTGAGATGATTTTTAAAACGTGTAGAAACAGTATTGGGCTACTTTGGGTTTCAGAATTGGCCTCTATCTCTATACTTTCTTTCCTTGAACAACCTGTGTGTGTTTTAGCAACGTGCCCACAAAGCAGCCAGCTCTGGGCGAGGGAAGCAATTCAGCTCACTGTTATGAAATTATAACATCAACTTAAACAGTGCAGCTACTGCACATTTTGAAAATATATACAATATATACAACTCTATTTCCAAAAAAGTTGGGACGCTGTGCAAAATGTAAATAAAAACAAAATTCAATGATGTGCAAATCATTTAAACCCTATATTTCATTGAAAATAGTACAAAGAAACTGAGAAATTTTATTGTTTTTTTGAAAAATATGTGCCCATTTTGAATTCGATGCCAGCAACACATTTCAAAAAAGTTGGGACGGTGGCATTTTTACCACTGTGTTTCATCACCTCTTCTTTTAATAACACACTGTAAGTGTTTGGGAACTGAGGAGACACTGTAGTTTTTAAAGTGACAGTTTTTTCTATTCTTGTATGATATATGATTTCAGCTGCTCAACATTTATAATGTGCCAAATGTTATCAGTGGTGACAGGTCTGGACTGCAGGCAGGTCAGTTTAGCATCTGGACTCTTTTAATACGGAGCCATGCTGTTGTAATACATGCAGAATGTGGTTTGGCATTATCTTGCTGGAATAAACAAGGCCTTCCCTGAAAAAGACGTCGTCTGGATGGCAGCATATGTTGCCAAAACCTGTATATATTGTTCAGCATTAATGATGCCTTCACAATACTGGCTTTTGAACTGTGCACTGATAACAAGCTGAGTGGTCTTTAGCCCGGAGGACACAGTGTCCATGATTTCAAAAAAGAATTTCAAATGTTGATTCGTTGGACTACAGGACACTTTTCCACTTCACCTCAGTCCATTTTAAATGAGCCCAGAGAAGGTGGCAGCATTCCCGGATCCTGTTTATATATGGTTTCTTCTTTGTGCTGAAGAGTTTTAATTAGCATTTGTGGATGCAGTGCCGAACTGTTTTCATAGACAGTGTTTTTCAGAAGTGTTCTTGAGCCCATGCAGTGATTGCCTCTACAGAATCATGTCCGTTTTTGATGCAGTGCCGTCTGAAGGCCCAGAGCAAATACTGGTTTTTAGCCTTGTCCCTTGCATACAGAGATTTCTCCAGATTCTCTAAATCTATGATAAACAGAAGTTCTTTGCTATTTTATGTTGAGAAATGTTATTCTTGCATCTTTTTATACCCAATCATGTTACTGACCTGTTGCCAATTAATCACCAGGTGTTTTTATAAGCATTACACAATTTTACCACCCTTTTGTTCCCCCCGTCCCAACTTTTTTGGAATGTGTTGCTGGCATCAAATTCAAAATGGGCATATATTTTTCAAAAAACAATAAAATTTCTCAGTTTCAACATTTGATATGTTGTGTTTGTACTATTTTCAATTAAATATAGGATTTATGCAGTGATTTGCGTATCATTGCATTTTGTTTTTATTTTCATTTTTCACAGTGTCCCAACTTTTTTGGAAGTGGGGTTGTAAATAAAATTAGAAGACTCCCCTTTGAAATAAGCATAAGTCTTTGCCATGCTCGAATTATCAAAACATTCAGATCTGTGTATTATTATTATTATTATTATTATTATTATTATTATTGTTATCATTATTATTATTGTTGTTGTTGTCGTTGGTGTTGTTGGTGTTTTTGGTGTTTAACAGTTGCTGTCCTGAAATCAGGGGCTGCTGCACCACCCTCAGCACCCCCACTTCCCACATCTCAGTAACTACATTAACTTTTTTCACAATTGGACACTACAGCCTCTGCATGAAGATCTCTTCATTTTTATGGAAATATTAAACACACAAAGCTCTAGTCTGCTACTGACACACCTGTGAAAGCCGCCAAAAGACAATTAGCCAAATGATAATTCAGACAAGCTACGCTGGTCACAGCTCTGTAATGTTACTGGGTTAGTGTTTTGTCATATACGTAACAATACAAACATCATTATCAGCAATGAAATTCTTAGTCTCTGAGCCAGAACATCTTTGCATAGTAGGACATACTGAGAAACACTCTGGAGCAGCCGCACACGAGCCTAAGGTGACCATGCCCAAGGCTAGCCCCCCCAGCTTTGGGCTGTGGAGCAGTGGAACTGCGTTCTCTGGAGTGATGGAGCTCCATCCAGTACCTTTGGGATGAGTTAAGGTGATGTTCGTGATCAAGAAGTATTCATCCAATATCACTAATATTGACCTCACTAATACTCCTGGGGCTGAATGCAATCAAATCTTCACAGCAATGTTCCAACATCAGGTTTTTCAGAGAAGTAGAGGCTGATACTTCAGCAAAATGGGGAAAAAAAAGCTTTTTTAATACTCTTGATTTCGAGGGAAACACGCGTCCACAAACTTTTGGCCATATAGTGTATATATTCCACAGGCTCTGCTTGGTTCAACTAAGTCTGGTTCATTTGGGTGTTTTGGGGTAAATACTAAACTCAGCAGTGCTGCAGGCCTCCAGGACTGGGTTGCGCTGGTTTTGTGTGAGTTTAGGTTTTTGTGTAAGGTTTTTATCCAAGCAAGTGAATTAGTGAACTTAAACCAAACCATCTGAGCTACAGGCTACAAGCTGGAGTTACAACTCAGGAGAGCATCTCTCTTACTGAACCTGGTTGTATTTCCTTCTGATGAAGCAATAAAATCCCCAGGTTCCGCATTCAGATCTGAAATCTATAACCCATTATATATTCTACTCCCAGGAGAAAGTTGGGCCCTAATAGGATGAGCACTCCTCTCCTTTTCTCTCTCCTATGCTGCTGAATGACCGTCCCTCATTTGAGCCGTTTCTCTATTGCCAGCAGAGCCAGTCAGATTCTATTAGCCTAACCAGAACATCCCATATCCATCCACACGCGCACATATATTCATATCTCCAGCCGCTCCCACTGCCTCACACTGGATCATTAGCTCTTGTATTACCACGAGCCTCCTGGGCGCTCTTTTGTTCGTCCTAATTGGATGATGTAGCGCCGCGCTCAGAGACATGACGCTTCATTCTGAGAGGTTTAAGTCCGTGTTAAAGTGCAGCCTCCTATAGATCACAGCACAGAGGCCAAAACTCTCTGGACAGTAATTAAAGCCAAACGGGCTTCTTAATGACTTTAAAATGAGATTGAAAGAAAAATTTATTTGATTTTGTGGTTTAATATTGTTTTTACAGTCGAATGGCCTTCAGTCCTACAGTTTTTCTTTCCTTAGAACACACAATCGTCCATGCTTTAAAATATAGTTCTTCAAGGGTTCTTTAGTGAACAATTGGTTCTATATAGAACCATGAGTTCCATATAGAATCATTTGCATGCTTAAATGTAGGGCTGTTACGATTAATCGACAAAATCGACAACGTCGATTATAAAATTTTGTCGACTTCGTCATTAATTTGTAACTGCAACGCACTACAGGAAGTGCTGGGCGCATAATGTTATGCCTGATCAGTGTGTGTGTGTGTGTGTGTGTGTGTATATATATATATATATATATATATATATATATTTTGCAAAGGGCAAAAAAATGTATCAGTATAAATCAAGCATACTTTAAATGAACCTCTGTCTTTTAACATCTTCACAGGTTGGTGAGGACCACCGCACTGCCCATTGAGGAAAGAGACCCTAAATTATTCGCTCCAGTTTTCAGACACTCAGTGAAAGGTGTGAGACTTCACTCTCCTTCACTTCCTCTCACCCACTGTGGGTAAAAACAGAGTGCTATTCTGTCAGTGAAGGTCAAACTCAGAGTTTTTACTGATGTTCTACAAAGCTGGCTCTTTAACCCTCTGGGGTCTGAGGGCATTTTCTTGATTTTTGCATATGCAACTCTTGAAAAGAGCTTGGTATATGTACCTTCTGTAGCCTTCTCGAGATTTGTGGTTTCCAAGGGCACCCTCCAGATGGCCCCTGCCAAAATCAAAGCAGTGGTTAACTGGCCACGTCCCACCTCCATCAAATTGGTCCAGCAGTTCTTGGGATTTGCAATTTTTTTCCGTCGCTTTGTGTGGTATTTTGGGTCTGTGGCAGCCCTGGAAGGATTGGCTCAGGCTATGTCACCCTAATAGCTCTTAATAAGCAGCATAAGTTAGTGACTCCTGAGGCTGAACATGCATTCCAAGAACTGAAACACTGCCTCACATCAGCTCTGCTCCACTTGCCAGGTCCTTATGGCCCCTTTCTAGTAGAAGTGAACCCTTCTGATGTAGGGTAGGGGCATCCTCTCCCACAGAACAGGCCCTGAAAAAAAGCTCAGACCTTGTGCTCCCACCGTCTCACACCTGCTGACTCTAATTATGATGTAGGGAACCAGGAGCTGCTTGCAGGCAAGCTTGAAGCATTTCACCCCTCGCCCTTAACACTCAGCCCTACCCCTCAGATTTGCATGTTCAGGTCTAGGGGTAGGGTGTCCCAATTCTTGTTAAAATAGAGGAGTAGGGTGAAGGGTTAGGGCTACATGGCCCTCCAAATGGAGGTTTTTCAGAGACACTTCAAACAGAGAGTTATGAGAAAAAAGAATAAACGGCAAAATGGCTGAACAAGAGACCAAAGAAACCCACAAATGTGAGAATTTTCTGTGTTAAAAAATTACGATAATCATTGTATTATCTTTCTTTTCGGTGTATTATGGTCGTTTTCTTCATAACAAGCATTAAAATGCACTAATAGTATGCTAATGTTTTGGTAGCTAGCTAGCTAGCTAACCTTCCTATTCCACCTTAAATAGTCCACGAGTACCAATGTGTGAAGCGCCAGAACGTAACTTCTGCTCCATTTAAGGTGGAACAGGAAAATTCGAACAAGAATCTGGTGAATATCTGACTTCAGCTTCATATCACTGAAGAATTAGGGGTGGGTGATAATAAATAATTGCCCCCCTCTTTGAAGTCATATGATGCCCTAAATGTAACTAAAGCCCAGCAGTGAGGAGCTGAACTTTACCCTCCTCTGCTGTCACTGCAGACTGGCAGGGTCGCCTACAGAGCAGCGCTGGTAGCTGTTAATGAAGTGATGCTCTTTTTATTTGAGGGTCCCATTTCATAGGTGAAGACTTCAACCACTACTACTCAGTTACAAGGAATAAGGTGACACTCAAAAACAAGGGGTAGGGGTTAAAATAAGAAATGGGATTGGGCCCTTGGCTGGAGGGTGCTAAACGTAGTTTACATCCAGAACCCTAAGTGGTTGAACCCAGGGCAGGCCAGATGGGCGTGGTTCTTTGACTGATTTGACTTTGTCTTGTCTTCCTGCCCAGGAACTAAGAATATCAAGGCCATTGCCCTCTCCAGGCAATAGGAAGCTCCTGCTCCCCAGTCAGACCCCAAGCCAATCCTCCCAGGCATTTACATTTGGCTCCAGTGTGCTGTGAACTAGAGATCATAATTAGGAAGGCCCTACAATGGGAACTTGACCTCAGAGAAGGTCCCCCAAGATAGCTGTATGTCCTGTCCTTGACCAGGGCCAGAGTCTTACAGTGGGGACATGACTCCCAGTTAACCAGACGCCCTGGTGTCAGCAGAACCCTGGAACTTTTACAGGTGGCCCACCATTGATTAGGATGCCTGTTGCCAGGTGTGCACTCAAAACAAGAATTCAGCGTCACTACTGGCAGGACTTTTTCACCACCCCCCAGTACCTTCTCATCCAAGGTCCCAACTGTCCCTCAATTTTGTTAATGGTCATCCTGTCTCTCATGGCACTCAGTGATCCTGGCAATCGTTGATCACTTTTCTAAGGCCTGCAGATCCATACTCCCAGCAGTCCTCCCATTGGCCAAACAGACTGCAGAGCTACTTTTGGAGCACATTGTAAAGATCCATGGCATTCCCTAGGATTTAGTCTCCGACCAAGGCCCCCAGTTCACTAGTCGCTTCTGGAAAGCTTTTTACCAGCTTTCAGGGCTACTATAAGCCTTGGCATTCCACCCACAGTCTAATGGCCAGATGAAGAGGGTCAAATAGGACTTGGAGCAAACCCTTCAATATCTTCAATCTTCAAATGCTTTCACTTGAGCAGACGAATTTTTTTGGGCAGAATATGCCCAGAATACCCTCTGGCATTGGGTATATCACCATTTGCGTGCCAATTTGGATATCTGCCGCCACTATTTCCTGAGCGGGAAGCTGAAGTCGTGGTCCCTGTGACAGCCAGGGCCTTCCTCCTGGTGACCTCTCACACTCATGAACAAATTGCCAATCATTGGCTTCCTTCCATCCTGGGCAACAAATCCGGCTATCTGCCTAAGACCTCCCCTTGCGCGTGAATTTAAAAAGCTGGCTCCTTGGTATGTGGGACTGTTTAAGGTCCTGAGAATGGTCAAGCCTATCTCATACAGGCTCCAACTCCCCCCGTCCATGGGGGTAAATCCCACCTTTAATATCTCACATCTCAAACCTGTCCTATGTAGTCCTTTCTCACCACCTGCCACTCCTCCCCCAGCCCCGCAACCTGTTTCAGGCTCCCCAGCATATACAGTGAGGAGTCTTCTAGACTGCTGCTGAGTCCGCAATGGTTGCCAATATGTGATGAACTTGTAAGGTATGGCCCCGGAAAGAGGTCATGGGTGCCTGCTTAACACATTTTGGACCCTGACCTCATCCGGAAATTCTGGTGTTGGCACACTGCGGGCGAGGGTAGAGAGCAGTCTCCAAATCTCAGTCAGGGCAATTCTGAACACCTGGGCAAGCCCTGCAAAGGAAGGTTGTGCTGTATGTGGTTTTATATAGAACATTTTTGAAAAGGGTTCTATATAGCACCAAAAAGCGCTCTTCTATTGTATACAAGCTTGGCATCATAACAATAGAAGAATATTTTTTGGTGCTATATAGAACCATATACAACACATTCTCCGTCAAGCTGAAGAATGTTTTCATGATGCAAAGAACTCTTTAATCATGCAAATGGTTCTTTGAGTGTTCATGGTTCTATATAGATCCACTGTCTTTGCTAAAGAACCACTGAAGGACCATCTTTTTTTTCTTTATTTTCCATTGGGCATTTCAAGAGTATCACTACAATACTTATAGAGTTTAATTACAAATAGTACGATGGTTCTATTAAATTAAAGCAAACTAAAATTAAATGAATTAGAAATTGTATTTCTTAGTTCCCAGGAATCATTAGACCTTCTCTAAAGGCCCTGAAGGCCCTGAAGTTTCCTTACTGATATAAATTAAATGTATAGTAGAGTGCTAGTAACATCTCTAGACAATTAAGGGTTAATGAAACAGAGCTGACCACCGGAATCCACACAGCTGCCACCTGCTGTAGTCGCTAGCGTGGCTAACCCCCAGTCCAGACGCCTGTCAGTGGTGTTATTCTGTTCACTAAGCTACATTCCCCCTCAGGCAAACATACACAAACATGCACCTGCCACGCTAACATATTCATGACTGACCTTACATTATAGAGGAGCTGAGGGTCAGTGTGTGTTAGCCGGAGGGAGAACGGGGGGCTTCTGGGTGTGTTTAGCGCTCCAGCCTGAGCTAATCACTAGCAGAGAACACGCACTGGAGGAACGTAGCTGAAACAGCACCAATCATAAATAATAAATCACAAATAGAACATTTATATTCAGGGTTCTTCTCATTTCTGCCTGGTTTATACATCATCTCTGTGGGTGAATGTGATTCAGACAGAACCAGATTAGGATCCTATAGTGTTTCGGGTACTCGACTCATGTATGTAACATAACCTATGTATGATAATAACCCAAAACTCTGCAACGAAGGACGCGGGAAGGTGTTTTAAGTTGGGGGTGCTGAAATTTTAAGCAGCGTATGTGTGACGTAAATGATGACATCACTCTAAATTATTTACCTTTTTTCCCATTTGAATTTTTTATACTTTACATCGAATAGAGTGTCATACTGCACGATAATGAGGCTGGAGATGACAATACGTACACATAACTGACATATCAGACCTCTGACGCACATCCTCCTTTTATGCAAATGAGCTGAGAGGAGACCAATCAGATTTTTGACGTGTGCCACGGTTACTAATCGTGTCTCAGCCACAGCACTTACTGAGCTGGAGATAAAACGATTGATAAAATGTTATGTTATGTTATGTGGTTCTTCAAAGGTTCTTCAGTAAAGAAAATGGTTCTATATAGAACCATGAACACTCAAAGAACCCTTTGCATTGCTAAATGGTTCTTCTGATTGATGGAAGATGCACTGTTGATGGTTCTATACAGCACCAAAAAGGGTCTTTCTATTGTTATGACATCAAGCCTGTAACAATAGAAGAACCCTTTTTGGTGCTATATAGAACCCTTTTCAAAAAGGTTCTATACTGAACTATATAAAACACATTCTATATGATAATAAGAGTGGTTTTGCTTGCAAAAATGTAAATATAAATAATTAAAATCAATGCAAATTAACATACAGTTGGTTTGAAGAACAAAGTTTGGTTCCAGATTCGTTAGATGTTATCTAGATTTATTGAAGTTCATCAGCAGTACCTGATTTACATAATGGAGGAATGATTAGATAAAGCAGATATTGGATGATAATTACAAATAATACTGGGCTTCCTCGAGGAGAGGGCAGGAAAACTGACATTTAAAAAATCACAAATTATTAATGTTGTTATTTGTATTTATTCTAATATTAGTGTTTTTTCTGAGCAAATCAACACTTACTGACCATTTATTATTATAGTGACCATTTATTTTTTCAGGATTTTACACATAGAGACCGACACACACCAGGTTTAAGGTGCACATAATATTTGGTGCTTCTTGGAAATTCACAAATGCACTTTTTAAAAGATGGTTCTTCACGGGTTCTTTAGTAACAGCAATGGTTCTGTGTAGAACCATGAACACTTAAAGAAACATTTGCATGCTTAAATGGTTCTCTGCGTGGTGAAATTGTTAAGATTGATCATCATAACATTAGCAGATTCCTTTTTGGTGCTATATAGAACCATATACAACACATTCTCCATCAATCTGAAGAACAATTTCACCATGCAGAGAACCATTCAGGCATGCAAACGGTTGAGTGCTCATGGTTCTGTATAGAGCTATTGTCCTTATGAAAGAACCCTTAAAGAACCATTTTTTGAGAGTGTGAATTATAAAACAGACAGACTGGTCTGATATATGAATAGGTTTGAAGCAAACTGAGTTTCAGCAAATTAAGTGGAGATGATTTAAACTATTTAAAAATGTGCATGTATACATTATTACCTACACCGGTCAGGCATAACATTATGACCACCTCCTTGTTTCTATGCTCATTGTCCATTTTATCAGCTCCACTTACTATATAGGTGCACTTTGTAGTTCTACAGTTACAGACTGTAGTCCATCTGTTTCTCTGATACTTTGTTAGCCCCCTTTTACCCTGTTCTTCAGTGATCAGGACCCCCATGGACCCTCACAGAGCAGGTACTATTTGGGTGGTGGATCATTCTCAGCACTGCAGTAACACTGACGTGGTGGTGGTGTGTTAGTGTGTGTTGCGCTGGCCTGAGTGGATCAGACACAGCAGTGCTGCTGGAGTTTTAAACACCTCAGTGTAACTGCTGGACTGAGAATAGTCCACCAACCAAAAATATCCAGCCAACAGCGTCCTGTGGGCAGCGTCCTGTGACCACTGATGAAGGACTAGAGGATGACCAACACAAACTGTGCAGCAGCAGATGAGCTATCGTCTCTGACTTTACATCTACAAGGTGGACTGACAAGGTAGGAGTGTCTAATAGAGTGGACAGTGAGTGGACACAGTGTTTAAAACTCCACTCGTACCAGCACAACACACACTAATACACCACCACCACATCAGTGTTACTGCAGTGCTGAGAATGATTTGAGTGACATTTCATTTGTACCACCTTAATTTACTTTTTACCACCTTGTTACTCCAAATTATTATTATTATGAAATATTTAACTACAGTACTGCGTAAAAATTTTAGACCCATTAAGCGCAAACCATTTATCTGGTCTGTAAGAGTGGTTTTGCTAGCAAACATGTAAATGTAAATCAGTAAAATAAATGCAAATTAACATACAGTAAAAAGTAACAATGTTTAAATATTTTATTTTATTTTATTTTATTTTATTTTTTCCAACCTTTTGTTCCTTCTCGACAGTCACCTAGGTTACCCACATGGTAGATCCAGCCATGCATGCCTAACCAATTTGAAGTTATTTTTAAGTTTTGCTCTACAGGTGATCTGAACTTTCTTTTCCTTCTCTGTGCTGGTGTTCTCTTAGCTTTTATTAAAAAAAAATTGACGAGAGAGAGAGAGAGAGAGAGAGAGAGAGAGAGAGAGAGAGAGTGATATTGAGACTGTGCCAGGATCATTAAGTCCAGGAGAAACTTTCCTCAGCGCTGTGTGAGGGAGTTTTTTTGGGAATAGTGATTCTGAAGGTGATTAAAAAGCCATTACAGGAATGACTCTCTCAGGTAATTTGTGAGTTAGTCATTCAGAGCCTGTTAGAGATGGAGAATAACCCAGCTTAAAGGAACCGAGCTTTATAGATGGACATATTATGCAGGATTGCCCACCCGGGAACGTTCCCGACTGAAATATTCTGTATTTCACTAAACGGGCAAATCCTGCCGAAACTGAATGTATTCTTCTCTTCAATTTGTCTCTTTTTGGTCTTTGAGTTGGTTTATCTCTCAGGTGAAACACAGAACTTTCTCTGCTAAAACTCCACTTATTTCCCAGCACCTATTAACTGTGGCGTACCTCAGGGCTCCATTTTAGGCCCTGTTTGATTCTCCTTATATGTGCTTCTCCTGAGTACTATTGCTCAGGAAAATCATAGAAATGTATGAAAAAGTTAGATCTTCTACTGAAACTCAAGGACAATCTGAAGTCTCTGTTTTATTGGCTAAACTATATCGTGCATGACAAAAATGTTAAAAATGATGTTATTATATTTGGTTTCTATGATTATGCCAAAAGAAAAGCTAATAATTTGGGGTCTTTCTCCCAGTATTTACACACAAGGGTGCAGAATCTTGTTTTTTTTAATCATCTCTTGATTTTAATAAACAAATACATTCTGTTTTCAGTCTGTACTAAATACAGTTTCTGTGTTAGTTAATATTTTCTAAATGATTCTTTTTTTTTCATTTAAGATGCTGGAGATTTATTGATTTTTATTCTACGTTTTTGTCTTTATTCTGTTTTTATTTACTTGTTATTTTTGCATTACACCTTACGTAATGTTTTGTTCAAGTTTTGTGTTGTAATGTCTTTTATTTGTCAGTTACACTTTTTTTTATCAAATGGCTTTCTTTCTTTTCTTCTGGTTTCTTAATTAATTTTAATATGTTTGGTTAATATTTGTTGTTTTTATGTATTTCATAAATAAACCTGAGGACTCTCTCAGACTGCAGCGTTTATTTCAGATCATAAACTGCAGTGTATGTGTAACATATTGATCTCTACAATAACAGTTTATGGCGTGTAATCAAACCTGATGGTCTTCTGAAGGTAAATGTGAGTGTGGCAGTAACACTGATGAGGCTGACGTCTGCAGAGGATCATCAGTCTGTGAGGAACTTTATTCTGTCTGTTTACTCTCCATTAGAGGCTCCGAATGCGGATCTGTCATCAAGCCGGGAGCTTTATTTAAACACAGAGTTCAGTAAACAACACGTTAGTCTTCATTTCACCTGAGGCAGGTTTGAGTTTGTGATTTAAGAGGCAGTTCAGGTTCCAGTTAGCAAGCAAGATCATCTAAAAACAGCCTGATATCTTCTGATTCAGACTGTGAGGAGCTGCTTTCTGAACACAGGTACACTCAGTACTGGTGAGAACCGCATGTTTTTTAAAATTATTATTATTATTATTATTTTTTTACTGTAAAACAACAACAGAGAATATTGGTACAGACTTAGTTCTCTACGGGGAGGGGGGTGATGCCAGTTTACCTCAGGACAGCTTTAACGTTTATGAGCAATTCTCACAGGATAAGAAATCTCGGTCTAAATGACAGAGATGGAGCGGCTACTCGATTTATGCACCACCTTCACTCTAGAGGAGAGTAGAAATTACTTAATTTTGTTATTATTTGACTTTATTATTTGACTTCCTTTACCTTTCTGCCTTAAGTGAATGCAGTGCATCGTTAGTATCACTGTTAGCCCAAGAATTCACCGCAGTCAACCTCACATATAGGGTCAAATTTTATATGTTGACAAATAACTTTGAAAGCTTTTAAATAGTAAACATGTCCCTATTATGCATTGTTTTGTTTTAGCTGGGCTGATCATGATGTGTCAGTCTGGTTTAGCAGACGTTTAGCAGATCAGGTAGACTTGTGCTTGTTTTGACAGAGCAATCAGGTTTAGTTTAGTGCACATCTGCATGTTAAACCCCCAAAGTTACCAGTTTAGATATGAAGAAAGCTGTAGTTGTTCATTTTATCTCAGCACGGTCATTTATGTGGAGAGGTGTGAATAGTTTTTCACAGCAGGCTCCCCCTTCACCCCTCATTGCTCACGAGCAGCTCAACTTTTCACACACAGAGAGACGACAGACTGATAAGAGTGTTTCTGTAACTATCATATTTGATTATGTTAGGTAAAAATATCTGAGTCCACTGGTGGAATGGCCACTAGGGGGCGCTGCAGAAAGAGACTAAAAAAATGAGCTGATTATGACTTAAAATGTAATTTAGGCCAAAGATCACTGTAGTTATTGTTACTGTAATGCACTGTTATTATGAGGATTAAAGCTAAACTCTTCAGAGTGGCAGATCTACAGGATCAGACTTGCTCTGGTGTAAAACATCCTCAGGTTTGATTATTTGGAACATGAGCACTTATTCTGATGCTCAGTGAAGAACACTTGCCAAACTGTTCCTGATGCCTCCAGTGATGAGATCATTTGATCTCTATCATTTGTAATTACGCTAACGTTAATTTCAGAGCCCCGGCTGTTAATTCATATGTGACATTTCATTTCACATATTTTAATTAAGATCTTTTAAACAAGTTATTGCTGTCTGTCTCCTTCACCATGAAAGGAGGTGATAAGGAGAGAGGAGAGATAAACTGCACTCCTCCTCAGTCCGTCCGTCACTCCATTATCCATATATATATATATATATATATATATATATATATATATAAGCAGAGAGCACAGACTTCAGAAAATGGGGATCTAATTGAAGTATCTAATTCAATTTTCTTCCTCGTTTCTCCGGCCGACTGCAGTCTGGGATGACGTTCTCTCCTCGTCCTCGGAGACCTCCTGTCGCTGGATCTTCTTCCTCTTCCTCATTCCGTTCTGATGTGATTGCAATCAGCCTGGCACTGGAGATCAGTGGAACTCAAGTGGAGTCGCCATTTAAACCAGCCTGAAAAGCCTGAGAGCGCTAAAAGGAGGTTTGTGTAATTTGATTTGAATGTTTTTGCTGGAGGTGAAGGCTGAAGGAACCTTATATTAGGGCTCTGGTCAAAACAGCTTTTTCCATCACTGCAATATTGCTTGTTTTTGTCCCGCTGCTGTCCATGAAACACACTATAATTCTGGTTAATGCTTTTACACTATCCACCCTCTTTAGTAAGCTCCCCGGACCAAAATTAGTCGCCTTGCGTGTTTAAGGTGGTAGTAACTTCAGACTCCTGCAGATGGCACAAGGATGATCAGGCTATAAATACCTGTGGGGCGTGCATTAGGATTTATAGATTGAGAAGAGGTGGTACAGCGCAGTGAACATCTTGTTTGATGTGTGCAAAATGGGTCACTAAGCAGATGTTAATGACTGGCAAAAAGGAGTGATTGCATTTGGGCGTCAAAGGTCACAGTGTGAAGAAAATAGCTGAGGTTGCAGGGGTATCGAAGCGTACGGTCATATGGCTCGACCAGCAGTGGCAAAAATTCTACAGGAAGTCTACGGGAAATTCGCGTCAGAATTGTGGCCGAAAGACGAAACTGACGGACAAGGACCAGACTCCAGCAGCACTGCTGTGTCTGATCCACTCAGACCAGCGCAACACACACTAACACACCACCACGTCAGTGTTACTGCAGTGTACGCTCACTGACTGTATACATGTTAGATGGGTCGTTCTACTGAATCGGTTCACACTGCTCTCCCACAGTAAAAACACTATTAAAAGAAATAATCAAGTATTCAGATCTTAGATATTTACAATGATTATGTTCTGGTTTATTTGAACTCAAGGTATCAATAGAGAGCGATAAGCTACATATATACAAAATCATCATTTATAGGGTGCTTTCTAGTGGGAGGAGTC
Organism: Colossoma macropomum; assembly: GCF_904425465.1. Taxonomy (NCBI): domain Eukaryota; kingdom Metazoa; phylum Chordata; class Actinopteri; order Characiformes; family Serrasalmidae; genus Colossoma; species Colossoma macropomum. Next base: position 3,711,182 of record NW_023494790.1, read on the forward strand.
AGTCCCAAACCCTAATCTGTAAATTTAAACTTGGGAAAATAATATTTACATTTTTCTTTTTCAAGCTTAGCATTTTTTATTTCTTTTAAAGTTGTAAGATTTAAAATTCAATTTTTAAATAAAAAACTTTGTTCAAAAACACTGTCCCATGTTTGTGTCACTACTGAAACAGAGTTTTAGTATGTGGGCGGGGCCTACTGTGGTCATGTCCCCTATATTTTAGAGCTGGAAGTGAGGCTGCATCCCTGTCCCTCATGGCCACATAGTGAGCAGTTAGAACCCACTGTTTTGAAGTAAACGTGTCCCAAAGTCTGAAAATCAGAGTGGAACATTAAGAATCGTCGTTTTTTCTGCAGTTCAGCACTTTTTAGTGTTTTAAAGAAAAATATGATGATTTTCTGTGTGAACAGCTGTTCAAAGCTGGGTTTGCTGGTCATGAACTGCGTTTTTGAGCTCAAAATGTACTGCAGTGCTGAGAATGATCCACCACACAAATAGTACCTGCTCTGTGAGGGTCTATGGGGGTCCTGACCACTGAAGAACAGGGTAAAAGGGGGCTAACAAAGTATCAGAGAAACAGATGGACTACAGTCTGTAACTGTAGAACTACAAAGTGCACCTACACAGTAAGTGGAGCTGATAAAATGGACAATGAGCGTAGAAACAAGGAGGTGGTCATTACGTTATGCCTGATCGGTGTATGTTCATATATCAGCTGTTGCTGTGAAGTTTTTTGTGAAAGCATTAGATTTACATTCACTGCTCTGAGGCCACAACAAAGGCAAGAAAAAGAGAAACTCTGAGACATGACAGCTGTAAACCTCCTGTCATGGCATTCTGGCTTTTCTGCAAAGCAGCTTTGGGACAGAGACTGAATAAGTTCTTTGCGCGTCTTCTCTGAAAGGATTCTCTCAGCATAAAACAGGCGATTGACCTTTACTGATGTTCCCTAAAACAATCAGTGACCTTTTCAGCGGTGTGAATCAGAGAGAGGATATAGATGTTAATTTCACTGCCCTCTTCTGTAAATCTTCCCCAAATCCAGACATCCGGCTGAGGTTCTTCTGCTCCGCCAGACGCCCGTCTGCTGGTGCGTCTCTGCTCCCTCAGCGTCAGGTGAACATCTGCTGAGAAACAGCAGATCTGGACTGGACTGATCCCACAGCCTCCTCGCTTTAGTTAAGACTGGCTGCCCATCTGTGATCATCGGTCAGCTGAACACGCTGGGGAGGATTTGATTTCAGGGGATACAGACTAGAATACACACTGAGTTACACACCAGGAAAGATGCCAGGAAACACAAGAGGATACACAGCAGGATCTTCACCCAAATACACACTGGAACACATTGTATTGTATTGTGTCATTAAGAAATCCATGTCTCCATTTTGGTAGGTGAGCTGTAACTCTGACTGTGCTCTGATGGAGCTCGTCTCATTACCGTTACTGCAGATACAGCCCTGCAGGAGGATAAACACCAACAACACAGACCAGAATGACCACAGAAACATGAACAGATATGTGGACGCTGTAGATGTATCTCCAGAAAACACTACAAGGAGAAGATTAGCTGATTGGTGGATCCGTATAACCTGCACATCTCCAGAGTTCAGAACATTCCAGTTACTATTCTTTAGTAAAGAAAACAATTTTATGTAGAATCATGAACACTCAAAGAACCATTTGCATGATTAAACGGTTCTCTGCATGATGGAATGTTTTCAGATTAATGCTGTATATGGTTCTATATGGCACCAAAAAGGGTTCTTCTATTGTTACGCTATCAAGTTTGTTAGAACCCTTTTTGGTTCTTGGCTAAAGAGCAAAGAAGAAGCAAATAAATACGAATGATTTATTGTATAACTGTGTTTTATCACCTGTCTGTAAAGCACTTTGAGCTGCCGCCGGCATGAAAAGTGCTGTATAAATAAAAATTGTTATTATATTATTATTATTATTATTATAAATTATTAATTATTTTCACTACATAACACATTTTCTCTTGTGTTACTGACTGAGTGAAATGTTTTGTAGAAAAAAAGTATTACAAAATAAATAATAATAATAATAATAATAATAATAATAATAATAGTAATAATAATAATAATAACAATAATGATAATAATAATTATTATTATTAAGAAGAAGAATGCAACATTGTTAAATATTTATTATTATTGACAATTATTATCACTGTCACACTCATTTATTTCAAAGTATTATTATTATTATTATTATTATTGGCATATTATTATTATTATTATTATTATTATTATTATTATTATTATTGTTATTATTAAATAGCAAACTCGCTCAATGCTGATGAGCTTCTGCAGGGCAGTTCTTTGTTTCGCAGCTTTATCGCATCATTTTCTGAAAGCATTTATTTTGAAGCTATGAAATGATTATCAGGTCTGTGGATCAACCAGTCTCTGTAGACGATCTCAGGGCCCGTCTGCTGGTCTAAAACAGCTTAGAGGTGCATTTATTTGTGGATCGAAGACTCTCTGAAATGAAGAGTGAAGAGAAAGCTTTTCTCATGGGTCTCAGCAGCAGCAGCACGCTTTGGAAGGCAACTGCTGAGAGAAAAGCCTATTGATAGGAAAGCTGATTTACTAGAATGAAAAATGGGGCACGTTCGATCTCAAAACGCGCACCGTTTTGCTAGTTTCCAGGTTGAATGACGTGTTTCATGGAAATGGTGTGCAACAGGCTTGGAGGTACATTTTCTCGCATTTGATGGGCGTGTCAGAGGTGTTAGCCAATCAGCAGTGATGTGTATCCAAACCAAGCCATATAAAAGAAAAGCAGGGCACACGATGGATTCTAATAAAGTCTCTACCAATACAGCCACTGCAGCTCAGTGTACACAACTACTAAACTGATCGATGTGATGATCAGTTATTAATCTCAGTGTTACTGAGCTCTGCTAAAGCCTGAGTAGACTGATAAATCAATGTGATCAGTTATTAATCTCAGTGTTACTGAGCTCTGCTAAAGCCTGAGTGGACTGATAAATCAATGTGATCAGTTATTAATCTCAGTGTTACTGAGCTCTGCTAAAGCCTGAGTGGACTGATAAATCAATGTGATCAGTTATTAATCTCAGTGTTACTGAGCTCTGCTAAAGCCTGAGTAGACTGATAAATCAATGTGATCAGTTATTAATCTCAGTGTTACTGAGCTCTGCTAAAGCCTGAGTGGACTGATAAATCAATGTGATCAGTTATTAATCTCAGTGTTACTGAGCTCTGCTAAAGCCTGAGTAGACTGATAAATCAATGTGATGATCAGTTATTAATCTGTGTTACTGAGCTCTGCTAAAGCCTGAGTAGACTGATAAATCAATGTGATCAGTTATTAATCTCAGTGTTACTGAGCTCTGCTAAAGCCTGAGTAGACTGATAAATCAATGTGATCGGTTATTAATCTCAGCATTACTGAGCTCTGCTGGTTGCCGTTGGTTGATCGTTGACCCAATGTATCTTGAGGGAAATTGTTGCTTCCTCAAAGTTTATAAATATATTCTGTAAATAGTCTTTTTTGTTTGTTTTCTTCTTTTTTGTGAACATTTTGGGTTTTTCCACACTTTTAACTAAATAAACACTCTTCCACTGATTGTACTATTGTGGTTTGCCATCACTTTTCTTACAACTCACAACCTTGTCAGAGCATATCTACCCTCACCTGCAAGGTGTGACAGTCTTTCGTACTATTTTCCATTAAAGATAGGGTTTGAATGATTTGCACATCATTGCATTCTGTTTTTATTTACATTTTGCCCAGTATTCCAACTTTTTTTGGAAACTGTTTTGTAGAAAGTAATTGAAATATATAAAATTGATTGCAGAAATATTGATTTTTCACACATTTTAAAAAAAAAAACAGCAAACTGCGCAGGGCCTTTAATAAAAAACAGATCAGACAGATTTTAATGCTAACTTTATCCCCTCGGCTACAGCTCTGTCAGACCACCAGTGAGGTTTAATCCCAGAAATCAACATCAGCCATAACGTTCCTCCATATTCAGACTTTTCTCTCTGTGCATTTTCCTCTCATATTCCCTCATTTTCTCTAAACTACCATCTCCAAACTGCATTAGCTACGCTAAAGAGGAACTGGATTAGCAGACAGGAATTGATTTGTCAGGTGTTGAGAGAGAAAATAGAGTTTTAATTGTTGTGGAGAAACAGTTTTAGTAGAGAGGTTAGAGAGTGGAGGAGAGAGAGCTGTAGCAGAGTGAAGAGACATCACTGCTTTATTTATGCTTCAGCGGAACTAACAAGAACCTTCCAGAACCTTCAGCCCGGGAGACACAGAGAGAGAACGCAGAGGAGAAAACAGAGAAGAAGAAAAAAGGAAAAGAGAAAACAAGAGGAGAACAGAAGGAAAGCTCTCTCTCTCTGTTCCCTCCTACATGAACTCATTGTCCTTCCTGTTCTCTAATCTTCTAAATATAGATCAATGGTTCCGAAATGGCTGCCAAGTGAAACATTGTTCTTAATTACAGCATCTGTTACCATTAATATTCTACTGTAATTTACTTTTCATATTCCCTCAGTGCAATTTTCACTTTTATAGCCGATCAGATGATTTATGGTTGGGATGTACTTTAAAGATTTTACGTTTGCAGGACTTTCAGGGCAACAACATTTATTTATACCTTTGATTCGATGTGATAAAGAACATCCTGAAATGAACTCTACTGGTACTACGGTAGAGCAGATCCAGCGCCGAGTGCACATCATCACTGACGGGATCAAGTTATTTAGGATCTGTTTGTCCACTCATCATGAAATTTTGACACAAACTGGTTACACTGGTTAAAGTACTGTTCCAGCAGTGACATTATAATACACAGACTACCAGAGTAAGGTCATGTAAGGCACTTGCACAACAATCAAAAAGACACCAACAAAAACCATCATTCCCCACCAATCACCCACCAAACACCAACATTCTCCACCAATCACACACCAAACACCAACATTCTCCACCAAACACACCTAACACCAACATTCTCCACCAAACACCATCATTCTCCACCAATCACACACCAATCACCAACATTCTCCACCAAACACACCTAACACCAACATTCTCCACCAAACACCATCATTCTCCACCAATCACACACCAAACACCAACATTCTCCGCCAAACACACCAAACACCAACATTCTCCATCAATCACACACCAATCACCCACCAACACCAACATTCTCCACCAAACACCAGAATTCTCCACCAGTCACAAACCAAACCCTGTCATTCTCCACCAATCACACACCAAACACCAACATTCTCCACCAATCACACACCTAACACCAACATTCTCCACCAAACACACCTAACACCAACATTCTCCACCAAACACCATCATTCTCCACCAATCACACACCAAACACCAACATTCTCCACCAAACACGCCTAACACCAACATTCTCCACCAATCACCCACCAACACCAACATTCTCCATCAATCACACACCAAACACCAACATGCTCCACTAGTCTCCCTCAAACACCAACATTCTCCACCAAACACCAGAATTCTCCACCAGTCACAAACCAAACCCTGTCATTCTCCACCAATCACACACCAAACACCAACATTCTCCACCAAACACCATCATTCTCCACCAATCACACACCAAACACCAACATTCTCCACCAAACACACCAAACACCAACATTCTCCACCAATCACACACCAAACACCAACATTCTCCACCAATCACACACCAATCACCCAGCAACACCAACATTCTCCATCAATCACACACCAAACACCAACATGCTCCATTAGTCTCCCCCAAACACCAACATTCTCCACCAAACACCAGCATTCTCCATCAGTCACAAACCAAACACCAATATTATCCATCAGTCACACACCAAACACCAGCATTCTCCACCAATCACACACCAAACACCAACATTCTCCACCATTGACCCACCAAACTCACTCCACCACACACTACCATTGAGAACAAAACAATATTGCCCACTATTTTCCACCAAACACCATCATTCTCCATTAAATAGCATTCCTCGCCACTAAACACCACAGTTCTCCACCACAAGCCATAATTATCCATCAAACACAATCAACTTCCACCTAATACCAGCAGTCTCCATCATAGGTCTCCAAACTTTGACAGGCAGTTTTTATGGGAAAAATCTGACCCTGACGCCGACCCACCACAGTCCACTCTCTCTTTACCGATCACTTTCTTGGATCATTCACTCTCTTTCTTTTACTTTACTTCTCTTTTCCATAATCAGAAGCCGTGGGGGTCTCTCTTTTCCCCCTGGTGTTCTCACCTGTCGAATGCTAAAGCAGGAGAGTTTATGTGGAATTCTGGTGGAGTTCAGCTGAAGGTGGAATCAGAGGTCAGTGAGAATCTCTAAGGATGTGAAAGTGTCTCAGAAACGGCCAGAATAAAGCCAATAAATCTTATCGGCTGTGCATTGTCTCCACCTGCCATTACGAGTGTCGGGAATAAACACTGTATGAATTTTGAAATCTCCGCTGGAGCGTGTTTGGAATGACCTCTGGTTATCTTCAGAGTTCCTTCATCTGCTGAATGCTGAATGTGGAGAAAACGGCTGAATGTAGAGGAAACGCAGAGGCTGATTGGGGCTCAGTGGACTGCAGGTGCTGAATATTACAGTGCGGCTGTCGTCTCATTAAGCCGAGGATAATGTGGAGGAAATACATAAAGAGGAGCTACAGGCTGCAGAGCGAATGGAAAGAGGGCGAGAGATAAAGTTTCAGAGTCAGAGAAAGGAGAAGAGCTAATCTGACCAGCCGACTAATGAATTAAGAACAATGCAGACCGATTGGCATTGTCATGAGGACGAGTGAAAGGAAAGGTCAGTCTTTAAATGTTTTATCTTTTCTTGCTTTTTCTTTGAAGAACTCACCAAACTCCTGTTTTATACAATGGCCTCTTTTGGCATCAAGAAAAAAAGTCTTACTTATAAAGAAAAAGAAACTAAGAAACAAAACTGACTAAAATAAATGGGTCATTGACACGATGTGCATTTTTTAGTTTTCCCCCAAAATAATTTAATGAATACATAACATATATCAAATTATTCAATAATACCCCTTTTATGTGAAACTATTTCAAGTGCATCCATATAAAATTATAAAAGTCACTTTAGTTTCTTTTTGCCCCAAAAGTCTAAAAATATCAAGTAGCGCAAGCTATATTATTTAATTAGATAGATAGATAGATAGATAGATAGATAGATAGATAGATGCTTTACTGATCCCGAATGAAAATTTAGCAACTTAAACTATCAAAAAAAAGGTAATTTACTGTATAAAATTCTAACCAAAACAGTTTCGCATTAAATCATGTTTGGAAACTTTAAAATAAAGACCATGTTGCAAAATAACAGCTTTAAAAGTGCTCAATTCACTGAAAAACTTTAGTCCGCAAGTTCTTACTTCCTCAAATTTCAGATGGCACAACCAAAAACAAAGGACTTTTATTTGGACACACTTTCACAAAAGACAGGCCAGTGTACTGCATCATAAAGAAGACCCCAAGTGACCTTTATGGTGCAATGTCAAGGTCACAAATTTAGTAAAAAATGTGATTTTGACTGGCGGTTAGAATGGTTCTGTTTACCATGTCAGGTGGTCTGACCTCAGGGGAACTGTGAAAATATGGAATTCTTATAATATGTTATTATTTATTATTATATATAATATATTATTTTAGATTATAATTTATTATATTATAATGTGTATTTATCTGAAAACAAATATAAGTATAAACTCAAGGACAAAGGTTTCTATGGGTGTCTAAGTAAATGCCTGTTTAATTTGAAATTAGTCTGAAAAGTCAGGTGGCTCAACCAGTCAGTCAGATGGAGCAACCAGACCAGCACAGTTTAATACCTGAAATAGGCAATTAAAGCTCTGATAACACTCACTATATTTAAGGTCTAAATGCACAGAGAGATAAATGAAAATATACAACCCCAATTCCAAAAAAGTTGGGAAATTGTGTAAAATGTAAATAAATGTAAATAAAAACAGGATGCAATGATTTGCAAATCTCATAGACCCATATTTTATTCACAATAGAACACAGAACACATATCAGATGTTTAAAGTGAGACATTTTACCATTTCATGAAAAACATTAACTCATTTAGAACTTGATGGCAGCAACGCATCTCAAAAAAGTTGAGACGGGGGCAACAAAAAGCTGGAAAAGTAAGTGGTACTAATGAAAACAGATGAAGGAGCGATTTGCAACTAACTCACATGACTGGGTATAAAAAGAATATTTTAGAGAGGCGGAGTCTCTCAGAAGCAAAGATGGACAGAGGTTCACCAATCTGCAAAAAACTGTGCCTAAAAATTGTGAAACAATTTCAGGAACGTGTTCCTCAATGTAAATTTGTGAAGACTTTGGACATCCCACCATCTACAGTACAATATATCATCAAAAGATTCAGAGAACCTGGAGAAATCCCTGTACACAAGGGACAAGGCCGGTGGTCAATATTGGATGCTCAAGATCTTTGGACCCTCAGGTGGCACTACATTAAAACAAGCATGATTCTGTACTGGAAATCACTGCATGAGCTCAGGAAAACTTCCAGAAATCATTGTCTGTTCACCGTGCAATCCACAAATGTAAGTTAAAGCCGAATCATGCAAAGAAGAAATCATATATAAACAGGATCCAGAAATGCCGCCGTCTTCTCTGGGTCCAAGCTCATTTAAGATGGACTGAGGTGAAGTGGAAAAGTGTCCTGTGGTCCAATTAATCAAATTTTCAAATTCTTTTTGGAAATAATTGACACTGCATCCTCCAGGCTAAAAACTCCCCAGCTTGTTATTAGCTCACAGTTCAGAAGCCAGCATCCATGATGGTAACGGGAAGCATTACTGCACATGGCATGGGTGTCTTGCACATCTGTGAAGGCACCATTAATGCTGAACGAAATATACAGGTTTTGGCAACATATGCTGCCATCCAGACGACGTCTTTCAGGGAAGGCCTTGATTATTTTAGCAAGATGATGCTAAACCACATACTGCATCCATCACAACAGCATGGCTTCGCAGAAGAAGAGTCCAGGCGCTGAACTGGCCCACCTGCTGTCCAGACCTTTCACCAATAGAAAACATTTGGTGCATCATGGAAAGAAAAATCTGCCACAGAAGACCCAGGACTGATGAGCAGCTAGAATCCTACATCAGACAAGAATGGGACAACATTCCTCTCCCAAAACTCCAGCAGTTGGTCTCCTCACTTCCCAGACATTTACAGGCTGCTGTTAAAAGAAGAGGGGATGCTACACAATGGTGGACACGGCCCTGTCCCAACTTTTTTGAGAGGCGTTGCTGCCATTAAGTTCTAAATGAGTTAATGTTTTTCATGAAATGGTAAAATGTCTCACTTTAAACATCTGATCTGTGTTCTATGTTCTACTGTGGATAAAATATGGGTCTATGAGATTTGCAAATCATTGCATTCTGTCTTTTTTTACATTTATTTGCATTTTACACAGCATCCCAACTTTTTTGGAATTGTGGTTGTACATGCAGATATGAAAATGCACATCATGTTCTTTGTCATAAGATTTTAAAAAATTGTCACTTTGAAAATCTTCTTTCTCATTGACCCACATACAAAATACTATAAAATCAATGTATTAAAGGTAATAATAATTTACTCATCATCTAATCATACAGATTTTTTGTTTAAATTCAGTGAAATTCCTGTTAAATGTCCTCTATATGACATTATGACATTTTAAACATTAATATAGCAGCAAACAACTGTTTCCTATGTAAAGACAGAGTGTGGTAACAGCATCCTGAGCAGAAAATGAAGCCACGAGGGCTTCTCTGTTTTTGTTTTCATGTTAGTCCCACCCTGTGAAAACTCTGGCCCTCCCAACGTTTTGTTATTTTGTCCTCATGAGACAGACAATGGTTCTATATACACACTTTAAAAAGATGGTTCTTCAAGGGGTCTTTAGTAAAGACAATGGTTCTATATAGAACCATGAACATTCAAAGAAGCATTTGTATGCTTAAATGGTTCTTTGCATGGTGAAATGTTTCTTCAGATTGATGGAGTATGTGTTGTATATGGTTCTATAAAGAACCTTTATTATCACATATTGCACCTTTAAATATCACTACAGCTCTGCTGCTGCTGCTGAAATTCACTGTGGGCTGTAAATAAATGTGAGAGTTGTGTTATTAAAGCTGCTCCAATATTCCTTTGTTAATATTCCTGCTTTGAAGAGTTATGCTTTATAATGTAACACAATTTCACAGCCTGGTGAGTTCACAGCCTCAGACTGGACCGAAGGTGAGGTCATTATTTAAGCGTATGTGTGGGAAACGCTCTGACCGTCAGAGTGGCTCTTCTGGTGTTCTGGTTCAGATCTTCAAAAAGGTCAAAATCTCTCAGACGGGCTGCGAGAGTGTAAACAGCTAAAGTAGCCAACACTCCTGACCTTTCACTGTTAGAGCTCTTACACAGCATTAAAGCGATAATATGGGGAAATATGAGAGAAACAGGCCGACCAGGGGAGGACTGGTGGTGGTGGGTTGTGTATATGTAAGTGAAGTGTTCCTGTGGCTCTTCTGGCTGATTAGACTGAAATATAAAAACACCTCTGAGGATTTTGTTTTACGTCCTTCAACACAAAACAGAAACTTATATTATACGCTTTTAAAAAAGATGGTTTTCCAAAGGTTCTTCTGTAAACAAAATTGGGTTTTAGAACCATTTTTAGAACCGTGAACCCCTCAAAGACCCATTTGCGAATCCATGAGTGCTATATAAAACCATCTGCATGCTTCAGTGGTTCTTTGCATGGTGAAATGGTTCTTCAGTTCAATGGAGGAAGTGTTGTGTATGGTCCTGTATAGAACCCTTTTGAAAATGGTTCTATATACACACAAAAAAGATGATTCGTTGGAGGTTCTTTAGTGCAGACAATAGTTCTATATATAACTATGAACACTCAAAGAACCATTTGCAAGCCTAATGGTTCTTTGCATAGTGAAATGGTTCTTTAGATTGATGGAGAATGTGTTTTACATGGTTCAGTATAGAACCGTTTTGAAAATGGTCCCATATACACACTTAAAGATGGTTCTTCAAGTGTATTCAGTAAAGGGAATAGTTCTATTTAGAAGCATGAGTTCTACACAGAACCATTTACATGCTTCAGTTGTTTTTTGCATAACAAAATGGTTCTTCAGATTGTTTGAGAATGTGTTGTATATGGTCCTGTATAGAACCTTTGAAAATGGTTCTATATACACATTTAGAACAGATGGTTCTTCAAGGGGTCTTTAGCAAAAACAATGGTTTCATATAGAACCATAAAAGAACCATTTGCATGCTTAAATGGTTCCTTGCATGGTAAAATGTTCCTTCAGACTGATGTAGAATGTGTTGTATATGGTTCTTTATAGAACCATTTTGAAAAGGGTTCTATATACAGGATTTTTGAAAAATGGTCTTATGTAGCATTATGAGTTCTATATAGAACCATTTGCATGCTTAAATAGTTCTTTAGCTGGTCAAATGGTTCAGATTGATGGAGAATGTGTTGTATATGGTTCTATATAGAACCTTCTCAAAATAACTTATATAGCACCAAAAAAGGTTCCTCTATTGTTACAATGTCAAATGATTAACAATAGCAAAACCCTTTTTGGTGCTATATAGAACCACAACACATTCTCCATCAATTTGAAGAATGATTTCACCATGCAAAGAACCATTTAAGCATGCAAATGGTTCTGTGAGTGTTCAGGGTTCTATATAGAACCATTGTCTTTATAAAAGAACCCTTTTTTAAGAGTGTAGCTTCAGATGAAATACCCTTTAATAGAAGAACTGTCACTCAAACCATTTAATTAATGAACACTGAGCTTAAGCTGGGTGGATCAGAGACGTTCTGCTGTCGTTTAGAGAACCGAAGGATCCGTCCAGCTCTTATAAAGTCAGTTTCTGAAAATGAGGCGATTTTGTCCGAATCTCAGCCTCAAAACCACACGCTGTGAGTCTGTGGCTTTAATCAGAAACCCTCTCTGAGTTCAGTCACGGCTCTGCAGCCTCTCTCTGCTCTCAGACACGTTCAGTTCATAATAAAAACACTTTTTCTTCCTGAATGGGGCGTCGGCGGATCCTCCTGTCCTGACCAGTGAAATGGAATGAACTGAGTGTCTCAGAGAGGAACTGTTTAGAGTTTATAATTGGTTACATCTCACCTGCTCGACTCCTGCTGCTGACCCTGCTGACCATCCTAAACCAGCAGCCTGCTGGGAACACACTGTTTACTCTGTCAACAATAACTACAGTGACAACAATAACCACAAATATTCCATAAAGAGGAGCAAATGAACACAAACTACTTATGACGGATCTTTATTTGTATTATTTTTCACATTTTTGCAGAGATCAAAGCTACACTCTTTAAAAAGATGGTTCTTCCAAGGTTCTTTAGTGAAGACCATGGTTCTATATAGAACCATGAACACTCAAAGAACCATTTTCCATGCTTAAATTGTTCTTTGCATGGTGAAATGTTCTTCAGATCGATAGAGAATGTGTTGTATATGGTTCCATATAGAACACTTTTGAAAATGGTTCTATATACACACTTAAAATAGATGGTTTTAAAGGGTTCTTTAGTAAAGACAGTGTTTCCATATAGAACCAAGAACACTCAAAGAACCATTTGCATGCTTAATGATTCTTTGCATGGCGAAATCATTCTTTAGATTGATGAAAAATGTGTTGTATATGGTTCTATAAAGAACGTTTTAGAAAATGGTTCTATATAAATGGTAAAGACTGTAGTTCTATATAGAACCATGAATGTTGAAAGTTCAGATTGATGGAGAATGTGTTGCATATAGTTCTATCTAGCACCGAAAAGAGTTCTGGTATTGTTACGACGTCAAGCTTGTCATAATAGAAGAACCCTTTTTGGTGCTATATAGAACCATTTTCAAAGATTTCTTAACCTAATATATTTTAAAATGCATTTATTTTAAAATGTATGGGGAAATATTACACATAGAACTGTACCATACAAAAATAAATGTAAATATGTTTATCAAATACATTAGAAAATGTATGAAAATATCCAGAATCCTGTCTGACGCTCTTCACTGTCTGATACCTTTAGAAATGAATTTGTGTTCCAGTATCTTCATTTTAAATATGATCAAATGAACCTTTAATATGACAGAAGCGAGTGTTGTGGGTATTGATACTCTGTGAAAATGCAGTTATGATTTGATATCTTGTTTATCTGAAATACATTGTGTGTGAGAGTCTCACTGCAGACGTACATGGTTAATGTAAAGTACAGTGCAGATCACAGCGGTCAGTACCGTTTAGTTACATCTGTAACCTCTATTACACACAACTGAACACATAATAACTAATAATAATAAATGCATTTAAAAATATATTTAATAAATACATTTATACATTGGAAAAATATAAAGTGTCTAAGGAAATGTAATATTTACTCCGGTCAGGCATAACATTATGACCACCTCCTTGTTTCTACGCTCATTGTCCATTATAACACTGACGTGGTGGTGGTGTGTTAGTGTGTGTTGTGCTGGTACAAGTGGATCAGACACAGCAGTGCTACTGGAGTTTTTAAACACCTCAGTGTCGCTGCTGGACTGAGAATAGTCCACCAACCAAAAATATCCAGCCAACAGCGTCCTGTGGGCAGCGTCCTGTGACCACTGATGAAGGACTAGAGGATGACCAACACAAACTGTGCAGCAGCAGATGAGCTATCGTCTCTGACTTTACATCTACAAGGTAGACTGACAAGGTAGGAGTGTCTAATAGAGTGGACAGTGAGTGGACACAGTGTTTAAAAACTCCAGCAGCACTGCTGTGTCTGATCCACTCGTACCAGCACAACACACACTAACACACCACCACCACATCAGTGTTACTACAGTGCTGAGAATGACCCACCACCCAAATAGTACCTGCTCTGTGAGGGTCCATGGGGGTCCTGACCACTGAAGAACAGGGTAAAAGGGGGCTAACAAAGTATCAGAGAAACAGATGGACTACAGGCACACGCCACCCAACCAGGCACTTCCACCCCCACAGTGCAGATACCAAAATTCTTGTCAAATTCTGAGAAATCTGTCACCAATAAACTAAAAGCCGGACGACCAAAAAATGCTACGAATGTAGCAACAGCAAACACCCATCACCCGTCTCTGGAATGTGGGGCTAGCCGTGCCTCAATTCAGCGTTTGGAATATTCTGAATATTTTTTTTCCACATGGGTAAAATGAGCAGTTTACAGTCGAATAAAATGCTGCTTAATGGAGCGTCTCTTTCTCTCAGTTCTCACTGACAAACTCCCTTGATGTCAGACAGTTCCAGGCTGTTTTGTGTCATCTTTGGTAGAAATGTCGGGATTAAAATATCCAGTGTAGCATGTTAAGAACTGCATGTGAAATGAATACAATTAGAAACGAACTGTGAAATGGACACAACGCCACTAAAGAGTCAGCTGTCATGATGCGTCACTTCACCCCAGAAAGTGTTATGACACCTAATGTCAACAAACCCATCACTGTCGCAGGAGTTATATTAACTTGACACTGAAGTTGACCAAAGCAGCCTTTATGAGACCTGCCACTTAGATGTAGATTCATGTCAGCTGTGAAAGGCTTATGCAATTATCATGTAGCTTTATAAACGTGACGTACAATAAACTTTCGCCATATTCTGTCTTAGAAACAAATTTCAAGCAATTAGACATGTCTATTGTGGCGTCGGGCAGAAGAAGCGTCAGGGGAGGCCATGATTTCCGCTCTTTTATTTAGAACAAGGCAGAAAAGCCATTGAAAATACAGCACGACCAACAGGGGAGGTTGCCAAACACCATAGGCTCCCTCCTCACATGATTAGATTGGCCATAAAAAATTGGCCAATGTAATCTAAAAAATTCAGCTTATTAAAATATTCTTTCCCCATTTGATTGGGTAAACGTGTGATCAGTCTGGGTAGGCCTGTGTAGTAAAGGGGGAATAAAAAAACCTAATAAAGAAAAGGCCCTTAATTACCCCAACCGCACCCCTAAAGCCCCACTCTGAACAGAACACAAAGCAGCCACCATAATATTTTAGGTTAAAATTTCTTTAACATAATTAAGAAATATAAATTCAACCAGGTGTGTCCAGACTTTTGACTGAAAGCTGACCACTCTGTCCTCTCTGTAGGGTCAGTCATCTCTCAGCTTTCGGCTGAAAAGCCCATCACTGCGGGTCCATTACGAGTGGACGCGTGTGTGTGTGTGGGAGGTAAACAGGTGGGCCGGTGCAGCCCACTCTGAGTGCAAAGGCTTTTCCAGGTGGTTGGAGAGCAGAGATAAAACCCTCTCACTGTCACTGAGCACACAGAGCAGTCATTATCACAGTGGACATGAGGCTGGCGGGTGGGGGGGTGTGTTGGGGGGGTCTAATGTCAGGGATTTAACAGCAATATTTTAATGACTTCTCTCTACACACTGCAGCTTACAGAACATAAAACATCAGCGCACCATTTTAATGGCATACAGGAGAGAACTGGTGTGATCGTCTGCTACTGATGTTACTGATTAGATAACAGAACAAAATGCTCTCGCTTTAGCTTTGATTTCAAAGTGGTTATACTGTAAAAAATCCAACTTGCTAAATGTTACATTTGGCCCAACAATTTCATGATGATTTAATTAACAGAGTATATAAGTCAGAACCAGATTGGAATACCGACACACAGGAAATACAGTGGGGCAAAATGTATTTAGTCAGCCACTGATTGTGCAAGTTCTCCTACTTAGAAAGAAAATCCAGGAAATCACTTTGTAGGATTTTTAAAGAATTTATTTGTAAATTATGGTGGAAAATAAGTATTTGGTCAATAACAAAAGTTCAACTCAATACTTTGTAACATAACCTTTGTTGGCAATGACAGAGGTCAAACGTTTCCTGTAAGTCTTCACCAGGTTTGCACACACTGTAGCTGGTATTTTGGCCCATTCCTCCATGCAGATCTCCTCTAGAGCAGTGATGTTTTGGGGCTGTCGCTGGGCAACACGGACTTTCAACTCCCTCCACAAATTTTCTATGGGGTTGAGGTCTGGAGACTAGCTAGGCCACTCCAGGACCTTGAAATGCTTTTTATGGAGCCACTCCTTCCTTGACCGAGGGATCATTGTCATGCTGGAAGACCCAGCCACGTTCCATCTTCAATGCTCTCACTGATGGAAAGAGGTTTTGGCTTAAAATCTCACGATACATGGCCCCGTTCATTCTTCCCTTAACACGGATCAGTCGTCCTGTCCCCTTTGCAGAAAAACAGCCCCAAAGCATGATGTGTCCACCCCCATGCTTTACAGTAGGTATGGTGTTCTTGGGATGCAACTCAGCATTCTTCTTCCTCCAAACACAACGAGTTGCGTTTTTACCAAAAAGTTCTATTTTGGTTTCATCTGACCACATGATATTCTCCCAATCCTCTTCTGGATCATCCATATGCTCTCTGGCAAACTTCAGATGGGCCTGGACATGTACTGGCTTAAGCAGGGGGACACACCTGGCAGTGCAGGTCCCCCTCTCGTGTTACTGATGGTAGCCTTTGTTACTTTGGTCCCAGCTCTCTGCAGGTCATTCATCAGGTCCCTCCGTGTAGTTCTGGGATTTTTGCTCACTGTTCTCATGATCATTTTGACCCCACGGGATGAGATCTTGTGTGGGGCCCCAGATCGAGGGAGATCATCAGTGGTCTTGTATGTCTTCCATTTTCTTACAATTGCTCCCACAGTTGATTTATTCACACCAACCTGCTTGCCTATTGTAGATTCATTCTTCCCAGCCTGGTGCAGGTCTACAGTTTTCTTCCTGGTGTCCTTCGACAGCTCTTTGGTCTTGGCCATGGTTGAGTTTGGAGTCTGACTGTTTGAGGCTGTGGACAGGTGTCTTTTATACAGATAACGAGGTCAAACAGGTGCCATTAATACAGGTAACGAGTGGAGGACAGAAGAGCTTCTTAAAGAAGTTACAGGTCTGTGAGAGCCAGAAATCTTGCTTGTTTGTGGGTGACCAAATACTTATCTTCCACCATAATTTACAAATAAATTCTTTAAAAATCCTACAAAGTGATTTCCTGGATTTTTTTTTTCTCATTTTGTCTCTCATAGTTGAAGTGTACCTATGATGAAAATTACAGACCTCTCTCATCTTTCTAAGTAGGAGAACTTGCACAGTCAGTGGCTGACTAAATACTTTTTTGCCCCACTGTAACGCTCATTATACAACAGTTAGTTCCGGCCATGCAATCTGATTGGTTGAGAAGTGTTCTAACTGTGCTGTTATTTCACCATAACATCACGTTTTTTTCACAAACACTGTATCACTCATCTGAGACGCTGTTGCTAAGCAACAACTTTTAGCCACGTGTAGGAAACGCTCACGCCATTTGAACGTTTTTACTTCTTACTTTGCCACAAACAGAAAACGGACACTTTTAAGATCACATTTGACCAACAGCCGATTTGGTCAGACTCTGAAGATGAGACGACACTAAATTCCCAAACTGTCATCACCACTGAGCAGCTTTTCAGTCGGCAGCTGAGACAGAAGAACAGCTGAACAACCTGGAATCAGCCAGAAATGAACCCAACACCATTCGCCAAACTAAATGGGCTGTAAGATGCTTTACAGACTGGCTGGAACAAAACAACATTAATACTGATCTGGCAAAAACTGACAAAACTGAGCTGAACTTGATATTGCATCAGTTTTCTGGCTCAGTCCGTACTTTAAAAGGCGAGTTCATTACTCTGACGTAGCGACAAGCTGCTTGTTAAGGAACTATAATTTGGTGAAGGAACTGCAAACATTAAAACATATTAAACGCCGCGTTCACGGCCCAGTTTATTAATTTATTACTTTGTTTATTTAACTGTTGTATTAAAGCAATAGAACACTCGAGGTCGTGTGTTATCGCGAATAACATCACAGCTGTGATGATCTACAGCACTCGCGATAACACACTCCCTCTCCTGTTCTATTGCTTAAGTAGCTCTAGACAGAAGTAATACCTCGCAAATAACTAAGACTAAAGCCCGGGATTATAAATTAACCTAACCAGATCACATGACAAAGAGAACAGGTGAACAGAGTCCGTAGTCCAGAGTATCAGATTGCCGATAAATGGATTAAGATGACATTCATGTCCTACCTTTGATTCATTGCAGCACCATTAGATTTCAGGCCTGTGATCAGTCTGGTGAAGCCCAGGCCTACTCGTGGCTATGCCACTGGAATATTTCATGTCTACATGTTTCTGTATCAGCCTTAGCGTCTTCATATAGTCGCAGACCATGACTCTTTAAACTCTCGGTACATCCGATTCATTGAATAGTGCCAGTTCAAAGAGTTATTTGTCCATGCATCAGACATCACTAGAACTGTTGTTGGACCTGGCAGACAATAAGCACAATAAGAGCCAGATGGTAGAGCTCATTCAATCATCATACAATTAAGTAATTTAATCTACTTGAATATATATATATATATATATATATATATATATATATATATATATATATATATACACATCATCTAAACTGCTTATCCTTCTGGGTCGCGGTGGGGTGCTGGAGCCTATCCCAGCTGTCATTGGGCGGAAGGCAGGATACACCCTGGACAGGTCGCCAGTCCATCGCAGTATATATATATATATATATATATATATATATATATATATATATATATATATATATATACATTAAAAGTAACTCTAAATGTGTCGTCTTCTAGTTAGAGACACAATGTGTTGTTTTTTAACACATCTGTTTTTAGATAGTAGCTACTTTGTTTAACTTGATTGTCAGCTAGCCAGCTATCTAGACTATCAGCAAATCAACTGACACAGCCTCTCCAGCACTAACAGCTAAAAACACAGCCCTCTGCTCTACTCTGGAAAACCCACCACTCCCCCTCATAATTAGGCTCTTCAATATAAAAGTCCTTGTACGAAAAAACCTAAAACAGCCCAACATAAACATTTCTTCTCTTTAAAAAACAGAGCAGCGTGGTGACGTCACAGTACGTATTGTCAGCACATTCTTGTACTATATTTATACTTTTTAATTGCACTGTTAAAATATGGAAACATATCCCATCTCAGCTCGGGCGCCTGACATCACTCAGACAGCATGTATTCCCAGCACGGCTGTGAACAGCATCCCTCCCTACCCGACCCTCACTAGGGCTGCAATGTTGCCTTTCATACCTCGATTTAGACCACCTTCGTGAAACGCTGGTTAACTCATGTACTCTGCTGTTACCCCCCCCTCCACACCCCTCCCCAAGAGAGGCTAGTGTGCTGAAAGACGAAGTGAAGCCACACTGTGAGCACCACAGCACTCTGCAAGGAAAGCAGCTAGCCTGGAGGTTCAGATTTTACAGTGGATGAAGCTGAGGATGTGCTTTCAAGATGGGCTTCAGTCGCAGATTTCACCCTCCTAGTGTGGGGCGACACTTTGAATATTCGCCGTTGATTACTACTGAAGCTCGGGAGCCAAAAAAATGGTATACAGCCCTAGACATCTTACTGAGGAAACGTTTTACAAACACTTGAGAAGACACTTGAAAAATCATGAGACTGTGAAGTCATTTTGAAACTAATGTACATTCTTTTAAAGCTTGTAAGACTCAGAGGCACATTGGATGCAATTTCAATTATTTTAAATTTACAGCCCGGACAGTCTGTGTGTGTGTCACACATCCTCCCAGCTCTGACGTCCATAAAGACTCCATCTCCCAGAACTCTCTGGGAGATCACGTGATCCATGAACTTCCACAATCCACCAATCAACCCTCCAGTTGACCCAAATACTAACCTGATGCACCTGTGATGTTCGTCATATGCCTAGCTGTAGTTTAATATATAAGCCCAGGCTTTAGCGTAGAAATATTGTGAGGTATTGCTTCTCTTCGTAGAGCTACTGGGCATTTCTGTCTGTATTTGCATTCTGTGTATCCTGACCATGATTTTGGACTTTTTGTCTCTGCCCTTTAGGATCTGGTTGCCTGATAATATTTGTTATGTTTGACTTTTTCTGTATTTTGGCCTTTTTGGATTTGACCACCACCTGTCTTTTAACTACGAGTATCGTCAAGCCCTTTCTAAGTAAAGCCTCATTTCGTATTTTTTTACCATCTGACATCTGGCTGGTTCTGTTCCATTACAGTTCGACTCTTCTAATGAGGGATATGAAAACAATGCACTCAACGCAGCACTGGGTTTGGATTTGTCCACCAATGCTGCCTATGATGCCCTGAGGTAACTGAAGATTTTGATGCCTTGTTGGAATCCAAGCTTGCAGCATTATTACTGTATTCGCAAACAGTTTATCAAGAAAAGGAGAACTTAAATGATCTGTTTTTGTTTTCAAGCTTTTTTTTGAGAACATTTGGAAAGGATCTGTTGCTGCACATCGTAGCAGAACATGTGGTCAGTACAGTGTAGTGGGTAACACCTCTGCCTTCTACACTGTAGACTGGGTTCAATCCCCACCTGGGTAAACACCCTACACTATACCAATAAGAGTCCCTGGGCAAGACTCCTAACACTGCCTTCACCTACCTCTGTAAAATAATCAGATTGTAAGTCGCTCTGGATAAGAGCGTCTGCCAAATGCTGTAAATGTAAGAACATTATACATTAAAGACAACTTCTGCTGTCTAACCTATTATGTTTGGAGACCAGGCAGGGAAAGGTCTGTCTATATTCCCTTTTAAATGAAACTGATGTTTTGGATAAGACTTTGAAGTCATCAGTTGAGGACAAGCAGGGATTTTACAAATCTTTCAGAGACGGACAGTACTTTAAAAAAAAAAGTTCTTCAAGGACCAATATTTGAGACTTGTTCTTAATTGTACTGGGTCGTCCTCATCTGGCCTCCTTAGTTTCATTTCATTCAGTTGGCGCTTTTACGGAGAAGTACTGATGTTGGAGTTCGGATTTGAGGTGTTTTTTCATCCCCTGCAAACTGACTTTAAGATTCTTGAGAAAAGTGAATTTGACAGCAAAGCACTGTCAAATGAGAGTTCATGGTTAACCACAGTCCACAAACTCGCCCACCAATTTTTATATCTGTTTCTCTGTGTTTGCGATAATACAATGCTGAATTACGGTTAAAACATTTCCCCAACCTGCAGAGTCACCCTTTCCATTTTTTGACACTTGCAACATGGTTTGATTGTACACCAAATTTTACAATTTACTTTATTTTGCGCTAAAATGCACCTGGACTATCGATGTGCGAGTTGTGGAAGGACGTATTTTTCTGACATAGTTCAATCAATTCATTTTGGGATTAACTCTAAGCCCAGATGTAGCATTGATGGGGATCAAACTCAGTTACTGAAGTTTTTATCTACAAATCACTTAATTATTGTACTGCAATATGTTTTCTGACAAAGACACTCTTTCTTGTCTTGTTTATCGTATCTCAGATGGCTGTGTGTGAAAGAAATTCAGGTTTCCTGACTTACTGATTCACTGATTCACAAAAAATAAATAAATAAATAAATTTAAAAATCAGGATTCGAGATGCACCCACTGTTTTCCCTGCTAGAAAAACCAGCTTCGACCAGCATAGTTGGTCATCAGCGAAACCAGCATTTAAGTTTTGGAGCATTTCTGTTGGTCTATTCATCATGAACTTTTCACACAATATAAAGAACAGCTGCTCAAAGTAAGTAGAAAAGTAAAAAAAATCCCAAAAAATTGATGATTTGATGTGTTTTTCTCTGGACAGCCACGATACGATGTGTGTTGATGCTAGTGTGCTGGTCAACCAGCATGATCATGCTGGTTGATCAGAACCAGACCAGTACTAGACCAGTACTATACCAGAACCAGACCAGTACTAGACCAGTATAAGCCATCTTAGTACAGCATAAAATGCTTGCTAGCTGCTAACATCCATAACAATGAGTCATACAGTGTCATAAACAACATAATCAAAACTATTAGATACTGAACACCTGCACATGGTTTGAGGTGAGTATGTAATGATTTACACATGCAGTTAGCACTATGCTAATTGGTGGGGTATAAGCTTAATAACTTTTTAGCTACATTAGCCTCATAGCACCCATACAAAAACTGAAGAAGCAAAAGACACAACTGCTGATCGACTACATTTGGGGTAAAGGGGAGGACTTGAAGTATAACTTTCAGTCTATAACTAAGTCTGTAAAGTATCTCTACAGTGTGTTTCCCATCAGCTCTGATTTCACAGCGCAAACCACTGAGACAGAGAGAGAAACGAGAGAGAGAGAAAGGGCAGAAGCTCTCTCTCTCTGTAATGAAGCAGAAGTAAAGGGCTCTTTGGTATTCTCCTCCAGCTCCATTAGGGTCAGCAGGGCTCCAGGTAACTCTGATTAAACGGCTGTCCAGAAGGCTTAGCGCAATGCTGACCGTGTAAAATCGATGACCAGCTGCTTCTTCTACACAAACACACACTCACCTCTTGGGAAACTGAGGGGGGAATGGAGTGAAATAAAGAGATTTGAGGGAAAATGTTGCTATTATTACATATACAATAAGCCACATTGTTAAATACGGGATGCTGCTCCTTAAAAACAGAGAATTTAAAGCCACTGGCTGCTCATTTTTATGATCTATTTCTTTCAAACTATTATCTGAAGTTTTTGTGATGTTTTGACTCTGAACTCACAGGTAAAGAATGATAGGTAACACTTTCTATGAACGTCACCTTTTGTAAGCATCTATAAACACATTTATAACATGTTATAATGTATTCATAAGGCATTATAAACATGGTTATAAACATTTATAAAAATGAATTACATTTTATAGCCATGTTTATTATACATTATGAATTGTTAATGTAATGCATTATAAATAGTGTTAATAACATGTTATAATGTCAGTGCCAAAGAAGTCAGTCCCAGCTTGGAGAGTGTAAAGTAAAGACAAATACCAAGCTAACGGTGGTGAACATTACCTTTCCCACACTGGGTAAAACACTGATGGCAGCTCTAGTTTAAACTCTGACATTTGAAGCCTGTAATGTGCTTTACTGTGAATGTTTTAGTGTTTCAGTAAATCCTTCAGTAAATACTTCAACTTGAAGCCTCACTCTGAACACTGGAGGAGGCTTTAGTACAGTACGCTTCACTTTACTTAGAGTGGACAAATACAACTTATGAGCTCTTATAATTTGTTATGATCAGTACTTATAATGTATTATGTTAACAATTCATAATGCATAATAAACATGGCTATAACATATAATGCATTTTTATAAATATTTATAGCTATGTTTATAATGTCTTATGAATGCATTGTAACATGTTATGAATGTGTTTATAGATGCTTACAAAGGTGACATTCATAGAAAGTGTTACTGAATGTCAGACACAGCTTCAAATGTCAGTATGTACATTTACACAGTCGACTAACCATAAAACATCTGATGAAAACGCTGCTGGATGAGGTTCAGGCAAACATGGAGCAGCTTCTGAGTGAGTTAATGAGGAGAAATTCATAATAGACACTGAATAATAGTAGAGATCACCAAATATTCACAATAGGTACTGAATAATTCATGGTGGATACAAAATTATTCATAGTAGACACTAAATATGCATAGTAAATACTGAGAAATTCATAGTGAATATGGAATAATTCATAGTGGATACTATATAATTCATAGTGGATACTGAGTAATTCATAGTGGATACTGAGTAATTCAAATTTGTCACAAAGAATTCATAGTGGATACTGAATAATTCAGATTAGTCACTAAAAATGCATAGTGGATACTGAATAATTTGAAGTAGACCCTAAATAATTCAAATTAGTCACTACAAATTCATAGGAGATACTGAATAATTCATAGTATACATAGTATACGCTTATCCTTCTGGGTCGCGGTGGGGGGCTGGAGCCTATCCCAGCTGTCATTGGGCAGAAGGCAGGATACACCCTGGACAGGTCGCCAGTCCATGGTAATTCATAGTACATACTGAATAATTCAAATTAGTCACTAAAAATTTGATACTGAATAATTCATAATGGATACTGATTAAATCATAGTAGATACTGAATAATTCACAGTGGATACTGAATAATTCAAATTAGTCACTAAAAATTTGATACTGAATAATTCATAGTGGATCCTGAATAATTCATAGCAGATACCAAATGATTCAAATTAGTCACTAAAAATTCATAGAAGATACTAAATATTTCATAGTGGATACTGAATAATTGATAGTAGATACTGAATAATTCAAATTAGTTACTAAAAATCCATAGTGGATACTGAAAAATTCATAGTAGATAATGAATAATTCATAGCAGGTACTGAATAATTCATAGTGAACACTGAATAATTCATAGTGGATACTAAATAAATCATAGTAGGTACTGAATAATTCATAGCAGATACTAAATAATTCTGGCTAACAATAATAATGGCTGATGAAGTGGAGGCAGAAGCCACCAACGAACCCATGGACATAAACCTGGATCACACTGAGGAGGAACCTCTGGAGAAACATCTGGATGAGTAAACTAATAAACAGACAGTATGATGATAGTAACACATTTAGTGAATATATAGCAGGAATTCAGATTAATATGAGCTCTAATCTGTCTGAATGCATTCAAGATCATCTAGTGAGTTCCAATGATGATGAAGCTGAAGCCATCAGTGAGCTCCTGGACATCCACCTGGAGGAAGATGTTTCAGAGAGTGTTCAGCCTCTGGGTGAGTAACAGAAATAAATAATAATAATGAAAACTGAATAAGCTGGAAAACTGACTGTATTTTCATAAAAGCAGAAAATGAGACAGCGATGATGATGATGGTGGTGGCTGATGAAGCAGAGGCAGAAGCCACCAAGGAACTCAATAGCACCCACCTGGATGACACTGAGGAGGTGCCTCTTGAGAAACATCTGGGTGAATAAAGAAAATGAGCAGACAGCATGAAGATAATAACATATTTAGTGAATATAAAGCAGGAATTAATATGAGCTCTAATCTGTCTGAATTCATTCAAGATCATCTAGTGAGCAAAAATGAGGACAAGACTGAAGCCAGTGAGCTCCTGGAGATCCAGCTGGAGGAAGATGTTTCAGAGAGTGTCCAGCCTCTGGGTGAGTAAAGGAAGTAAAAATATATAATAAAAATGAAAGAGCTGGAAAACATATTTGTTTGTATTAAAGCAGAAATCTTCATTAATATTGAGAAGAAATGTTTATTTTCATGATTTAAAAAGGTATATTTGAAGATGAAGACGGTGGATGATGAAGCTCAGGCTGAAGCCACAGATCCACATCAACCTAGACGACACTGAGGCGCGTGATGACCGATCTTTTGGTGAGTGATGGAAACAGTCAGTGGAAATATATCAGGAATTAAATCAGCTGGAAAACTGATCAGATTTATTGATGTGAAAGCAAAGAATGAGATGATGAGGGAAGATTTGCTGATGTTGGCAACTGAAGCCCTCAAAGACCTCATAGACATCAACCTGGAGGACACTGAGGTAGAACCTGTGGAGAACCCTCTGGGTAAGTAGAGGAAATGAACAGATGGCATGATTGTGGAACATCTAACACCACAACTCTGGGTGAGAAGAAGAACCTATTAGCATCATCATGATCAGTCTGAGTTAACAGGGCGAATGATGATATTATTAATGCTCATATTAATGTTAAAGCAGGAGAGCAGCTGCTGAAAGTGAGCAACACTGAACACCAGAATAGTTTGTAGGATGTTACTGTTTTGTTGCTCTAGTATTTTGGTCATTGCGATGGAGCGGCTAGGCCGTTACCATGTTATCCCAGATGGTTGCTAGAGTGCTGTTTATCAGTTAATGTTGCTGTGTGGTTGCTATGAAACCTCTGGCAGTTGCTAGGGGATTACTGTGGTGATTGCTAGGAAACACACCTCGCACAATCAGCAGTGTAACATTTAGATGAATTAATTTTAAAAATGTTGTAATTTAAACACTGGCTACTATTTCTGAGCTCCAGGACAGACAATTGGAGAAAAGCTTGGTTGCTGATTTATCTAATTGTGTTCTCTAGACGAAATGGATTTAAAGAAGAAAGACCCGCCTGAGGAAGAAGCTGAGAACAAAAAGAGAAACATCAGGAGAGGAACGAGAGGAAAAGAACACAGGATCAACTACGAAAGAGAAAAGATCCACAAGACAGAGACAAGAATGAAATCAGAGTATCTCCACACAGAGGAGGAGCAGAGGGGCTCAGGGGTCAATGCAGAAGTGATCAAAAAGAGAGAAAGACCCCACCAGAGACCCCGAGACCCAAAACACATCCTCATTAACAGAGGACGAAAGAGAGACACGAGGAGAAGAGAGAACATCCTCACTGGAAAAGAGAACAGGTACAGAGTACAGCTTTTAGTCCTAGTCATGGCCCCCAACCTATGTATCTTTTAGTCCTAATCCTGGTCTCTAAACTATGAAATGTGTTTTTTATACAGAGAACCCAACAAGGCTTTGCTGAAAGACGTTTTTCTGGACAGAGAGACGACAGAAAGACCTGGGGTGATGAACGCAGGCAGGTGTTCCGCCCCAGATGAGTTTAGGAACAGGCAGAGAGAAGATCTGACCGAAATGACAGCAGAGTATCTGCACACAGAGGAGGAGCAGGGGGGCTCAGGGGTCAATGGACAAATCATCAGGAAAAGAGAAAGACCCCACCAGAGACCCCGAGACCCAAAACTCATCCTCATCAGCAAAGGATGACAGAGAGACATGGAGAGCCGAGAGAACATCCTCACTGGAAAAGAGAACAGGTACAGGGTACATCTGTTACCCCTAGTCATTGTGCTTATTTCATAGATCCTTTAGTCTCAGTCATGGTCCCTAAACTGTTAATCTTTAAGTACTAGTCATGGTGCCCAAACTGCAGATTTTTTAGTTCTAGTCATGGTCCCTAACCTGTTGATATTTTAGTCCTAGTCATGGTCCCTACACTACAAATCTTTTAGTCCTAGTCATGGTCCCTAAACAATGAATTTTTAGTCCTAATCATGGTCTTTAAACTATGGATCTTTTAGGCTTAATTATGGTCCGTAAACTATGGATCGTTTAGGCTTAATCATGGTCCCTAAACTATGAATCATTTAGGCTTAATCATGGTTCCTAAACTATGGATCTTTTAAGGCCTAGTCATGGTCCCTAATCTGTGGATCTTTAAGTTCTAGTCATGATGCCTAGACTATGAATCTTTTAGTCCTAATTATGGTCCCTAAACTCTGCATCTTTTAGTCCTCGTCATGGTCCCTAAACTCTGCATCTTTTAGTCCTAGTCATGGTCCCTAAACTCTGCATCTTTTAGTCCTAGTCATGGTCCCTAAACTCTGCATCTTTTAGTCCTAGTCATGGTCCCTAAACTCTGCATCTTTTAGTCCTAGTCATGGTCCCTAAACTCTGCATCTTTTAGTCCTAGTCATGGTCCCTAAACTCTGCATCTTTTAGTCCTAGTTATGGTCCCTAAACTATGGATCTTTTAGTTATAGTTCTGGTCCCTAAACTATTAAACCTGTTTTCATATAGAGAACCCAAAACATCTTTGTTCCGAGAGGTTCTTCTGGACAGAAGGATGACAGAAAGAACTGGGGTGATGAACGCAGGCAGGTGTTCCGTCCCAGACGAGTTTAGGAACAGACGGATAGAAGATAAGATCCAGTGACGGACTCCTCCACAACATGGAGGACAGGAAAGAGAGAGAGAAGAACCAAAGAAGGTCCTAGAGTGGAGTCCACTCCTCCACGGACAGAGAGGAACGGAGGAAGAGAGAGACGTGGAGGAGAACCGAGAGTGAGGAGACCTCGGTGGTGGCAGCATATATCAGTATAAAATGGTTACAACTAGTGGTTAAATCAGCCGTTCCATTTTGTAGAGCCTTGGTTTGCTGATTGGTCAGTAAATGAGTCCAGTATGATCATTAATTGATTTCTGCAGTTATCTGATTATTAAGTGGTTACGTAAACAGCACACTTTGATTTCATAGATCAGATTAAGGTCTATAAATCTGATTAGTAAATCTGATAAAGAGGCTGGATTTGAGCTCAGTAATGGGGTTTTTCAGTGCAGGTGAACTCTCACTCTGATTTCTTTCGTTTCTCTCAGTCTGAGCATGTGTGAAAACAGAGTGCTGTACTGGAAACAGCGAGCAGCGTTTAACACCCGCGAGACGCAGCACAGCACCTTTGGAGCGACGCTGAAACCAAATACAACCTCAAAATGAAGGATTTAAATATTCTTCATCTTCTTGATGATGTAAGTTCAGATTTTCTATCAAAGTGCCTTGACGTTTAAAAAAAATGCTCATGAACTTTGAGTTTTATGTCACATTTATGTTACGTCTTATTCTGTGTGTTTATTGGCTGGTTGTAAAGCATAAATCCGATCATTGCCTGACTCATGTAGACCCAGAGTTTCCCCATTATCAGTTACTTATTCTTGTTTTTGACCTGGCCTGGTCTTAATCCCACTGTTTCATACCATCCTCCTTTTAATAAACCTCATGGTTTATTTTATATCCACGAATCTGGTTCATCAACTCATCGTTACACACATCCTGAGCTCCTCCTGCACCACGGAGCCCGTGGAGGATGCCACAACACTTTTTCTTTCCTTCTTTCTTTCTTTCTTTACAACAAACAGCCGATGGCCATACAACTTTAAGTATGTTCAAAATACTTTTTAATAAAATAAAATAAAAAATTATTTTACTTTAGTAGTGATCATGAATGGTTAAGCATTTAAAGACTGCTGTCTTCATTCTTGTACGCTAGTTTACCTTTATAAACAAAAGATTTTATGTAGTAAAACCAGTACACGTTTTAGTTGGTATTAGATTAGATTAGATTAGATTAGATTAGATTAAACTTTATTGTGATTGTGCAGAGCACAGGTACAGAGCCAATGAAATGCAGGTTCATTATGCTATTGGTGAATCCTAATTATAAATGTCTATTTCAGCTATTTGGCCCAAGTTGATCATCTACTGGGTGGCACGGTGGCGCAGTGGGTAGCACTGTCGCCTCACAGCAAGTGTCCCTGTGTCTGCGTGGGTTTCCTCCGGGTACCCCGGTTTCCTCCCACAGTCCAAAGACATGCAGTCAGGCCAATTGGACATGCTGAATGGCCCCTAGGTGTGAGTGAGTGTGTGAATGTGTATGTCTGTCTGTCTGCCCTGCGATGGACTGGCGACCTGTCCAGGGTGTGTCCTGCCTTCCGCCCAGTGGCAGCTGGGATGGGCTCCAGCACCCCACCGCGACCCAGAAGGATCAGTTTAGATGATGTATGTATGTATGTATGTATGATCATCTACTACAAAACATTTGAAATGGAAATCTGCAATATGGCAATATATGGGTTTCAAATACATAATATATATTAGCACTAATGGTGTGAATTAATTAAAAAATGAATCGAATTAATCACACTAATAGGTTGTGATTAATCATAATTAATTATGAAGTTTAAATAGTAATTTTTGGGGGTAGATAAAACAAATACAATAATTCATGAACAGTATGGCAGTGAAAAGGCATGGCTAAATTGTGCTTCTGCTGTGCCAGCATTGCCTTCGGTGTGTCTTTGTTGTGTTGGACCTGCTTTATCATTTTGAGAGTTGAATTTCAGCGCGTGGGCACATTCTGGATGAGTGTCTCCTCTTCTGGACCATGAGAGGCTAAACTTTCAGCTCTGCTGTGTTTGCAGGATGGTGTCTGAAATGTCCCTATTTTATAGCACTTGGCAAAAACCTGCTGTTGTGCAGAGCCACTGTGATGACCCTCTGTATAATGTGCGCTGCAGAGGGCATATATATACTCAAATGGTAGATTCCTTTATTCATCCAGTTCCAGATGGAACCTTTAGCTGCTGGAGTTTTTAAACACTGTGTCCACTCACTGTCCACTCTATTAGACACTCCTACCTTGTCAGTCCACCTTGTAGATGTAAAGTCAGAGACGATAGCTCATCTGCTGCTGCACAGTTTGTGTTGGTCATCCTCTAGTCCTTCATCAGTGGTCACAGGACGATGCCCACAGGACGCTGTTGGCTGGATATTTTTGGTTGGTGGACTATTCTCAGTCCAGCAGTGACACTGAGGTGTTTAAAAACTCCAGCAGCACTGCTGTGTCTGATATTTTACTCATATATGCCAGCTTCACGTTACACATATGAGGTTTTTATGCATGTTCTTTGTTTCATCCACATCTTTCCTAATGAAGTGAAAATTAATATAACAGCTACATAACCAAACTATAAAAACATGCTCACTGTTAGCTGTTCAATAAAAACACTGAAACATGAAATAAATGAACGTATTGTTTCCAAACAACATAGAAGGAAAATCCACTTCAGCTGCTGTAAATGAGAAGTTTTCTCTTTTTTTACTGTACACGCTTTACGTCTCTACTGATCAGCCACATTAGCCTGAACTGCTACTGAGCGCATTTATTTCATTCACGAGTGTTAAATATTTTGTTTAATGCTTGAGTTAAGAGGGTCAAATGGTCAGCTAATGTTTATAAATCATTTATTTATTTATTTACGCATTACTGTTCCATGGTCTGTGGTGCATGTATTTGAACAGTTTACACCAAACATTACAAGACAATAAATTAACAGTTAATTAAGTAAGTAAGTAAATTAACAGCATTTTGTGTTAATTAACTTCTAATTTTAGGTTTTAATATAGTTAATGCAACATTTTAAAGCTTAATTTTGATTTATTTGATCCTGAGTTTGGATGAATTAATGAGACGGATCTCATCATTATTCTGTCAGTATCTGCTCCACTTTACAAATCTGTAACTGTGTGTGTATGTGTGTGTGGGGGTGGGGGGGGGGTGTGCAGGTCACTTTGTGTGCAGTTCTAGAAGAAGAATGAATTCTGTCTCTAATCTAATTCTGTCGGGTGTATATAAATGAATCCTCTTTTTAAAAATATGCAGCGTTGTCTATCAGCCAGATTAAAACAGCAGAACAGTCCAGAACAAATACAACACATGGAGCTTTATAATCACTGAAAGACCCCCCAAATCTTTATAATCACTGACAGACCCCCACACACCTTTTTACTCACTGACAGACCCCCTCCATAACTTCATAATCACTGCCAGACCCACCACATCTTTATAATCACTGACAGACCTCCCCACACCTTTTTACTCACTGACAGACCCCCCACACCTTTTTACTCACTGACAGACCACCCCACACCTTTATAATCACTGACAGACCCCCCACACCATTTTACTCACTGACAGACCCCCTCCACATCTTTATAATCACTGACAGACCACCCCACACCTTTATAATCACTGACAGACCCCCTCCACCCCTTCATAATCACTGACAGACCCCTCCACATCTTTATAATCACTGACAGACCCCCCAAACCTTTATAATCACTGATAGAACTCCACACCTTTATAATCACTGACAGACCCCCTCCACCCCTTCATAATCACTGACAGACCCCTCCACATCTTTATAATCACTGACAGACCCCCCAAACCTTTATAATCCCTGATAGAACTCCACACCTTTATAATCACTGACAGACCCCCTCCACACCTTTATAATCACTGACAGCCCCCCACACCTTTATAATCACTGACAGACCCCCTCCACACCTTTATAATCACTGACAAACCCCCACACCTTTATAATCACTGACAGCCCCCCACACCTTTATAATCACTGACAGACCCCCTCCATTCCTTTATAATCACTGACAGCCCCCCACACCTTTATAATCACTGACAAACCACCTCCACACCTTTATAATCACTGGTAGACCCCTATAGTCAGACCCCAAAAAACCTCTAATCTGCTGTTTTTAGTGATTAGCTCATAGATTCAAAGAGTAAGTGATCTACAGCATTTACTCCATTGAAATGTGTATATTTCTTTTTAGAGATCATTTAGAGACAGTATAGAGCTGATGAAGACAGTATTTCTCCATGGCACCGTATGATTAATCCATAATCACGCATTTTGTCATCATTTAACTGAGCAGTGAACTGTAGCGTACCTGAGTACCCCTTACTGAATTTGGTTACCCTTCTCTCTTGGGTTACTAAGCCATGCCAGAACTTAAGAGTAGAGCTAGAAATGGTGCAAACCACTGATTGGTTAAATCTTTACATCACAGAACCATCAGGCAGCGTCAGATGACCACAGATCACTAGATATCCAGAATCTCTGTCTGTCACTCACATATAAAACCAGTCACATCAGTTGCCGGTTCCCCTCCATGCCAACAGAGGTCCCACTCACCTGAATACTAATCATGTGACACATGTCTCCAATCAGAAACGATGTAGTGGACTACTGAAGTTGTACCCTGACCTGAGTTTGGTGTGACGTGGTTTATCTTAGCGATTCTGAGCAGCGTATTTCTTATATGTCTTCTCCAGTTATGACTCCTTGCTTAGGGATTCCATTATTGACTTCTGGATTTTGTTTTTGGACTGTTTACCTTGTTCTGTGTAAAGCTCTGATAGTTTTGACCATAGATATCCACATCTAGATGCCGCATTGTCTGTTGTTCTCTATCTGAGACGATACGTCTGCACGTCCGCCATGTTGGAGAGGTCAAGATCCGCTTGTGAACAAATTCACTTGTATTGACGGATGATGAGTCTCAGGATTAAATCAGCCACAACTTCCTTATTACTCAACCGATTTTCACCAAATCTGTTTTGTTATAATCCTCAGACACAGATTAATCCAGGCTGCACGGATCTGCTCTCGGTAGCTTTTATTACTTTTATTACAGCTGACGTTAAAAACCCAGTTTAGCGGGAGAAACACAATCAGACACATCAGCAAATCAATCAAGGTGTGAATCACTTCTAATCTTAATGCACTTAAAAATAAAATAAACCCCCAAAATACAGTAAGAAAGACGGAGCTAAAGTCAGCTTCCTATTCGCCAGCCTCGTGTTTGAATTTTCCCGTTCCACCTTAAATGGTGCAACTTCAGGCACCAAAAAGATGCACCATTTAAGGTGGAATGGGAAAATTCAAACAAGAAGCTGGCAAATAAGAAGCTGACTTCAGCTTCATGTAAGTAGGTCCTAACGCTAATCTATTATGAATATCTACACGGATTAAGGAATGCTGTAACTTACCCAGCTACAAAGCTTTAACCATCACTGTAAATAAATATCTACTACAAAGTTAAGACCCCCTGAATAGACTATTAAATGAAATAAGCTTAATATAAAACCACAGAAAAAACAATCACATCAACAGGTTCTCTGGGCATCACCAACCACACGGCCATATCTACATAAACACCACACAAACATGAGTGTGGATCGCTGTGTTCCCTCGGTTATATAATCCTATCCCACTTTCTGAGTGTAATATTCCTGAAATAGTGTAATTTTGAACAGTATCTTTCTTAAACTGCCGCTCTGTAATGGTATGAATTCAGTCCAGCAGCGATGTTGACCGCCCCAAATTGGTGGCGCCGTTGACGTGCCTGGCTGGACCCAACGCGGCATCTACGTATGTATATCTATGGTTTTGACCCTGCCAGTCTCTGTTTATGATTGTTTGAATTCTCCAATAAACCTACACTTGATTTCAAGGCTCATTCTTACAAAAGCAAAACAGTAATGTTTAGAACCAGAAGAACCTCCACAGTTACTGCTTCTGTTTGCGTTTACCTCTCAAACTCTTTGTTACAACTGAATTGAATCAGCTTTGTGCAACTGCAAGAGTGGAACGTGGGCCCACACTCCTCACTCTCATAGGCCTGCAGGTCAACAAGTTAAGAACCTAAAGCAGCACAAAGGACAAAAGAAACAGTCTGCATATGTCAGCACACAGTATGTTCTTTATCCCCCTTTGAGTCACCTCGGCACACTTTTGGAGAGCAGAGGGAAGAGGACTGGGAGGAAGAAGTGAAGGAATGAAATTTCCATATAAATTCCTTTTCACCAAATGACTTGAGCTGAAACTCTGCTGGACCTCTGCTTACATTCTGAATTCACTGCCTTCTCTGCTTTTATAATCACTCCGAGCACAGACTGAGCACAATTTCAATTCTGAAAGAACTCACTGCTCAGGGTCTCATTCATCCAGCAGAGAGGACGCTGCCCATTCAGACCAGCCCAAGGCCGTGCTGAATGTTGGTGAGCCGCTCTTGTACATACGGTTTGATTTCTCTCTATTACAGCAGTGTCCTAATGTGATGGATAAACAGAGTCATTGGTCAAGGTTTAATGTATCTGCAGCACTGGCCAGGGCCTTATATATATATATATATATAGATTATTAGTTGCCTCTTCTTGTATCTGGAACATTAGTTTTGTCTTCATCTATCTAAAGCATAGCCCATGATTTTATGTATCTAGTACCTTGGTTTTGTCTTTTTTGGTTTTGTCAGGGCTTTATGTATCTAGGAAATTAACCAGGACTTTATATATCTGGAACATTAGTTATGTCTTCAAATGTCTAAAGCATTGGTCAAGGCCTTATATCATGTGTGTGTGTG
This sequence comes from Colossoma macropomum, assembly GCF_904425465.1. NCBI lineage: Eukaryota > Metazoa > Chordata > Actinopteri > Characiformes > Serrasalmidae > Colossoma > Colossoma macropomum. The sequence goes on from NW_023494790.1 coordinate 3,745,838, forward strand.
TATATATATATATATATATATATATATAGAGAGAGAGAGAGAGAGAGAGAGAGAGTCATTAGGTCATTAGTCAGGGCTTGATGTATCTGGAGCATTGGACAGGACTTGATATATCTGGAGCATTGGTCAGGGCTTTATGTATCTAGAGTATTAGTCAGGGCTTTATGTATCTGGAGCACTGGTCATGGTGCTATGTATCTAGAGCATAAGTCAGGGCTTTATCTATCTGGAGCATTGGACAGGACTTAATATATCTGGAGCATTGGTCAGGGCTTTATGTATCTAGAGCACTGGTCAGGGCTTTATGTATCTGGAGCACTGGTCAGGGCTTTATGTATCTAGAGCATTAGTCAGGGCTTTATGTATCTGGAGCACTGGTCAGGGCTTTATGTATCTAGAGCATTAGTCAGGGCTTTATCTATCTGGAGCACTGGTCAGGGCAATATGTATCTAGAACATTAGTCAGGGCTATGTGTATCTGCAGTATTTGAATATAATTTGATTTCATTTTTAGCACCATAGCTAATCATCTGACAGCACTCTTAGGTGGTTTGTTATTTTTATTAGATTTGTTTTCCATAAAAAAAAACACCACATGTGGCTTTTATGAATAGCAGGTAATGCCCTGTGGTCTAGATGATGCACCCTCTGCCTTCCAAGCATTCATCAAGGACATTTTGTATAGCATGCTGGGCAGAGAGGTGGTGATATATACATTCTGACACATTCAGCCACTCTGAGTGAACTAACTGTTAATATAATTAAAAACAACTGCATTTCTATCGGTCTTCATTACAGGGATCATGTTTACTCTCCCATTAAGCTTTTGTTTTAACGTATTAGACAAAATATTGCATCTCTCTTTCTCTCTCTCTCTCTCTCTCTCTCCCGCTCTCTCTCTCTCTCTCCTCAGGAGCAGATCAGTTCATATTTCATGCCACACGTTTTCTCTGCTGAGGCCACCTTTAAGGTATAATGTCAGTCAGCATTAGCCGAGTGGGTTTATATAACACACACCTTTCTGAAGGGTTTCTGAACGACTATGAAGAACGACTCCTAATCAGAGGAAGAGGAGGAAAACAGAAGCCGTGTCCTCTCAGTATTATCGCAGTTTGAGGGGATAATGGGTTCAGATTTGGAGGTTATTAATGGAGCTCTGAGGAGATGACCAGTTAAATACCAACGTCAATCTCAGAGGAACCTGCTCTTTAGCCCAGAGAACATTTACATACACCCACACTGGAGCGACAGCACTAAGAACCAGAGAACATATCCAGCATCACAACTAACAGGCATAAATTAGTAATTAGTAATGTATCAAATGTTATAGTATATAATATGATGTCAATATATTCATGATATAAACTGAGTCTGTTCTACAGTTTCTCATTAGGCTGAATGAATAACCGACTCTAAATGTAGGTATTGTGATATAAACTGAGTCCGTTCTACAGTTTCTCATTAAGTTGAATGAATAACCGACTCTAAATGTAGGTATTGTGATATAAACTGAGTCCGTTCTACAGTTTCTCATTAGGTTGAATGAATAACCGGCTCTAAATGTAGGTATTGTGATATAAACTGAGTCTGTTCTACAGTTTCTCATTAGGTTGAATGAATAACCGGCTCTAAATGTAGGTATTGTGATATAAACTGAGTCTGTTCTACAGTTTCTCATTAGGCTGAATGAATAACCGACTCTAAATGTAGGTATTGTGATATAAACTGAGTCTGTTCTACAGTTTCTCATTAGGTTGAATGAATAACCGGCTCTAGGTTGACAACTAGTTAACCTAACATTTAGGTCACAACACTAGCCACGAAAGTGTTTGTGGGCGGAGCTTGGAGAGGGTAATTGAGGTGCTGGGACGTTTTGAGGTCTTCACTATCTGCCTTGTGTTCCTCTGCTGTTTTCTCTCTGAGTCTGAGAGACAGAGACAGAAGGAGAAGCCCACCTTTCCCCCACCAGTGGTGTTTTATCAGCGTGCTGCACTGCACCGGCCTCTGGAGCTCCGCAGATTAAGCTCTCAGGCTCAGACGGCTGGGTGACGAGAGCCAGTCGCTGAGGGAAGGAGTTTCAGCAGCGCTGCCAAAGCGTCGTCTTATGACTTAACTGCCATAAATACACTTTAAATAGCAGCGTGGTGGACCGCTTATCAGGAGAGTGCATTTTACATTTAATCTCCAAGAGAAACAAAAGAGCAGGATTCTGTAACTGACCCAGATTTAGTCCACAGATTAAGTATTCTCCTAAAACATCCCAAACAAAACCACAACATAGTAAAAGAGAAGGGCAGTGAGCCAAAGGACAAAATAAACCTTCTATCTGAATGCAAAAAAACTACAATAGAGCTGTTGGATGGCAAGAGAGCCTGGATTTAAGAATTGCAGCTTAATGATATCAGTCACCTTCTGTTTCAAGATTATTTTGAAGTCTTTAACAGTGTTTATTTGTGTGTATGTTGATGTCTCTAATGCTGGGATCAGACTATACAATGTTTTGTCTTTCATCATGGTCACTTTGTCAGATTTGGCCATTTTAGTTCCATAAATTTGTGCCGTGTCTTGGTTGAGAGACTGGCAACCTTACAAGTTTGACATCGACCAATCATTATTCAAGTATTTAATACAAAAACGTTTTCGCAGTATAACCAATATAAATATTAATAGAGACATGAGAATAAAAACACCACAGTTGCAGGCTAATTACATGTCATCAGTCTGAGACAGTGCAGCCGTGGGCTCGCGATGCAGACAGCGAACCAGAGATGGAGAACTTTCTCAGGGCACTTTGGTGAGTAATTATCACACCTGTTTCTTTAGTTCAAGAACCTTTATTATGTAGAACCCTTTTTGCTGAAAGTGTAGTGCAATTACCAGGAGGGCTCATGTCCACAGAAACCGATACATTACCAAGAAAATTAGTGATATCTAGATTTCAGCCAGTAAAGTGGAACATTTCTTCAATGCTTTTGTTTATGAAACCAAAATTCAGGACCCATTTGGGCAAAAATTAAAACTGAAAGAAACGGTTCTTATAAAGTTTGCCATTTTATTTATGCTTTAAAATTAAATTAATAATGCTGGTGATGCTTCAGTGGTGATAACTGCCATGTCAGGAAAATTAAATGGCTGATTTCATTTTAAACAGCTTGCTAAATAATAAGTATTAAAAGCTGTAAAATTCTGAAAACAATGTGTTGTGATTTCTCAAAGGCATCTGGAACTGAATTCCAGGGCTCCTCCACTCTAACGATGGATTTTTAATATGCAAAGGATGTGGATGTAGCTTTGGAACTCAAGTTATTCATTTAGAGAAGAAACAGTCATGAACCCACACCAGCAGGATCTAACCAATCCGCATGTTTACAATAACAACTTTTAATGCCTAAAGTGAAAAAAGTTTATATTGAGTTACTTAGTATCATTGATGTAATTTTTATAAATCAAAGAATTGCATTGTCATTTAATGCTAAAAAGTAAGTAGGCTAAAGACCATATGGAATTATGTGTGATTCACCGTTGACCTGCTGCTGATCAACCTGTTTGAACCTGTGCTGACATTTGATGTTTTCATCTTTATTGAGAGTCTTTGTTGAGTGTTAGGCTTTGACACTTCATTGTAAATCTATTAAATCTTTCAGCCAAAGTTTTATGCCAATTGTTCTCTTTTTGAAGCAAACTTGGCCACATTCAACTATTTTCAGCTTAAAAAAATTGCAGTGGCCAAAATTTCAGGGCATCTCTTTTTTGGTTAATTTTTTGTGAGTGAAAACACAGATGGGGTGTGTTTTGTACACGATTCTAGAGAGAAGCAGCAGAAATGCTGCCTACTTGTGATCGTAGTCAATCCTTGCAGTCGTTTTTTTCAGTTTTCATGAGAAAAGAAAGTGGCGGGAGTGTATTTTTGTACGTGATTCAGAAATAAAGTAGCTGTTGAGCATTTGAGCTGGTGATTTTCACAGTGAATGTAAATGTGTGCATCCTGTTAAAATTCTATTTAAGTGCTGCATGTGCGAATTACACAAAGCCTAAACATTACCGGTAAAAGTAAGGCTGAAAGTTGATACCAAAAAGAATAAGTTCCTCCATTCCCAGCATTTGGGCATCAAGGGTTGAGCTTTGGACTCGATTCCACACAGTGACATTCAAGCTCACCTACACATGGAGTGAGAGATATTCTGCAGTCTTTGTCTGGACAGACTGTATGCAAATCCCTCCACAACTCACTTTGATAGTCAAGCTATGTGCAACACTATTGTTATCTGATGGCATATTGTTCTTCTTATTTCTCTTCTTCTGTCAGATTTTTGTCCACTAAGTCATCACCCATCGTTCCAACACTGGAATGTTCGGCTTGATTGGGAACAGTGGGCTTGTATACAGCTTTTTGATCGGACAGACAAGCATACAATCATCATTACAATGATGAATTTCTATGCAAGCAAGCAAAGTTTATTTATAAAGCGCTTTTACAACAGGTGTTGTCACAAAGCAGCTTTACAGAGAAATCCGGGTCTGAGCCCCCATGAGCGTCGCCAGTGGCGACAGTGGCAAGGAAAAACTCCCTAAGAGAAACAGGAAGAAACCTTGAGAAGAACCAAGACTCAGAAGGGGAACCCATCCTCCTCTGGTCGACACTGGATAGCAAACAATTTCTATCCATAGGAATGAAGTCCATAAGCAACACTCTATTAACCATGTGGGGAACTATAGCAACCACCTAGCAACCATCTGGGATACTATAGCAACCACTTAGCAACACCCTAGCAACCACCTGGGTTATCAAAGCAACCGCTTTTCTGCTGAAAAAATAAGCAACACCCTATTAACCACATGGGGAACCATAGCAACCACATAGCAACACCCTAGCAACCACCTGGGATACTATAGCAACCACTTAGTAACACCCTAGCAACCACCTGGGATATCAGGGTTTTTTCAGCTGAAAAAATTGCAGTGGCCAAAATTTCGGGTCATACATTTTTTGGTTAATTTTTTGTGAGTAAAACCACAGATGGGGTGTGTTTTTCACACGATTCTAGAGAGAAGCAGCAAAAATGTGCCCTACTTGTGCCAATCCTTGCAAAAACAATGTGGCGTAGTTGGCAAAACAAAAATTGTTTGTGTGACACTTTTGTTTTTGCAGTTGCTTTTTCCAGTTTTCATAGAAAAGAAAGTGGCGGGAGTGTATTATACCCTATTAACCATGTGGGGAACCATAGCAACCACCTAGCAACACCCTAGCAACCACCTGGGCTATCAAAGCAACCGCTTATCAACACCTTTGCAACGTCCTGAAATGCCATAGTGACCATTCAGCTTGGTTTTGTCTTAGTTTTGGAATCAAGATTAATGTGTGGAATCGACTCTTTGCTGGAATTGCTGGAAAAGGAACAGCCCCAGGAAGAATATCCTGAAAACGTCCTGGGCTTTGAGTGTGAAAAGGGCTAAATATGTTGGTTTATTGTGTTACATGTGATGTTGAAGCCTCTAACAGTGTTTTTGTTCTCTCCTCTTGGTCCCCTGTAGGGTTTTTATGCTGAATGGTGAGTTTGTAATAACCTCGCTGCTCTCGCGTCTTCACCGTTTCAGACCATCAGGTTGTTTCTAAAGCCGTCTGTGTATCTGCAGCTACAGTAAACAGTGAGGCTGCTGGTAATTAGGGCTTCAGTATTTGATACCAGAACAATTAGCGGTGGCCGACTGCAGCGCTGCCATTTAAAAGCTTTGTTTTCAGAGGAATTAAAAACAGGTGACATTTTAAAACTCCCCCCCAACACTCCCACTCTCACCCCCCCCCCGCAGCTGCCTGCCTCTAAATCTTTCAGCAGTTTACTTAATTGAATAAAAATGCAGATGACTCGCCTTTAGAAATGAAGAAATAACAATAAGAGCTCAGAGCAGTGAAACTCTCTCTCGCTCTCCGGGGAGGAGCGGCCTTGAGTCTTTCACCACAAAGGCCCTTCATAACTGATTAGAAATGTAATAATATTGGCAGTTTTACAGATATAATTAAGTTTTCAGGGAAATACTAAGACTAGTTTTGGTGTGCCAAAACTAGCATAACTTGATGTGCCATCTTATAGTTTTCCATGTAGACCAATTGTTTGTTTTTGATCATTTCTTTGAGCTAACATAAAAGATTAAACTCAAGCCGTATTTAACTTCAGACGAAGTGGAAAATAACGTAAAAATTCCGTTTTCATGAAAATACTAAGACTGGTTGTGGTCCTGATCTGCCTTCTTATAGTTTTCCATGTAAATCAAATCTTTATTTTTGATATTTTCTTTAAGCTAACATACGAGATTAAACTCTGCAGCTAATTATCAACCCCTTAATGAGCTGGATCATGTGGGCGAGAGGAAGAACAGCACTGGAGTAAACGGACAGTGTGTAAACATTAAGCCCACTTAGAGAAGGAATGCTACCAGAACAGAGTGACGGTCGTGCAGTCAAGCAAACTGAAGCAGAGATACACTGCACAAAATGTTGTCTTGTCAAGTAAATCTTAAATATAGTCAATAAATCTGATATTTCTCCTGTTGAGATTGTTGTTAAGCTTAATTTAAGATTTTTAACTAATTTCTGGACATTTTTACTTGTTTTAAGTGATTTTATTAAGTAAAATCATCTCACTATATTGACAGATGATTGTGCTTCAAGAAATGAGCTTGAAACCAGCAAGATTATCCAGTATAGTGAGAGAATTTTACTTGATAAAATTACCTACAATAAAATAATTTTAGAATAAGTGCACAACCATCTCAGAATGGGAAATATTGGATAAATGGACTAGATTTAGGTCATTTTGCTTGATAAGACACTATTTTTTGCAGTGTAGTGTGAAAAATGGTTGTATACATGGGTATTAAATATTTGGGGGCAAAAAAAAACAAAACGAATTTAGATCCTAATCTGATGACTGACGTTTAATTTGGGGAGAGGGCGTTGAAGTAAGTGAAGAAATCGTGGGTGAACAAATTCTTAATGATTCATTTTGAATGAAACAGGAAACCCAATGAAACTTTACATACAAAAAGTTCTCCTTCAAGACTGTGTTATCAAATGAAAAACATTCTGTGCTGCAAACAGGTTTCCCGGGTGGCCTATCAGTCTTGAAACTATCACCCAATCACAGCCAGAAAGCTGTGGAGCATAAACAAACATGCCTGCTCTTTTACAACGATATTTTATCGAGCCGAGTGACAGATTTGGTAAAAGTATGTCTGTAGATCTTTCTTGATGCAAGAAAGTTGAAATTGTTGTGTGTTTATTATAAGACTGTGTGTTTTTTTCTCGACTTTTTTAACTCGTTTCGAGTAAATTTGAAAATGGCAGATAAGGTTGCCTTTTTTAAGAAATATGCTTGAAACAAACACTTTTCTGCCAATATAGTGAGATCAATATACTCAATAAAATGACTTCAAACATGTAAAAAAGTCCAGAAATATGTTAAATAATCTAATAATTGTAACATCTTGTCTGGTTTTATCTATTTTTTAGCCATGTGCCTTTTGTTTACATTTTTCCGTGTGCTTTTGTTGTTGTTGTTATTTTGGTCTCCTCCCTGGTCCTGCCCCCCTGTAATTGTGTTCATCTGTCTGTCGTCTGTAGCTCCGCCCTCTCGTTTTTCCCCAGGTGTTCCTTGTTTTCCCTCTGTGTATTTATACCCCCATGTTTGGTTCAGTGTTGCATTTTCAAATCAATTTCAATTCAATTGAATTCAATTAAATTCAGTTGAGTTCAGTTCAGTTCAGAACAGAACAGAACAGAACAGAACAGAACAGAACCTTTGGCCAACTGTGCTTGCACACAGAGGAATTAGACCTCCAGGCTCGTGGTCCCAGGCTCTTTGTTTTGAGTTTGAGTTCATGTTCAAAGTGGTTTGGTTTTCATTGCTTGTGTTTTCTTTGTAGTTAATGTTTACTGGTTTTCTTCGCCAGTTTAGTCATGTTTTCTGTTTTAATCATGGATCAGCACATCATTTATGTTCCTGCCTGTTTTCTGGATGTTCAGAATAAAGACTATAACAAGGGACTCATCTCCTCGTCTGCTTCAGCAGCCCCCACATTTTACATTTAATTTTGTATGGTACATTTCTATGCCTAATATTACTGCAGTGTATTTAAAATCTATTTTAAATATATAAAATGATATTCCCATATATTTATTTTCCCCATATGGATCACCAAGACTAGTTTCCTGTATGTTTGGTGCAGTAAAGTAATTCTGATTCTAACCGTTGTGTTTGTGCTACAAATACAGTTAAACCTGTGAATGGGTTCCTCTGATCTGTTAAAAAGAAGTGAAACAAGAGAATGAATCGTTCACAAGTGGTTTCTACTGAGTTGAAGAGGGAGTGTGACAGAATGCTGTGATTAACGGATAGAGAGAGAGAGAGAGAGAGAGGGATGTGATGTGACGGAGATGTATGATTCTAGTCAGCAGTGATCAGAAGAGAACAAACTGCCTCACATTACCCGAAGCTGAGTCAGCGGAAATTCCAGATATCAGCATTATACGCATTTCACACTCTCTGTTAGAAACTGCACAGCCTTGCTGAGCTATAATGTGAAGCCTTCTGTCAGTTTGAGTCAGACATAACAGGGGCCTGTTTGTCTAAAAACCAGATTTTAGCTCAAGATAACTTATGTTTAGGGTTTTATCAGTTTCTGATAAAATTAAATCTCATCTTCAATAAAATATGCTTACTTTCGAGAAGGCTGAGGTACATCAGTTTTCTCTCAGAAGCTACTGAACTGCACAACTCTCCCTCTTTCTCTCTCTTTCTCTCTTGTTTTTGTCTTTCTCCCTCACCCCCTCATCTTTCTTTTTTATTCCTAATTGTAGAAAAACCTTAAAAGATCAGCTCTGGAGGTGCTTACAGATGGACAAACTGAGACTATAAGAGGTTCAGTTCAGAGCAATAAATGTAAAAAACTCCCATCCAGGCAGCGTCTTTTTCAGGGAAGGCCTTGCATATTTCATACTGCATCATCACAACAGCATGGCTTCACAGAAGAAGAGTCCAGGCGCTGAAATGACCTGCCTACAGTCCAGACCTTTCACCAATAGAAAACATATGGAGCATCATGAAGCGAAAAATCCAGCAAAGAAGACCCAGGACTGTTGAGCAGCTAGAATCCTACATCAGACAAGAATGTGACAACATTCCTCTCCCAAAAAAAAACAGCAGTTGGTCTCCTCACTTCCCAGACGTTTACAGGCTGCTGTTAAAAGAAGAGGGGGTGCTACACAATGGTAAACACGGCCCTGTCCCAACTTTTTTGAGATGCGTTGCTGCCATCAAGTTCTAAATGAGTTAGTGTTTTTCATGAAATGGTAAAATGTCTCTCTTTCAACATCTGATCTGTGTTCTATGTTCTACTGTGGATAAAATATGGGTCTATGAGATTTGCAAATCATTGCATTCAGTTTTTATTTACATTTATTTACATTTTACACAGCGTGCCAACTTTTTTGGAATTGGGGTTGTACTAGTATGGACAAAAAATATGGCTCTTCTTAACAGTTGGGTTCCGACCCCTGGGCTACAGGTTTCACCTGTGTGCGTTTGGCTACCTGCTATTTATCCGAGTCTCTCCTGCAGTTAAGTGGTTGAAGCCTGAGAGAGGTGGAGAGAGAGACCACCCACGCCGCAGCGGTCCCTAAAGAAGCTGATCTACAGCAAGCTGATTATCTTTCTGATATATTTCTCTTTTCATATTGATGCTGACTGAAAAGCCACAGCCTTCACAGAAGAAACTTGATTAAAAGTCACTGTTCTGCTGCCACTCAGTGCTGCTGAGTCCTCCCACCCTCACACCACGAGAAGAGCTGTTACACAACTTGTAGAGATAACTTGTATTCACCGAAACGAAATGTTACTTTTCAGTCTTGGTTTCACTCAGTGGTTCCTCCTCATGCTCTTAAAGAGTTTCTCCTTTCGACTCTCAGAGAGAGAGAAAGGAAAAGTAACGTTCAGCTGGACACCTTGAGTCCGTTACACCTGGAATGTTGTTCATATGTTCTGTATGTATGTATGTTCATCTGTGTTCATCTGTGTTCAGTGAATTCAGCAGGTATTTATAAGTGAGCTTAAATCAGTCTGACTTTAATTGTGCTCTTCCGTGTTTAAAAGGTGATGAAATTTAAAATTAAAGAGCTCACAATGTAAATCAATGGGGCGTAAAGTGAGGCAATTAAAACAAGCCCAGTCGGCTCTTCTGCTCAGCGCGAGAGACTCAGCCTGGAGTCAGTCCAGCTGGTTTATTCTGGAAAAACAGGTCGGCATAGACAAAGTCATCTTTGCTCCATCCCTGGGCAGTTACTTCCAGTCAGACTCCTCTCTCTGAGTGGGGAGAGACCAACATACTCCAAACTGAAGGTCAAACTACAGTAACATCAGACCTCATAAACAATTTGTAGCATTTGGCTCAATAACCCATAAAAACATGATTTTTTGGGCTGTTCTGGCTACTGTTGGGTTGTATAGGCTATGGGACTTTCTCCATAAACAGATGCCATGTTGAGTGTTATGAGTTCCCATTCATATTTAACTCCTCCTCTATAACATCTCTGGTGTAAAGGACAAGGAAAACATTGAGCATAGAGGCAAATACTCTTTTATTCTGAACAGGCACTTCAACGGCAGCAAGGAATGCCCAGTCCCAGCACCACCAACCCATGAAACAAGGGAGGAGCAACATGTGAGGAGGGTAGACCCTTCCAACACTGTGGCCCACCGTCCTTAGTCCCAATTACTCCAATGAACTACAACCTTAGGGGAATTTTGCATAACTGATTTGGTATTTTGGTCAATTACGATTACAATTTCAAGGTGTTTACATTGGATAGTCATGTATGCCATATGTTGATATTTTCAGGAGAATTATTTTCAATTATTTAAAATTTGAATTTGACTAGTTTATGATCAAAAATCTACTTAGCGCCTACAAAATTTTGTACATTTTGTGAAAACAAGTGTCACTTCGTCTGTGAGCTGAAAATTCTAGAATTTTGATGGTAGTTCATTCAAGCAAGACACACTTTATTTTCAATTACAAATTGAGTTGCACGTTTAATATCAGCTGTTCTTAATACTTAATTAATAAATACTATTCATATTTTGTAACAATATTTATCATATTTATTATAATAAATCTGTTAAAATAGGCTTTAGTGCCTGCCTCATTTTATTTTGAGTACAAAGATTGAAGTGCACCCAGTCATGTGGATTGGAACACACCCTCTGTTGCATTACTCCGCCCCTCCCCCGACTCTCTCAGCGCGGAAACAGAGCACACATATGTAAATGTGTGACTATGTTTGTGTTATTATCTGTATTTAGCTGTAAATTTCTGATCATTGGCACTGAACTGAGAGTGAGAGTCAATCAGAAGATTGTTTGAGAAACCAGGAATTCCAGGCCAAAGGTGCTTTGGGCGTTTAAATGGACGTAATATAACAGAATACAAGTTGAACATGTGAAAAAGACAGGCATGATTAAGAATGGTGATGGAGTCTCCTCCAAATATCAGACGGGTCACATTCTGCCCCAGTATTCACCCTACAGGACGTTCAGTCCAGCTGTTTGAGATGTTTGAGAGGTTTTAGATGTTTAAGATATCTGAGATGTTTGAGTTGTTTGATGTATTTTGAGATGTTGGAGGTGTTTCAAGATGTTGAAGAGGCTTTATTTGTTTAAGATGTTTGAGGTCTCTGCAGTGTTTGTGGTGTTTGAGATGTTTGAGTTGTTTGTGGTGTTTGAGCTGTTTAAGGTGTTTGACATGTTTGAGTTGGTTGAGCTGTTTGAGATATTTGTGTTTTAGATGATGGAGGTGTCTGCGGTGTTTGAAGTGTTTGTGTTTGAGATCTTGGAGGTGACTGCAGTGTTTGCAGTGTTCGAGGTGTTTGAGATGTTGGAGATTTTGAGATGTTTTATACTTGGTGTTTGAGATGTTGGTGGTGTCCACAGTGTTGGTGGTGTTTGAGATGTTTGAGATTTTTTAGATGTTTTATATTTGAGGTGTTTGAGATGTTGGAGGTGTCTGTGGTGTTTGAAGTGTTTGTGTTTGAGATCTTGGAGGTGTCTGCGGTGTTTGTGATGGAGGATTTGAGATATTTTATATTGAGGTGGTTGAGAAGTTGGAGGCGTCTGTGGTGTTTGAAGTGTTTGTGTTTGAGATGTTGGAGGTGTCTGTGGTGTTTGAAGTGTTTGTGTTTTAGATGTTGGAGGTGTCTGCGGTGTTTGAAGTGTTTGTGTTTTAGATGTTGGAGGTGTCTGCGGTGTTTGAAGTGTTTGTGTTTGAGATGTTGGAGGCGTCTGTGGTGTTTGAAGTGTTTGTGTTTGAGATGTTGGAGGTGTCTGTGGTGTTTGAAGTGTTTGTGTTTTAGATGGTGGAGGTGTCTGCGGTGTTCGAAGTGTTTGTGTTTGAGATGTTGGAGGTGTCTGTGGTGTTTGAAGTGTTTGTGTTTGAGATGTTGGAGGTGTCTGCTGTGTTTGAAGTGTTTGTGTTTGACATCTTGGAGGTGTCTGCGGTGTTAGTGGTGTTTGAGATGTTGGAGGTGTCTGCGGTGTTAGTGGTGTTTGAGATGTTGGAGGTTTTGAGATGTTTTATATTTGAGGTGTTTGAGATGTTGGAGGTGTCTGTGGTGTTTGAAGTGTTTGTGTTTAAGATCTTGGAGGCGTCTGCAGTGTTTAAGATGTGAGTAAATTCCTCTCTCTGCTGCTCTCAGATGATGAATTAAACACCTACAGAGACTCAGATGAACTCCTTACTCTGCTAAACTGAATCTGAAACCAGATAGGATGATAGTTAAAAGCTCAGCTGATTGGCTCTCAGGACAGAATTCTTTATCCAATGATAGCAGGAGACGGTTAAAAACCCATTTCAGACTTGAGAGACAGAGGGTGGGTGAGGGGGAACTGACTTTTTAAAAAAACTTTTTAAAGCCTTTAACTAAGAAAGACAGACAACAAAAAATGTAGAGAATGAGCTTCATTAAAATAACTTTTTTTTACATGAATTAAAGTTTAACGTGGTAATTATTTCCACACGACTAAAAATTAAATTGCCTTGCTGGAATTCTAATTAAGTTTTAGCTTTAACTTTCGATTTTTCTTGATGTCAGGATTTCAGTTTGTACATGTGAAAATTAAAACTCCCCCACAAAACGTTAAATGTTTTTGGTGATTCAGTTTTTGACCAATGAGAATGTCATTTGTCACATGTGTAAGTTGACTTTCAGAAGTAAAATCCATTAAAAATAGGATTAATCTTCACTGATTTGGATTCAAAGTGAAAACTGCTTTCCACACACAGGGGGGATTCACCAAATATAGAATCTGTCGCAGGAATAGAGGCAGATTGAGTTCAGTGAAGGCTGAAAGTGAGACAGGAATGTGTTAATAAACTCTTTCTCTTTAACAGCTTCATCTGCTTCTCCGAGTTCATGAAAATCTGAAATCCTCCTCGTTTCCTCCTGCAGCAGCAGTGAGAAGGTTTGCCATGATGTCTGATAAACATATCAGTTAATTAGCTGAGCAGTTCAGATGTTATTTTTTGAAGGATTGTTTCGATTATGACTCTAAATTTGGCAGTACATTATATTATATATATCAGTGTCTGAAGAAAGAAACATTTAGATGTGCCTTTATATTTTTCTTCATTACATTAAAAAAGTAAAGATAAATTACTATAAACAAAAAAAAACTTAAGATATTACTTTATTTTGTTCTTAACTTTTCTCTTATTCAGTATCTGCTATGAATTATTCAGGATCTACTATGAAATATTCAGTGTCTACTATGAAATATTCAGTTTCTACTATGAATTATTTAGCATCCACTATAAATTATTTCATATCGGCTATGAATTATTCAGTATCTACTACGAATTATTCAGTATCTACTACGAATTATTCAGTATCTGCTATGAATTATTCAGTATCTACTATGAAATATTCAGTATCTACTATGAAATATTCAGTGTCTACTATGAAATATTCAGTATCTACTATGACATATTCAGTATCTACTACGAATTATTCAGTATCTGCTATGAATTATTCAATATCTGATGAATTATTCAGTATCTGTTATGAATTATTCAGCATCTACTACGAGTTATTCAGTATCTGCTTTGAGTTATTCAGTATTTACTATGATTGATTCAGTATTTACAATGAATCTACTTTCTACTATTTTATCTTAAGAAAATTTCATGAAGAAAAAATGTTTATAAAATACATACCTCTATGTATACCAATACATACATCTAAACCGCTTATCCTTCTGGGTCACGGTGGGGTGCTGGAGCCTATCCCAGCTGTCATTGGGCGGAAGGCAGGATACACCCTGGACAGGTCGCCAGTCCATCGCAGGGCAGACAGACAGACAGACATACACAGTCACACACTCACTCACACCTAGGGGCAGTTCAGCATGTCCAATCAGCCTGACTGCATGTCTTTGGACTGTGGGAGGAAACCGGAGTACCTGGAGGAAACCCACGCAGACACGGGGAGAACAGGCAAACTCCACACAGAAACGACCCCTGGTCGCCCAGCCAGGAATCGAACCCAGGCCATTCTTGCTGTGAGGCATCAGCGCTACACACTGCGCCACCGTGCCGCCTGTTTATAAAATAGATAGATAAAATTAATAATAGAAAGATAAAATAAATAAAAATATATGTTTATAAATATTTTCTTAACCTCTCAACAGTCTCACACTTGTGTTTCACACAAAGTGTCAAAGAATGTTCTGTAGTGTGGGTTGCGCTCCGTGATGAATCTGATGATTCAAAGAGAGCTCAGTCTAAACGTGGTGAAGGAGCGTCTTCTGAGGATGTGTGTGAATTATCTTCTATTGTCATCACATCTTCATCAGTGTGATGTTGATTCTGAGATCATTTGAGGTCTAAACATCGAGCCGGACCTTCTATTTGAGTCTGTGTGTGACGTTAATACGTAAAGACGTTTGACGTGGTGTGAAAAACTTTTAAATGATTATTTCAGGCCTCACAGAGCGACTCACAGCAGCTCACGCTCACCATATTTTAGCCTGTTTATATTCTCCTCACTCAGAAAAGACACTTCTTTTAGTTTTAACTAAAATATTTCATATACTGCAGCATCAAGAGAATCTTTGAGAACGTTTTTATGAATGTAGTGTTTGTTTTGAGATTCTTTGTATGTTGTTTCCAGGAAAGCTTTTGTGAATCCGGCCCGGCAGATAAAAATGGAAATTCCTTTTTTGTTTTTAGTTCTATAAAGTGTGATACGCTTTGAGCTGAATTTCATATGACTCAAAACATTCATACCAATACAGCTATGCTGACTTTGAAAGAGCAAGAAAGAAACCGAAAAGGGTATAGAGGGAAAGAGAGAGAGAGAGAGAGAGAGAGAGAGAGAGAGAGAGAGAAAGAAGACAGAGAGAAGACAGTTTGAACCTTGAAAGGCAGAAATAAGCAGCTGAACTCCTGCAGTCTGTGTGCGTGTGGGCTACTGATGATATTCATACCAAAATAATCAGATGGAGCTGTGGAGAAACTTCAGATGTGATGCTAAACATCAGCAGCAGGTGAGACGGCGATGAGCTGAACATTCACAGGAAAAACACAGGAAAATAAAACTAAATAAATAATATTGAAAATATTCAGAGGGAACAAGTATACAGACTGAACTCATCATCTGTGTCTGTATTCAGGAGAGAGAGAGAGAGAGAGAGAGAGGAGAGAGAGAGAGAGCGAGAGAGAGAGTAAGGGAGAGAGAGAGTGAGTGAGAAAGAGAGTAAGGGAGAGAGAGGGAGTTGAGAGAGAGAGAGAAAGAGTGAAGGAGAAAGTGAAAATGAAAGAGAGAGGGGGAATGATTGAGGGTAACAGAGTGAGAGAGTGAAAAAGAAAGTAAGGGAGAGAGAATAATAAGGGAGAGGAAAAGAGAGTGATATAGAGGGAGAGACAGACAGTCAGAGAGAGAGGGACAGGGAGAAAGAGAGAGAACGTGAGAGTGTGAGAGAGAGAGAGATAAAGCATGAGAGAAAGAGAGTGAGGGAGAAAGAGACTAAGTGAGAATGAAGGAGAGAAAGAGAGAGTTACAAAGAGATTAAGAGAGGGAGAGAGAAAGAGTGAGGGTGAACGAGAGAGTTAGTGATAAAATGAGAGAGGGGTGAAAGAAAGAAAGAGTGAAGGAGAGAGAATGAGGGAGAAAAGGAGAGGGCGATAAAGAGAACAAGAGAAAGTGAGAGAAAAAGAGAGATTAAGAGAGATAGAGTGGGGGTGAGAGAGAGAGAGTGACGGAGAGCGAGAGAGCAAGAATGAGGGAGAGAAATAGGAAAAAGAAAGAGATGGAGCATAAGAGAAAGTGAGGGAGAGAGAGAGAGAAAGAGGAGAGAGAGAGAGAGGGAGAAAAAAAGGAAAGAGTGAGAGAGACAAAGCATGAGAGAGAGAGATAAAGCTTATTGAATTGAATTGAATTGAATTGAATTGGTAGGCAGGGAGAGAGAGAGAGAGGCAGAGAGAGAGAGAGAGAGAGAGAGAGAGAGAGAGAGAGAGCTGGTGTCTGGGTCTCGGGGACGGATGTTCGTCCGTCTGTCCGTCTGTGTGAGCTGAAATGATGAGGGATGTGGAGAGTAGGAGAAACAGTGACTGAGCAGAGACGGTCAGTTCTCTCTCCTCCTGCTCGCCCACGGGGGTGATGATGATAGCGGAGTCTGGCTGAGAGCTGATTCACCTCAGATCCCATTAACACCTCCAGCTGGAGACCCTCAGTGTGGAGGAACACGTCTGTACACGAGTTACCAGCAGCCCAGCGTTCGCTGCTGGAGGAGAACGTCTGGGTCTCAGTGCTGGAGCCTCACCTGATCCGTCACACGCACTTCTGCTCAGAGAAGGTCTGGATCTGAGCTGAATGTGGATCAGACCTTCACCCAGCGCTCAACAAGCAGCTTCAAAGCTAAACCAAGCGTCCGAGAGCAGAGAGAACACTGAACTCCGCAGTGAAGAGGGACTCTAGACTGGCCGGTTCAGGTCCGTTTCAGACAGAACTATGTCAGGCTTAGGTTGGGTTCAGACTCAAAACATGATAATGCGGTTCTAGTCGTGTCAGATTCGGACAGAATTTTGTTGGGCTCAGGTCAGGTTTGGACTCAAAACATGGTAACATGGTTCGGGTCAGGTCAGGTTTGGATAGAATTTTGTCTGGATCGGTTTGGGGTCAGATTTAAAACATGCTGCTGTGTCGGGTCGGGTCAGGCAGAAAATTCCCAGACTGTGTTTGGGTTGAGACCAAATTTTCAGGCCCAGTTGAAGCTCATACATATGCAAACGTCAGAGGCCAAAAGAACCGATAACTAACAGTGAGGAACATGTTCTGTTGACCCAAATGACCTGCTCATGGTGTGGTGTGTGCTGAGTACAGAACCAAACTGTTATCAAGAGAAGGTACCTTCAGGGACGCAGGAGGGTCTTTTGATTTGGGGGTGCTGTAATTTTAAAAATTTTTGTGCATTTTAAAAATGTCCAATCAGATTGTTGATGTATGAGGGGGCAACCAATTGGGTCACACCCACAGTCACACGCTTGAACCCACACCAGCAGAAGACACAACTGATAAGAAATAGAACATCTTTATGGTTTTTCAGTTTAAAAACATTATTAGGCTGCTTTGGGGCTCAGAAATGTCCCACAGCTCTCCACACACTCTCCCTCTTTGCATCTCAACCTGAGCGACGTGCCCCAAAGCAGCCAGCACGGGGCGAGGAAAGCGATTCGACTCACTGTAATGAAAATACGTTGTTAACATAAACAGTGCAGGTTTTTGAAATATAAGAATGAAACATAAAAATACAAACTGCACTCTAAAACAAACAGATATCGCTCTTTACTACATTCAAATTAGGTTCAAGTTCAGATCTTTTTTTATTATTTTTAGCAGCTGGAATTAAACATCCCTGAAAACTGGGGGTGTCTACTTCTTGTGTGCCTGCCCATCTTTCCAACTTTGAAGTCCTTCATCTTCCTCCCTGCCCTTCACCTGCTCAAATAAAGGTGTAAGAGAAAGATCCTCTCGCCAGAGCTAAAAATTCAGATTCAAAAGAAAAAGCTAAAGATTTAAGGCATGTTTTAGTTTCATTTTGTGGTGTTAATATTATGCCAGTTTTTTTGGCTTTGAGTTGGAAAATAAGAAGTAGTCAGTCTGGATTGAGAATGCTGAGAAGGTCATGTGCAATTAAATTGAAAGTTATTAGAACCCCGAAAGGGCATTTGATAACGTCCAATCATCGACAATACACATTTTTATTATTATTTTGTAAGGGATGCATCAATACCATTTTTTGTATAAGTACATATATTTCAGTACTCACCAATACTGAGTCCGATACAATGACAAACCCACTTAGAATGAAGTAGTTGTTAGTGTAAATGAGTGTTAATGTACCTTTACAGTTAGATCATTAAAATCCAGTGTGTTAGCTAGCTATGCTACATTAGTTATCTTGGATGGTGTAGCGCTGCAGCGGAGAAGAGCTGGTTTTGTTCCCCGTCAGAAAAGCTCTTCTGTACAGCTGTAAGTAAAGTAGGTTTCATAGTTTTGATCCTCATCTGTCTCTTTCAGCAGCAGCACAGCGACAGCAGGAATCTCAATGTATCCGAGGAGCTCACGCTTCCAGTTTTCCATCCTGTTGGAGTCTTTTGATTGGCTGGTTGAGCTGTAGCTGAATGGTCTTCAAAGCCAGACAGACGCTGTGTGATTTTAGAAATCTTGTTCTTTGGTGACTCACACTGTATGAAAACGCTCCGTCTGACTGACCTGCTATGTGAAACACAGCCTCTACAGACGCTCTGTCTACAGACCATTAGCAATAAAGCTGATTCATTCAAAGTACAGAGCAAACACGCTCTATATAGAACCTTTTTAAAAAGGGTTCTATGTAGCACCAAAAAGGTTTGACAAGCTTGACATTGTAACAATAGCAGAACCCTCTTTGGTACATCAGATTCAATCTGAAGAACCATTTCACCAAACAAAGAACAATTTAAGCATGCAAAAGGTTCTTTGAGTGTTCATGGTTCTATCTATTTACTAAAGAACCCTTAAAAAACTAACTTTTTGAGTGTACTGCACTACTTAGAATGAGCTATACTTTGGAAAGTTGTTGTGGAAAATGAGCCCCTGGAATCACAAGAATGTCTGAAGCTGTAACTGAATGACTGTCACAGTTTGTTCATTCTGAGTCATGAATGAATTAATTTATGCATCATATAGGCTAAGTGAGTTAATCCTGTAGCCTCAAAACATATGGTTTATGAATATATTCATCGCTTCTTCAGAATGCTTTAAATTTGCACAGGTATGGCGCTGCACTGATATAAATCAGACCCAATTAGCCGTATGAGATAATTCAACAAGCAGTGCTTTACTGTGTGTCTCTGCATATCTATTTAAATGAAATCTCACCCTCCACAGATGGGCTTCGGATCAGGATCTCGCATCCGCGTGTCCAGGCTAATGGCCGAGCCTGAGACAGCTATGCATGAGAATAAGGCATTGTAAAGCTCAGCTTTTATGTAAGTGGCTAATAATGTCCCCAGGACACGTCTCTGTGGCGGATTTCAGAGAGATCTCAGGGGATTATTCAAACTCCTCAGTCTGGAAGACACTGCAGGGCCGTTCTGCAGATTGGCCCCAATTAGTCCGCCACCCTGAGGGTCTTCACTGGGTCTGACTGGCTGCACAGTGTGTCTACGACCCGTCACAGCAGCGTGTGCAGCTCAGAAACGCCCCTGTTTGATGTGTTGCGCCACAGCTGTCCTACCAAAATCTCTCAGCCTTTAAAAACACAGTCCTGACACCAGCTGTGGACCCAAATGTAGAAATTCTCTCTGGGCTTGTTTACTGAGGGGGTTAGATTTGTGTCCCCAGCAGACATGAATCAGACCACGATGATGAATCTGTGTCCTGTTTACACGACCTGGCTGCAGCCTCGTATAAACGGCACGGCAATGTGATTATTTTTGCTGTAATCGAATTTCACACAACCACAAAATGATTTCATGCATGCATTTATGCAAACCATTATGAGAAGTAATGGAGAATTAAGCAGCTGATACAAATATCACGCTCTCTTTGATCACTCCAGTTACAGCTCAGCTTGTGTGAGGCTTTTGGTTTGTTGCTGTTTGGATTTGTGAAAGTTATTTTTATTAAAAATGTGTGTTTATGCAGGCACAGTGTCTGGCATGTGGCTAACATAAACAATACGTGCAGCAGTCAACTGTCAGTAAGCAATGAGTGGAAGAGTATAAAGAAAATATTTGAGTTTGGGGAGAATATTAGTTTTTGCCATAGAGTATGTGTTTTGGAGAATGACGGATTAGTAATGTAGGTGTGAGATGTACAATGACGGTGTTTGTAGGAGAATGATGGTATTGGAGAATGTTGTGTTGGTGGAAAATGATGGTGTTTGGTGGAGACTGATAATGACTGGTGGAGAATGTTGTGTTGGTGGAAAATGATGGTGTTTGATGGAGATTGATAATGACTGGTGGAGAATCATGGTGTTTAGAAAATGATGGTGTTTGATGGAGATTGATAATGACTAGTGGAAAATCATGGTGTTTAGAAAATTATGGTGTTTGATGAAGATTTATAATGATTGGTGGAGAATCATGGTGTTTGGAGAATTGTGGTGTTTGATGGAGACTGTTAATGACTGGTGGAGAATCATGGTGTTTGGAGAATTATAGTGTTTGATGAAAATTGATAATGATTGGGGAGAATCATGGTGTTTGGAGAATTGTGGTGTTTGATGGAGACTGATAATGACTGGTGGAAAATCATGGTGTTTGGAAAATTATGGTGTTTGATGAAGATTGATAATGACTGGTGGAGAATCATGGTGTTTGGAGAATTGTGGTGTTTGATGGAGACTGTTAATGACTGGTGGAGAATCATGGTGTTTGGAGAATCACTGTGTTTGATGGAGATTGATAATGACCAGTGGAGAATCATGGTGTTTAGAAAATTATGGTGTTTGATGAAGATTTATAATGATTGGGGAGAATCATGGTGTTTGGAGAATTGTGGTGTTTGATGGAGACTGTTAATGACTGGTGGAGAATCATGGTGTTTGGAGAATTATAGTGTTTGATGAAAATTGATAATGATTGGGGAGAATCATGGTGTTTGGAGAATTGTGGTGTTTGATGGAGACTGATAATGACTGGTGGAAAATCATGGTGTTTGGAGAATTATGGTGTTTGATGAAGATTGATAATGACTGGTGGAGAATCATGGTGTTTGGAGAATTGTGGTGTTTGATGGAGACTGTTAATGACTGGTGGAGAATCATGGTGTTTGGAGAATTATTGTGTTTGATGGAGATTGATAATGACCAGTGGAGAATCATGGTGTTTAGAAAATTATGGTGTTTGATGAAGATTTATAATGATTGGTGGAGAATCATGGTGTTTGGAGAATTGTGGTGTTTGATGGAGACTGTTAATGACTGGTGGAGAATCATGGTGTTTTGAGAATTATAGTGCTTGATGAAAATTGATAATGATTGTGGAGAATCATGGTATTTGGAGAATTGTGGTGTTTGATGGAGACTGATAATGACTGGTGGAGAATCATGGTGTTTGGAGAATTATGGTGTTTGATGAAGATTGATAATGATTGGTGGAGAATCATGGTGTTTAGAAAATGATGGTGTTTGATGGAGATTGATAATGACCAGTGGAGAATCACGGTGTTTAGAAAATTATGGTGTTTGATGGAGATTGATAATGACCAGTGGAGAATCACAGTGTTTAGAAAATTATGGTGTTTGATGGAGATTGATAATGACCAGTGGAAAATCATGGTGTTTGGAAATTTATGGTGTTTGATGGAGATTGATAATGACCGGTGGAGAATCATGGTGTTTGGAGAAAATTATGGTGTTTGATGGAGATTGATAATGACCAGTGGAGAATCATGGTGTTTAGAAAATTATGGTGTTTGATGAAGATTTATAATGATTGGTGGAGAATCATGGTGTTTGGAGAATTGTGGTGTTTGATGGAGACTGTTAATGACTGGTGGAGAATTATGGTGTTTGATGAAGATTTATAATGATTGGTGGAGAATCATGGTGTTTGAAGAATCATGGTGTTTGATGGAGATTGATAATGACTGGTGGAGAATCATGGTGTATGGTGGAGAATCACTGTGTTTGGTTGAGAATGTTGGTGTTTGGTGAAGGATCATGGTGTTTATTGGAGAATGCTGGAGCTTTGAGTCCTGGTCTTGAGCACAGTGATCTTTAGCCGAGACTCAGAAACAGACTTACAGGCCGTCATAACATAGTGGTATTTCACAATTTAAAACATAAAGGCAAAAACTGACCCATGATCAGCCCTCTAACTCCTGGAGACTTGAGGAAAATGGACCACTGAGTCTTTAATCTGAGCTAATGACACTGAGGATGCTCATTATCAGCTGAACTTTAATGGCAGGTCAGGCCGCCCATCCTCGTTACAACACCTCGTCTAAGCAGTTGAGTTAAACCACACAGTAGCTGTTCAAGACATTTATTTTCTGCTTTTGTTTGATGGAGAAGTCAGGGTCTGACATGAGAGCAGCAATTGGGCAATTTTATGAGCTCCTGCTGAGAAAAACCCATAAAGGTCATCTTTTAGCAGCCCCAATGGATCCACATTAATTCTTCTTGTCCGTATGAAAACAGGCCAGTCAAAAAGCTCCCAGCAGAAATGTGGGTCATCTGTCAGGGCCGAAAATTACAAAGTTACTCAAAGTCACAGGTAGAATAGGGAATCTTGTGGTGATTTAAAACCAATTACTTTGCTCGGTATCTTTGTTAGACAGCTTTTCAACCACCATTATAAAAGAGCCACGCAATAAATTAACACGTACGCTGTGCACTGGTGTAACTGCACTGGACACTGCAGACTAATTAACTGGAGGTCGTTTTTCTCCAATTTCATAGCTGTGTAATACTTCTTTCTTGCTCATGCAAACCTGTATTGGAGCAAAACAACACTAATGTTTAGATGGACTGGGCTCAAATCTCTCCATCAGTGGTGAACGAAGTACACAAATCGTGCACTTGTGTTAAAGTAGAGATAGCCGAGGTAAAATATTACTCCAGTAAAAGTAAAAGTCCTCCCTTTAGACCTCCACTTGAGTAAAAGTACAAAAGTATTTGCCTTCAAATGTACTTAAGTATCAAAAATGAAAGTACTAAAAGATTAATTATGGCCTATTATCATTTTTGTAACAAGACTCTGCTTCATGAACTCATTTTAGGTGAAAATACTCTACAGTCACTCTTGTAACACCAATATTTTAATAGAGTCATTAATTAGTGACGCTGATGTCTATTAAAATGATCAAAAGCACAAAACACTGAAGGCGAACAGTTTCCATCAGGTAGAACTGAGTGGCTCTGAAATCACTTTTTACAAACAAGCAAAGTTTCAGTTTAAGATTTATTTGCAACTTAGTTACAAGTTTAAATTTAATAAAAACTTTAATAAAAAGTGACAGTTCTGAAAAAGTGTTTGTATACGTTAAGAAAAAAAGAAACACGCCAGTCACAGAGTTAGGTTAGTTCATCATTTATGTTGAATAGACTCTCCCAAAATGTTACGCTGCTGCACTGACGTTGAACCGTGTGCTGCACTGGGACGGTATGACCAACAGGTCAAAACAAGCTCAAAACAAAGTGACCGCTGTGCCCTGATTGGTGTTCTTCCTTCACGCTTCTTACATTTTGACATGCTACGTTTTTATACACACATAAACCAAAAGGAACGACAGATTTCTCATAATGTAGTGGAGTAAATTAAATAGACTTTTTGTTGTTTTTTTCTGGCTTTTTCTGACTGTAGATGATCATTTAAAGCAGGGGTGGAGGTCTGGTGTCCAACTGAATCAGCTGCGTTTGAGCAGGAAAACCACCAAACTGTGCAGGACTCAGACTCTAAACGACTGGAGTTCACCCACATTGTTTTAAAGTCTTCCATACCGTGGCGTCCACCACAGGCTCGGTGCAGTCCTGAGGTAGTGATGGGGAGTCGATTCCAAAAGAATTGATTCTTCGACTCCTGGCCGTCTGGGAGTCAGGATCGACTCTTGGCCAGTGACTCCAGGGGTCGAGATGCTTGGAGTCGACTATTCAACTGTTTTTTATTTGTAACTGGTTCATCGTAACTGGTTCGAGTGTCGTTCTGATGGAGGTGGGTGTGAAGCAGTAAGGAGTCAGAGTTTGAATGGAGTGAGTTTAATAATAGCAGCATTAAACAAACTCAGCTTACAGACTCAGCTGTTTCCGATCCATCCTGCAGCTCCTCGCTTCCTTCATGATTAGATTCGCAGTAAACAATGGTTAAAAACGGAACAAGGAGCAAAAAACAAAAACAATGTTTTTACAGAACGTCGTGGAAAAGAAGATGAAGCTGAGATTTGCTCCTTTTTTCCAGCTTCTTATTCAAATTTTCCGTTCCACTTTAAACCACACTGCAGTTACATTCCAGCATCTACGCACAACTAAGTTAAATGCTGTGTCATTTAAGGTGGAATGGAAAAGTTGAACGAATGATACGAAGCCAACTTCAGCCTCGTGAAAAGAGGAACAGGAGAACATCCAATTACTGAGGAATGAAAACTTGGTGGCAACCCTTTATTACGTGAAACACACTTCAATGATGGTTCTGGGGTTCTTTTGTATAGAAAACAGTTCTATACAGAACGATGAACACTCAAAGAACCCTTTGCATGATTTAATGGTTCTTTGCAATGTGAAAGTGTTCTTCAGATTGATGGAGGATGTGTTGTAGATGGTTCTATGTAGAACCTTTTTGGAAATGGTTCTCTATAGCACAAAAAAACACTTCTATTTTTACAAGCTTGACATTGTCACAGTAGAAGAACCCTTATTTTCTTTTTTTTTCTGTGCTGTATTGAACCATTGCCAAAAAGGTTCTAGAACTACTTTATTTTTTTATTTTTTTACAAAAGAAGCCTTACTGAACCATCATTTTACAGTGTGCAGGCTAGCTGATGGTATTTGTACAATCTATGAATTTTCATATCACTGTAATCTGTAGCTGATCTAAAATTGATAAACTATGTTTAGGATGGTTTAATATCTGCTGCGTCCCCTTTATCACCGGCTCTGGAACTGTCTTGGTTAAAATTAAGTGAAGTTGAGAAAAGTCGTAATATTTCTAGAAAAAAGTCATATTATTTCAAGATAAAAAGTCATTATATTTGGAGGATTAAGTGGGCTAACTGTAGGGTTGCTGTACTGGCGCCGGAGCTCCACTCACTCCTGTCTCTCTGTGGATCATTTTGATCATCATTCTCACTGTCTGTGAAACTTCATGCCCTCTTTGAATGGGGGGAGATGGAGCCCCCGATAGCCGTGTAGACGACCCTGCCTGAGATTCTCCTTCAACAACACAGACAGACAGTTTCCTCCGAGTCCGTCTGGCTCTTTATTCTAGATAAACACAGTTTCCTGCTCAGCCGTTTCAGCCGGTTCTTATACTAATAACAGGCTGGTGCTGATGTGCAGGAGAGACAGGGAGACTGAGTGTTTCTTTATGGGTGAATCGATATGAAAGTATAACTCCACCAACTCAACACCCCTCATTTAACACGAGGAGGTGCTGCCTTCACTTCACAAAGCCTTTGGCCACAATATTGCGACCTTTCCTGGTATTAATGCCACTTTAATGTCATATTTCTATGACTTTTTTCTCAAAAATAGTACGACTTTATTCTCGAAGTCTACTATTTTTATTTTTACTAACAGTGGCCCTAAAACGCTGTCGTAGGAAGGGGAGAGGGAGGTCCGGAGCAGTAGCAAAGGTCTCCAGACTCAGCCAAGGAGGCGCTAACGAGGCAGGACATGATCTGAAGAGGGTAGACACTTCCAACACACTGTAACCCACCCTCCTCAGTTTCACTCAAATTAACTACAAACTAAACCACCCAGAGACGACAACAACAGCAGCAGGCTGGCCATTTCTTGCTGCCTGTTGAAGTGCCTGTTTAAAATAAAAGCGCCCATAGGAGAAATGTTTTCTGGGTCTTCTTCTATGCCCACTGTAAAAAATGGCTCATCAGTCAACCTGAAAAAATGACTTAATGTGGTAACAAGTGGATGAACTATTTTTTTCAATCTAAATAAATACTTTCAACAAACGATTTTTAAAATTAATGTAATTTTTTTAGAATAAAACTAGTTCTACCAGAGAAACTCCGGAGATGAACGTGAAGGAAGGAAAATAGTTTGATCTTAATAATATTTAACAAATCTATAGATAATTTTTGTAAGATAAAGTCCTTGGCGTGGGCCCCATCGTCAGCCTAGGTCTTCAAACAGGTAGAGCCTCACAGATCCTGCCGTATAGGGACAGCAGGGGGCGGAGCCTACCCCTGAGCAACTGGGCAGGGACCAACTAGTTGTGGCGAGGAGGAAGGACGGGAATGACATCTGAAAGCAGCAAAGCAGGTGTGTAAGTCGAGTCATTTTAGAGACAGGTGGAAGCTTGTGATTGGTCAGAGTACTGATTGACGTAGCGTTGGAGTCTCCCTGGCAGAACTTGTGCTAAAGCTTTCATTTCAATTGCATGTTACCATCATTTTTTAGGTTGATCTGATGCCCATAGCTGCTACATTCTTCTATATCCACCCTTTTTTATTTACTTTTTATGATTTTATTTTAAATTATTTTATATTTCTATTTTTTATTTTACTAGTCTTTCCTTTAACATCTTGCATTTTATATTTTATATTGGTTTATATTTTTGTTTTATTCCTAGTTTCATCTTTTTTTGTTTATGCACTGTTAGTATTGCAGCCCAATTTCGCTGTACTGTGCAATGACAATAAAGCATCTTGGATCTTAAATAAGCCATTTTTACAGTGCAAATGCTAACAACGACTGTAAACTAGTAGCATTTAATTAGTCTTGTGTCATTAAAATAGTGCTAATTGCTATTTCTTTTCATTCATTGTTACAAACATTAACGCTATAACAGAGTTGCTCCTTTAAAGCCTCAGTCAGGATGATTTGACTCTATTTCAGGTTTTTAAAGTTGCTGCGGGGATGATGTTTCTCTCAGAAGCTGCTGGTAGGAGGCGGAGTCTCCTTGTTTGGTAGCAGGAGTTTGTCAGATTAAGATCACCTGGTGTGTGGATTAGGGATTAACGATTAGGCTGGTTATAAAAAGACGCTTTTTCACACAGCTCAGACTGCAGGGGAGGCACGTTAGTGAGCCTTAGTGCTGTTACTCCCCTCTGAAATGAAAGGTTTGTATGGAAAAAGGGCCTAAAAGCGCTAAAACAAAGGAAAAAGACTACAAAGCTTCAGCAACGTGCTTTAAGTGATGTGGTTCAATGCTGGCATGTCAATACTGATCACACATCACAGAGCTCTGTTTTATGGGCTGTTTAGAAAGGTGTGCTGTGAATGTAACATGTTATTTTCAGTAGAAAGTGTGAGTCTTCACCTACAGCAAAATCCTAGATCAATATTTTTATTTTTAATTTATGGCTCCCACAAGGCCAAACATAAAATAAGTAAATCCAGCCTGGAGAGGGAGTTAGCATTTCTTCCCCAAAGCCTGTGGATTAAAGATTAAAAGCAGCTGCAGGTCTCTGGCATTTTATGTTATTTCTGTGGCCCAGCGTTTAGAAATGTGAGCCTGGAAGCTTGTAGTAAAAAAGCACTTCATCATGAGCTCCACAATCAATACATGCAGAACTCACATTGTTGCTCTCCCTGCTCATTTTCTTTTGAGAGTAAAAGCAAAGTCTATATAAAAATACCAATGTAGATGGATTTATTTTGAAGGCTTTTAAAGGAATTACAAATGGAAGCCCATCTAGAACCTTTAGTAAACATAAAAACATACACTGATCTGTTTCTGCGCTCATTGTCCATTTTATCAGCTCCACTTACTATATAGGTGCACTTTGTAGTTCTACAGTTACAGACTGTAGTCCATCTGTTTCTCTGATACTTTGTTAGCCCCCTTTTACCCTGTTCTTCAGTGGTCAGCAGTGCTGCTGGAGTTTTTAAACACTTTAGTGTCACTGCTGGACTGAGAATAGTCCAACAACCAAAAATATCCAGCCAACAGCGTCCTGTGGGCAGCGTCCTGTGACCACTGATGAAGGACTAGAGGATGACCAACACAAACTGTGCAGCAGCAGATGAGCTATCATCTCTGACTTTACATCTACAAGGTGGACCGACAAGGTAGGAGTGTCTAATAGAGTGGACAGTGAGTGGACACAGTGTTAAAAAACTCCAGCAGCACTGCTGTGTCTGATCCACTCGTACCAGTGCAACACACACTAACACACCACCACCACATCAGTGTTACTGCAGTGCTGAGAATGACCCATCACCTAAATAGTACCTGCTCTGTGAGGGTTCAAGGGGGTCCTGACCACTGAAGAACAGGGTAAAAGGGGGCTAACAAAGTATCAGAGAAACAGATGGACTACAGTCTGTAACTGTAGAACTACAAAGTGCACCTATATAGTAAGTGGAGCTGATAAAATGGACAATGAGCGTAGAAACAAGGAGGTGGTCAGAATGTTATGCCTGATCGGTGTATATGATGTTCAAAAGAGTGCGCCAAACCACCAGGAGGCACTCTGCACCATCTGTATTCCAACTTCTAAAGCTAAAAACATAGCATAGCTTCAGACACTGACCAGCCCTGCTAAAACAAACCCATAGTAACCATTGTGTTTGTTTTCGTTCCTGATGGTTTTGTAATGTGTTTTGGCTTTTTTAATGGGTTCATATCACAACCAGTGGCTGACTCTAAATGCATTTGATGGTTTACTAATGGGATCTAAAGGTGTCCTGCAGGAAACTAGTGGTCTCCATTGGAAATCATTCCCATTAAGCCATAAGCCAATTCCCATTAGAAAGCAAAACCATTAGGTGGTTCTAATGGTCCTTTATCAGCAGGGAGCAAGCATTTCATGCTAGTCTAAACTGGTCTATGCTGGTTTATGCTGGCCTAGTTCTGGCCTGTTGTTGGTTTAGATGGTCATGTTGGTTGACCAACATACACGCATCAAAACACAACATATCCTGGATAGTTGTGCTTCCATTGCTGCTGACCTGCAGACCACCATCCAAAACACAACATATGCTGGTGACTAGCCATGCTGGTCTATGCTGGTTTTTCTAGCAGGGTTAGTTGGTTGTCTATAATTGAGGGGACAGAAATGAGACTGTGCTAGCATGCATGCTAATAGTGTTAGCATTATCTGTTTAGTTGCAAACAGCACCTTAGCAAAATGCTAACATGGCTTACAAAGAATAAGCTAACAAAGCCCAAATGCAGAGGCTGAAACTGTCTGGCTGGTTTTAAAATAAAGATCAATTCACGATTTTAACAAGTTTGACCTAACCAAGCTAACTTATCATCAGAGATAACACTTGCTCTGTAGCTGCTGGTGAACATGCTAATAAGGTTAGCATTATATTCTTAGTTAGCGAAAAATTACTTTATAAAATGATAATTCGGTAACACTTTCTATGAATGTCACCTTTATAAGCATCTATAAACACATTCATAACATGTTATAATGCATTCATAAGGCATTATAAACATGGCTATAAATATTTATAAAAAAGCATTATACGTTATAGCCATGTTTATTATGCATTATGAATTGTTAACATAATACATTATAAGTACTGATCATAACAAATTATAAGAGCTCATAAGTGGTACTTGTCCGCTCTAAGTAAAGTGAAGCGTACTGTACTAAAGCCTCCTCCAGGGTTCAGAGTGAGGCTTCAAGTTGAAGTATTTACTGAAGGATTTACTGAAACACTAAAACATTCACAGTAAAGCACATTACAGGCTTCAAATGTCAGAGTTTAAACTAGAGCTGCCATCAGTGTTTTACCCAATGTGGGAAAGGTAATGTACACCACCGTTAGCTTGGTATTTGTCTTCACTTTACGCTCCCCAAGCTGGGACTGACTTCTTTGGCACTACCAGTATAACATGTTATCAACACTACTTATAATGCATTATATTAACAATTCATAATGTATAATAAACATGGCTATAAAGTGTAATTCGTTTTTATAAATGTTTAGAATCATGTTTATAATGCCGTATGAATGCATTATAACATTTTATAAATGTGTTTATAGATGCTTACAAATGTGACATTCATAAAAAGTGTTACCAATAATTCTAATAAATAGCTTAATACGGCAGTAAGTTCTGACGGAACAATCTGATTGGTTGAGGTGTTATTTGTGAAAAAAGCATATTTTATTCGCATTAGCTGTATCATTCCCTGCTGAAAAAGGGCTTCTGCTGGTGTCCAATAGTCTCTAATGGTGTTCTGTGTTCTTCTAATGGGTTGATATCACACTGTAAAGGACTCCAATGATTTAACAGATGTTCTGATTGAGAGTGACCACAGGACTACATCAGATTCTGAACGTTTTGATGTAGTTGATTCTAAGTAAGATTTTCAGTCAACAAAATACTAAACAAACTGGAATCAACCAGAAACCAACAGAACATAATTCAGCAAACAAGACAGACGAACTGGAAGAA
Organism: Colossoma macropomum; assembly: GCF_904425465.1. Lineage (NCBI taxonomy): Eukaryota > Metazoa > Chordata > Actinopteri > Characiformes > Serrasalmidae > Colossoma > Colossoma macropomum. Next base: position 3,776,468 of record NW_023494790.1, read on the forward strand.
AAACATCTGGGAAACACTTAAAAGGGGAGTTCAACTTGATATTCACACTGTTTTATGGCTTTATTAGTAGCACGAAAGGGTCCCACTTATTTGGTGGAAGGAATAGCAGTAATAAAAGACTTTCAGGGCTTCTTTGTCTCTATTTTACAGAATTCAATATATGAAACTGAATCACAACCATGATGTTATTCACAACAACACATTACCTCTCATGTTCTGTTGCTTGATTGGCACGTCAGTATTCCATTATGGTGATGCAGTAGTTCTTATTGACTTTAGTGTAAAGTCAGTATATAATATACTTTATACTGGAAAAGTAAAGGATTCACTAAATCGTGTTTCTCAGTGACTTTAGTTTCAGTTGTTACTTGCCGCCGCCCCCTAAAGGTGTCATGCATCCTCTGGGGTCCACAAATTTGTCTGTGTATCAAATTGAATGTTTTTATCTCTGTTTCTGTATGTTTGTGATGATCCAGCACAGAATTCCAGTTCAAACATTTCCTGAATCTGTAGAGTCGCCCTTTCAGCTGCTGAAGTTGCTGCAGCAGTTTTGGACAGTAGTGATGAAGATAACGGAGCATTTTGATATGAAACATATGAGAATCATGTTATATGAAGATTGTTTAAAGGAGAACTTAATAATAATAATAATAATAATGCTAATTATAATTTTTATTTATACAGCACTTTTAATGCCGTGGCAGCTCAAAGTGCTTTACAGACAGGTGATAAAACATAGTTATACAAGAAATCATTAGTATTTATTTAGAATCAGAAGAAAATGAAACAAATTAGAAGATAAAAACCACAAGACGTAGAGTTTCAATGAAGCGCTGAGTTAAAGAGAGAAGTTTTTAGATGCTTCTTAAAAGTGAGCTCTGAGCTCGACTGTCTAATAAAAGGTGAACTGAGCTCCACAGTTTAGAAGCAGAATAACTGAAAGAGTCTCTCCACGTTCTCTGTATTTTACTGAAGGTGTTTGTAGAAGGTCAGTATCTGCAGATCTAAGATCATAAACAGACAGACACTCTGTGATGTAAGCGGTGCTTTAAGGTCATTTTGAGCTTTAAAAACTAGTAGCAGAACTTTAAAATCTATTCTGAATGATACAGACAGCCAGTGAAGTTCTTATAAACAGGACTGATCTGATCTCTGTTGTTTTTGTTAGGATGCTGCTGCATTTTGTACGAGTTGTAAAGGATGTATAGTTTTCTTAGGACGTCCAGTACGAAGATCATTACAGTGATCAACTCTGCTGGAACAAACGCATGAACAAGTTTCTCTGCGTCGCTCTGAGAGAGAAAAGACTGAACTTTAGTGATATTTCTCAAATGATAAAAAGCTACTTTAGTGACTGTGTTTACATGCAGATTAAACAGAGCTCAGAGTCTAAGATCACACCCAGGTTTCGTACTTCAAGTTTGGTATATGAAGCTAAAGAACCAAGATTTTCTCTGAGTTTCTGTACCGACGATCAGTATTTCAGTTTTTTCATGATTTAATTGTAGAACATTTTGTAACATCCACTGGGAAATATCTGACACAGCTGGTTAGTCTGTCTATAGAGTCTCGATCTTCAGAAGGAATAGAAATGTATAACTGGGTGTCGTCAGCACAGCTATGAAAATGTATACTATGCTTCCTAATGACATCACCTAGAGGTAGCATGTACAAAGAGAAAAGCAAAGGCCCTAAGACTGAACCTTGAGGGACTCCACAAGAAATGGCAAATCTTTAAGAAGATATGAACAAATCGAGAACATGACCTCAGACCCCAGAGGGTTAACGACCATCAAATAAACATATGTCACTCACCTCCACCCATTAAAGCTATTATTCACAAACCTTGTTTTCATAGGACCCGTTATGTATATCAATTATTTGCTTTATTTCAGTATTAATTCTTATTTCCGACTTTATACCGGGATCCAGCAGTAGTGTGAACTTCGGAGAGCATTAAAACCTGTATATGTCACAGCGCTCCTCTCTCTCCTGCTCTTCTCCTCAGAAAGCAGTTTTCTTTAAATGTCCTCACCACTCAGTCACATCCATTTCCGCCTGTCAGCGGTCAGTAAACTGTGACCAACGGGGTTGATTCTTATGTCATTAGCGACACTGCTTCAGCCACCTGGACCAGCGCCTGCACTGGAGTCTGTATTCAGGAATAAACCCATATCTGTGTGCGTTTGTTGCTGCCTGCGCCTCGCTGTCTGACAGCTCCACAGATTACAGGCCTCCCCTCAGAGGAGCGAGCAGGTCATGTTTCCTCTGTATCTGAAACTCCAGACGGCACACAGGACACACAGGACACACTCAGCCACGCCAGCCTGCTCCTTCCTCATCACGCCGGCCTGTTTACGAGCCGCTCTGAACCGGCCCGGCGCCGGGACGAGCTTTTCCACTAGTTAGAGGCAGGACGACACGCCGAGGCCGAGTTTTTACACTAATTAAGCTGCTGTGACAGATTGCAGAGGAAAAGAGTCTCACTCCATCTCTCTTTCTCTCTCTCCTCTTTAGGAAAACATCACTCCGGTCACTACAGACCACTTTAACGAGATCCTGAAGAGGCTGAGGGCTGGATGAGTGACCCCAGTGTCGGAGAGCGAGAACGGAGGTGGCCTCGAGCTGCTCAGAACCACATTAGCAGGAAAAGAGTGGATTAAAATTGCAGCTGTAATTGTTTAACACAGTCTGCTTTAATAGAAATGAGGGTTTCGAATGCAAGGCATGATGGGAAATATGAATCCCTGGAGATTCTCATCGCTGACTAATGAAGCAGGTTATGTACAGTTAGTCTTTTCATTATTCCTATATTTCCAAACAGAGATTTTTGTGAGATTTCAATTGTATTTTATCATTAAACAAGAGGAAAATGGCAACATTCAAACAGATTCCACCAACTGTTTTGTTATTCATTAATTTCATCTTTGAAGTATCTGTATAATCAAACTCATGTCTGGTAGGTGTGTGAATTTGAGCATAATATTTTAACAGCCTAAAAATGTTTTTGATTAAATATTGTCAATAACCACTTTTGTTGCTAATAATTTTAGCAATAATAGTAAAAATAGAAAAATAACAATGCTAATACTAATAACTTGACATACAACATTTCTTACAAAAGTAGATATGAACAAATGCTGTGACTATACATTCCAGGTAAAGCAACACTGTAGGCTTTGGGGATTTAGGGACCAATAAAGAAAACTTTAGGCTCAAATCCAGATTCACTGAAGCTCATTGTTTATCTACTTCACTCACAATCAGCTTCTATCTTTGGTGTTCTTAACTAACTAGAGCTGCAGCACTGCTCTGCCTCAGGGTGGCACTGTAGCAGACTGGTTCACCCAGTTGGTCCTTCATAGCCTAGAAACTGTAACTCTGCCCAGATTCCACTGAAAAACTTTACAATGAGCTGCAGCAGATCTGTAAATCTGAAAACTCGCCCAGTTTCCCAAGAGTTTGGAGTGAAGAGTGACTGTTTCTCATTTCTCACACTGAAGATGGAAGAGGAGACGAGGAAGATCTCAGTTAATGTGAGGAAGAGCGCAGAACCTCACTAGAACAGAGACTTTACAGTAGAATAACTTATAAACCAGACAATTTATTTGTATTTTGCACACTAGATACTGGTAACACATACACCCCATAGTGACTAACTGCCAAAACAAAATACCCCCAACACACAATAAACACACACAAATATCTTTTAACTGACAAACAGCGACATTAACAACATAAATATCCCTTTTTACAGAGAGCATGCACTTCCCATGAGCCTTTTCACATGGCCCTCTGTGTGGCCACGCCTACTAAGCCTCTCATGGCCTCACGCTACATAGACCCCCTTCAAAGGTCAACTGTACCAGTGACCTAACAGCAACAACGCTGCTCCACCTAGCTGCCATGTGCTTTTTCTGCTGCCACTGCACCACTAGTGACTGACCTGAGCTGGACGCTGGTCACCTTCCAGTTGTTTGATGTGCCTCTCAGTGTGCGAGAGAACACCTGGTCACAGTAGGGATTCGGCGAACCCTGTGATGGTGAGTGTGATGTTGATCTGCCGTTAACCTCCTTTAAAATGTCTCAAGACAGCAAACTAGCTAACATCTTTTGAAGAACATCATATCTTAGTTTAGCATTGAAGAAATAGTGGAACTGACTGAAACGAGCACATCAGTTCATGTATCACAGTCACATTGTTACTGGATTAGTGAGCTGCAGCTCCTCTCACTGAACAGGAAATTGTGAGGGTTTTGTTGTTTGGGAAATGCTCCTCCCCCCAGCAGCTGGTTTGACCAAACGTTAAAATGCTAAAGCTACCAGTGCAAAACTTCAGCTTCTGCTTTCGCACTCGTTTAGCTTCCATTCATTTAAGAAATTTTGGCACTTTGATGTCAAATCTTCTGCGGAGGCCATGGAGGAACTATTTCCTTAGAAACTGTTAATCAGCCAAAAACATAAATGATGGAATTTGTCTTAAATGTTTCCTTTTTGGAAAACAGTAAGCCACCTTCTGTGAACTGTGTTTGTAAGAAGATGCAGTTCTGAAAATGAAAGTGTAAGCAGCTCCATTATTAGCACAGTTCTGCACGTCGGCGTTACAGCTGTGTTTGGATTTACAGCATTCGTGTTCTGTGTTCTGAACCTCAGGTGGCTTCATCAGGATGTGTTTAGGTGAACAACGTCCAATCACACTTCAGTCTAACAGAGGAAGAAGGATGAACACACACACCGAGGCTGGAACACCAGCTGGGACGTCTATAACGATTAGAGAGAGCGAGAGAGAGAGAGTAAGCATATGTATGACAGAGAGAGAGAGAGAATGTGAGAGAGTGAGTGAGAGAGAGAATGTATAAGAGAGAGAGATAGTGTGTCTGTGAATTGAGAGAGAGAATATGTTTTGAGAGAGAGTGGTAGAGTGTGTGTGTGTGTGTGAGTGAGTGAGAGAGAGAATATATTTGAGAGAGAGTAATAGAGAGTGACTGAGTGAGAGAGAGATACTCCGGCGAGCTGATGAAGGTACAGAATAACTCTCTCTCTCTGTGTGTAAAGCAGCGTCTACCTGCTCTCCACACCTGAGACTCGGAGCAGCTCTTCACTCCAGCAGCTCTGCAGAAACTCCACCAACATCTGCACATAAACGCTCGTCTGCAGACGGCCCGCTGTCAGCTATGAATTGTGGGTAAAGTTGATGTGGCGGGCGTCTCTGGGCTGGCGGCTCCAGAGCGGTGAGGGCCTTTAGCGTAGCGGCTATCTGACACAGTAATGGGCTCAGGACAGACGCGCGAGACAGGAGATCAATTTCTCCGGGGGAACGCGGGACGACCGAGGAGAGAAATGAGCAGAGAGAGAGAGAGAGAATGAGTAATGAATTCTAGACCTGGCTGGCCGTCTTATACATGGCCATTCTAATTGGATAATAACCCTTACCAGTTTGGGGGGGTTGTTGTTTTGCTCTAATTTTTCATTTTCCTAACTTTTATATATTTGTTTAAATATTTTAAATTAAAATAGTTTTCCTGCAGACTTGTATGGTGGAATTTTGACAGTTTAAATGCATTGTTTGCAGGCATGTGATACCATAAATGCAGCCATAACTGTTTAACACAATCTGCTTTAATAGAAATTAGGACTTTGAAAGCAAGGCATGATGGGAAATATGAATGGAAATGTGTTTTTTTTCCATGGCTGACTAATGGAGCATCCTGGGTACAGTCAGCCTTTTCATTACTGCTGATTTTCCACTCTCATATTTTTGAGGGGAATTTCAAGTGTACTTTATTATTAAAAATATGTAGAATTTGAGGAGTACAGAGCTGTTTGAGACTCAGTCTGGGTTTGATGCTCCTTCTGAGTGAAACACGGACATTTGAAGCCTGTAAGACATTCAGGTGACGTTATTTGGTCTTTTATATTGCAGTTTTACAGTGAATCATATCATATAAGCACTTTAAGTCAAGTCTGTGATATTAATGATGGAGCTGTTTAGCCAGTTAGCCAGCTGACCATTGTAGTTCTAGATAAGAAAATAAGCCTGTCAGCTCCTCAGTTTAAACAGAACCAGGTTCTTAATTTATCTGTACACTCGGTGCTCCATATGAGCAGCATTAGAGTCAAAGATTATTCCATTAACAGCACAAGAGTTCAGTTGTTGTGAGGTGGTCAGTGTGTGTATATCAAATGTTTTACAACAGCTTTGAATACAGTTTAGCCAATCAGATTTTAGAGCCAGAACTATCCATTTTATAAAAGACATTTTTGCCAGAATTTTTCATGAAATTTCTTGCATTTTTCTCCCTTATGAGCAGCAACTTTTGGTACTTGATAAAAGTTCTGGTGGTTTCTTGGTTAGATTAATGACTCAAAGCACAGGCGTTCTGAGAGCTCGTGACACCTTCAAGTTTATTTATGTAGCGCTTTTTACAGCAGGTGTTGTCACAGAGCAACTTTCCAGAAAAATCCAGGTCCGAGCCTGGCAAGAAAAAGTCCATAAGAGCAAGAGGAGGAAACACTGAGAGGAAGCAGGACTCAAAAGGGGAGCCCATCCTCCTCTGGACCACACCGGATAGCAAACAGTAACACGAGCAAAATGAGCAGAGAATAAGGTTTTAACATTAGTATAAAATTATTAAAATACAGAAAAGGGGAAAGGCAGCTGAAGCAATGACTCTGATTAAATTCCCCCTCTTTTTTTCTCTTACTTGCTCCCTTTGATTCCTTCTTTTTCCTATTTTTTCTTTAATTTTGTTCGTCTTTCTTTTTCTTTATTTATTTATGTGTGCTCTTTTGCCTTTTTCATCTTTCTTCCTTTCTGTTATCACTTTTCTTTCCCTTCAAGAAATGCATGTTTACATGTCGTCGCTGCCCAAAGAAAAACCTGCATTTTCATTTTTATTTTTCTACATCATTTGAACATGGCAGCTTTGTGAAAATTTCATGATGAATGGATCACTAGAAATCCTCCAGAAACACTTAGAATGAAACCTTTTTTACATGAACGTCCTTTGTAAGTGAAGAACATCTTGCCCTCTCCTGTAAAGTTACCACGAGAGATGCTTGTTTTCCTTTGGACAGTGACGATATTTCAATGTAATAAACATCATTACATAATAACATGCATAGTCACACAATGAATTCCCCTAACATTCGATTTACATTGTGTATCAACAGCTTTTACACTTTTACCTGCAAATCCAAATCATAATAAAATATCTCCTCTTCGACTTACAGACACTGATGTGGTCTGGAGTGACAGTTCAGTTTCTCCACTTGTCTCAATGAATTACATCAGAAACGGTTCACCTAAAATTACAGCCCGTATTTATTTTCAGCTGTGATACCAGCCGCTCTGAGGGGTTAGAAAGTGTCACAATGAATCCAGGCTCCATTTTAAAATGAGTCGAAAGCAGCCCTGGTGCTCACAGGGAGGAGAGTATCAGGGAGGAATGGAGAGAAATGAGGAGAGAGGAAGACACAGACAGGAGAAAATGAAAGAAAAACGTGGGCGAGAGATGGGAGAGTGAAAGAGAGAGGGAGTAGTGTGAAGTAAAGGGAAGAAACCGGAGGCAGACAGAGTTCCTAGCAGCTCCAATTACCACAGACTGGTGGAGAAAGCCATACCAGGGTTCCCTCATGCAGGGACATCATGTTTAAAAAGTCAGTAGCAAAAAGACAGGGGGCCGAGTATTGGACTCTGAGGCACCCCGAAGTCCACGAGCTGACACACAGGCTCCAAAACTCCACTTTCTACTCAACCTGGTGACACTTTTCTCCTGAAATGACAGGCAGAGTTCCCTGAGAAACCTGCCTCTACAGTCTGGGTGTATTTCACTGTAGGGGCTTTGGATGATTTACTAATCCTGAGGTTTATCACGTAGGCAGGAAAATGACACCGAAAAAAGGGGTCTTGGTGTATTTTAGGTGATAGTGTTTATCTACTGCTCATTTAAGTGAAAAGATTAGGGCTGAAGAAAGATTAAGCTTGATTTAATATTGCAATATAGTGAAGCATAAACAGCTGTAATTAAATACCCCGGTGATCTGAAAGACGATATGCAAATCAGTCTGCTGGAAACAGCCTGAAGGCTTTATCAGCGTAAGTAACAAGATTGAACTCGTGAAGAATTCAACACATATCAGTGCTCTTAAACACATGGATACACTTTTCTATTTTGAATTTTTTAGCATTTTTTTTTTACTCTGACTTTGTTTCATGGACTTTATACACTCTTGAAAAAGATGGTTCTTCAGTGGTTCTGTTGAGAACCATGAATGCTCACAGAACCATTTGTATGCTGAAATGGGTCTTTGCATGGTGAATAATTCAGATTGACGAAGAATGTGTTGTAAATGGCTCTACATAGCACCAAAAAGGGTTCTTGTACTTTCACAACAGCTTGACTTCATAAGAATAGCAGAACGCTAAATAGAACCCTTCTCAAAAAGTTCTTTGCATGGTGAAGTTCTTCAGATTGATGGAGAACGTGTTGTAGATGTTTCTGTATAGAACCTTTTCAAAAAGGGTTGCAAAAAGCGTTCTGCTATTTTTATGATGTCAAGCTTGTAACAGTAGAAGAACCTCTTTTGGTGCTGTATAGAACCATATACAACACATTCTCCATCAGTCTGAATCATCATTTCACCATGATTCTTTTCAGGAGACTCACTTTCAGCTCCTCAAAGAATCTGCAGACACACCTCCAAAGTTCAGTCTTAGAAGCTGGTTGATCATTTTCTGAATCAAACACATTCAGTGGTGTTGAGGTCTGGACTCTGGGGTGGTCAGTCCATCGTTCAGCTTCTTTGTTTGATGTGTCCGTCTCCTTTTCTCAGTGAGGTTCTTCTTGACAGCTACACATCCTTTCAGACCCACAGCGCTGAGTCGTCTTCTCACAGTGGAAGGATGGACAGAAACACCTGTGGATGTTTTCAGATCTGAAGCAGCTTGATTTTCTCCTCTCTCTCAGAGATGAAAGCTTTAAGTGCTGTTTATCTGATGGGGGCAGTTTTGAGGTCGACCAGGTCTTCCAGGTGGTTGTTAATAGTGCCATTTTCTCTGTAGCTTTTAATCAGTTTTTCAGCTTCTGTTTTTCTTCACTTTGGCTTTCTCTTCCTTTTGAAAATGGGTAACTCTTAATAAGGTACGAAAGATTGGAATAAGCATTTTTAAACATTTATGTACACTCATGTTAGTTGTCATGACAAGCATACATAAGCCATATACTTGGCAATGGCAAATCTCTGACTTTGACAGCCTTTGTGCATGAAGTGTTCTGTATAAATAAACCTGCCTTGTCTTTATTAAAATCTAGCGTCCCAGTTCGCTGTCCGAGTGTCACAACATGTGGCTCACCTGAACAGCTAATTACGAAGCCCTCTGTCAGGTGAATCGGCTCTGTAACAGCAGGTAAAATATGCAGGATGGGCTCAGGACAGCTTCAGGGAAGCATTGCTTCCGGCTAGATCTATGAACAGACAGAGTAAAGGTGTTTTCAGTGCTGTAAGATCGTTATTGTTGCTGCTGAGGGACGACAGTGTGCATTACTTACTGCCACAGCCAGACAGAAACACTCACACACTCCAGCACACACTCTGGAGCCTCACAGCAGGTGTGTTTTCCTCTCCGTCACCTCAGAGAATTCATGATGAGGAAATTAAGCAGGTTGTGTTGAGTAAATACCTTGGTGTGCATATAGATGCAACACTATCATGGAACAGTCATATTAATTATATCTGCAGCAACGTATTTTTATCGTCTTCGCAGGGTCTTTTGGTTCTAATAATGAGATCTTATTTTTGTTTTACACTACAGTGATCCAGAGTGTGATGCAATACTGTGCGACAGTGTGTTGTCTTTCGGTGATATTCAAGACGTGGACTGATATAAATCTGTTCCAAGATTGTAGGTCAGTCTTTGGAGGGTGGTTTTACAACAGCTTATAGGAAAAACGGAGAGATTAGCGTGTAATATTTGAGCCGACAACATTTTGCCTTTAAATAGACATTCTAGAGTACTGAAGTCAAGACTTCACAGGTCTCTTTTATTCCTCAGCCATTGAAGGTTTAGATAAATACACACGTAGCAAAATTTCACTGCTGTCAGAACAAAACATCTCCAAAAATGGAAACTTTGCAGGAGAAGAAAATAACAGACTTGGGCTGTTTTTGGTTCATCCTTTATTACATTTACACACAATGAAAAAAACAACATGTATTTTCAAATTATGTCAAAAACTGAAAAATGATAAAAATGGAGATATGAGGTGTTTTTTTTTTTTTTTTCTGACATCAGCGAAATACTGTGCAGTATCAGGGAGCTCTGTGGAATTTGGAGGTGGTTGTTGTGGTTTGTTGGAAGGTGTGTTGTATGACTGTCTGTTTCAGCTGTGCCGTTCTCCTATTGGTGGATTTTTAGCTGTGCTGTTCTCCTATTGGTGGATTTTTAGCTCTGTCGTTCTCGTATTGGAGGATTTATAAATGTGCCGTTCTCCTATTGGTGGATATTTAACTGCGCAGTTCTCCTATTAGTGGATATTTAACTGTGCCGTTCTCCTATTGGTGGATTTATAGATGTGCTGTTCTCTTATTGGTGGATATTTAACTGTGTCATTCTCTTATTGGTGGATGTTTAACTGTGCCGTTCTCTTATTGGTGGATACTTAACTGTGCCGTTCTTCTATTGGTGGATTTATAGATGTGCTGTTCTCTTATTGGTGGATATTTAACTGTGCAGTTCTCCTATTAGTGGATATTTAACTGTGCAGTTCTCCTATTAGTGGATATTTAACTGTGCCGTCCTTGTATTGGTGGATTTACAGATGTGCCGTTCTCTTATTGGTGGATATTTAACTGTGCCGTTCTCCTATTGGTGGATATTTAACTGTGCCGTTCTCTTATTGGTGGATATTTAACTGTGCCGTTCTCCTATTGGTGGATATTTAACTGTGCCGTTCTCCTATTGGTGGATTTAAAGATGTGCCGTTCTCTTATTAGTGGATATTTAACTGTGCCGTTCTCCTATTGGTGGATTTATAGATGTGCTGTTCTCTTATTGGTGGATATTTAACTGTATCATTCTCTTATTGGTGGATTTTTAGCTGAGCTGTTCTGTTGGTGGATTTTTTTTACCTGTGTCATCCTCCTGTTGATGGATTTAAAAACGTTCTGCTCCTTATTGGCCGTTTTCTGTTTATTTCTCTACTCTAACATGTCCAACCCAGCTTGTCAATGATTTAATAATTACCTGGTTAGTTGAGTGAGGTAAAAGATTAAAGAAAACACATAAAAGTTTAGAGCCAGGGCTGCAGGCCGCTTCTGAGGGGCTGAATGAGTCTTCTGTCTGACAGTGAGATTTAGAGGACGGAGCAGATGCAGAATTTCCATCACGCACACTTATTTAATGACATTTCCTTTTTCGGGCCGTATCTAACTCTCTCCTCCCTGAAACACTCTGACGTTATCAGCTGATCAGGAGAGAGCGGCAGCGTCCTGAACTAGCGCAGGGTTGGGGGAGTTCGGCGTGCGGGTCCTGTGCAGATTTCAGGGCTTTATTCCACAGCCGGCAGTGTGTAATCTGATCCAGAAGAACAAAACCAAACACAGATAAGATTTACTCTGAGGAGTTCTTCACTGAGAGAGTCTGTCAATCAAAATCTGCATAAACAAAAACTCACTCCAACAGTACCAACACCTCAGTGTCACTGCTGGACTGAGAATAGTCCACCAACACAAACTGTGCAGCAGCAGATGAGCTATCGTCTCTGACTTTACATCTACAAGGTGGGCCGACAAGGTAGGAGTGTCTAATATAGTGGACAGTGAGTGGACACAGTGTTTAAAAACTCCAGCAGCACTGCTGTGTCTGATCCACTCAGACCAGCACAACACACACTAACACACCACCACCACGTCAGTGTTACTGCAGTGCTGAGAATGATCCACCACCCAAATAGTACCTGCTCTGTGAGGGTCCATGGGGGTCCTGACCACTGAAGAACAGGGTAAAAGGGGGCTAACAAAGTATGCAGAGAAACAGATGGACTACAGTCTGTAACTGTAGAACTACAAAGTGCACCTATATAGTAAGTTGATAAAATGGACAATGACCGTAGAAACAAGGAGGTGGTCATAATCTTATGCCTGATCAGTGTGTAAAAAAACGGGCCTTGACTTGACAAAGAACAATAACGGCTTTAGCGAAGAACAGTTTTAAAGGATGGAGTTTATCGTTTTTTGACAAAAGAACTCAAGAAAACACCTGTAATTTCTAAATGGTTCACCCAGGACAGACAGAAATGCCCTCAAATTAAAGCAGAATTGTTTCTTTTCATAGTATCATTTACTCACTTAATTACTTGGCCATTACGCTATGAATTGAGCTGCCCATGTTGATTGTTAGAGACAATGTTGTTGCTATTCGGTTAATGTCAGACTGAACACATGTAGTGGAATAAAGTCAAAGCACAGCAGAGCCATCCGCCCACATTTTAGATCCACTATGTACGCTGCAAAAGTCGGTGCTTGGAAATATGAGATTAATGATCCTGTTTTAAAAGTTATTTACTAGTTTCTCTCTTTGAATTCATGGTTTATTCCTGATTTGATCAGGAATTTGTGTTTTATGACTCAGTTTGTCAGTAAATCTTAAAACTGAGTGATTTACTGATAAAACAAGTTACATTAGACAGTCACTACCATCTCTCTCTCTCACTGAAACAACCTGTTCCAACATTCACACACAAACTCAAGTTCAGCGGTTTGATTTCAGAGTCACACATAAGGAGTATTAAAAAAATACACTTTTAGATCAGTATTTAACATCTGTACCATAAAACAAGCAGATAAAGAGCTGAAAACTAGTACGTAACCTTGGTGTACTGATGGACTCTGATCTCAGTTTTATCTGTTGTGTCAAAGCAGTTACTAAATCAGCTTTTTATCACCTTAAGAACATCAACAAGATTAGAGATGTTCTGACTAAAGCAGACCTGGAGAACCTCATCCATGCCTTTATTTCTAGCACGATTGATCACTGTAATGGTCTCCGAACTGGACTCCCAAAACAGACTCCCTAAACACGCTTCACCTACCAGGAAATGGATATTGAGAGAATTTTCATCTGCAGTCCTTTTTCCATATAGGCTCTGAGATTAAGGACTTGTTTTAAATTAAATGCAGGTTTAGACCTGTTTCAACGTCAGAACTTGTTTCAGTAACAGCAGAACCTTCCTCTGCTGGTATTCAGACATTTTTTGCTTAAATTACTGATTTATTTTCTTCTTCTTCACCTTCATTTTTACACTGCTAAAACTAAGAATGCAAAAACTTGAATTAAGGATTATTTGTTAATATTCAGTGTGTTTCACTGATTATTGTGCCGAGTCTGATCTCAAGCAATTTGATCTGAAAGCAGCATTTTCTACTGATTTATGACCTTTTGAACTCTTATTAGAGCTGCTTATTTCTAGATTGTAACTTGTTTGAAGGTTTCTCATCCAGTAAAATGATCTTGCTGTACTGACAGACAATTTAACTAGTAGGAAGTCATTTTCTCCTCAAATTCAGTGTTTACTTCATGTATTTTAGCTCATCCCCTTTGCAGTGTACTTATGCAGTAACAAACTGTGACTCATCTACTGCTGCACAGTTTCTACTCTGGCAGTGAAAAAAATAAAAATTGCCATTGTTTCTCAGTGAAAATAGCTCTCCAGCATGACAAGAGGGTCTTAACTGATGTTAGAGAGTTTTGGAAAGATCTCTGCTCTCATTAAGGGGTCTCAGAGTTGTGCTAGCAGAGCCAGACTGCTCTTCAGCGCTCCCTGTGGACCAGGAGAAGAAATGCCAGAGTGACAGATGGCCGGGTCATGTGGCTGATGAAAGAGAAACTAACTCCACAGCCTTGAGGAAGAAGATCAGGAAGGCTAATGACATCACGGAGAGAGATCGTGTAGGCTGGGTGGATTAAAGCTCTGGGGAAACCAGGCAGAAGAACATTTTAACTTTTCTGTTAGTCTCCAAAAAGTCTACTAATCTCTTAATCTATGATTGGGTGGAATTAAAAATATATACATCAATAAACGCTGCTTATGTAGCATCTAGCATGCATGCTAACAATTTACTCCTTAGAATAAACTCCTTAGAAAATGATCACTTTGAAAATAACAACCGATATGGAAAAAAATCTATTTCAAATGCGTTTATCAAATTTTTGCAATGTATAAAAAAATGTCCAAAAATGTATTTATTAAATATTTTTAAAATGCATTTATTATTATTAGTTATTATGTGTTCAGTTGTGTGTAATGAAGGTTATAGATGTAACTAAACGTTCTGACCTCTGTGATCTGCACTGTACTTTACATTAACCATGTACACCTGCAGTGAGACTCTCACAGACAATGTATTTCAGATAAACAAGATATCAGATCATAACTGCATTTTCACAGAGTATCAATACCCACAACACTCGCTTCTGTCATGATAAAGGATCATTTGATCATATTTAAAATGAGGATACTGGAAAACAAATTCATTTCTAAAGGTATCAGACAGTGAAGAGCATCAGACAGGATTTTGGCTGTTTTTGTACATTTTCTAATGTATTTGATAAACACATTTACATACATTTTGTATGGTACATTTTCTGTGTGTAATATTTCGCCATACATTTTAAAATAAATGCATTTAAAAATATATTTAGGTTAATATGGCAAAATATTCTGAAATACGTTTTAGTGTTTGAGTATATTTCATCATGGACTGCAGTGTGTTTCAAATGTATTTTCAATATGTAAAAATACATGTTCATTTCAAATAGACTAAAATTAAAGATATCAAATCATAACTGCATTTCCCCAAATTCAGATCAGAAATATACAAACTCGCCAAAATGTTCAAAGTATTGTTTTCACAGCAGGAAGAATATTATGTTTTCAACAGGGAGTTTTTTTTAGTCCCAGAATGATGTTCTTATTTTTTTTGTTTGTTTGTTTGTTTGTTTTTGTTTTTTTGCTTGGCTGAAAAGGAGAGAGTTATGTGACCACTGTACAAAATCAATAAACATTTTTCACCAACAGATTGACTCATAAAGAGCTGCACGCTCGCCGTTTTCCAACTCGATCTCAAAAATCTCCTCACAGTGTTGATATGTGAGGTCAGTGTTGTTCAGTTTTCTACAAACAAAGTTGTATGAAAAGCTGTGCTAAATGCTAAAGAGGACAAGTCTTCATTTATTGGAGAAGCTAGTGCGATATTCATGTGGATAATGTAGAGGGTTTATGTAAGCGGCGCTTTGTTGGACGTTGGGCCGCTCGGCGCCGTAACGAAGGTCAGAGTACAGGATTCAGCACATTCACTGCTATTTGTTATTAAATGGTTTTAATTATCTGCTCTCTCAGGAAACCCTGGAGCTCAGAGACGGAGAAGTTCAGTCTAAAGCAGATTTGTGTTTAGCGAGGTCATCCTTTTTGGAGAGAGAGATGCAGCTCTGACAGAAGATCAGTTATTTAACACCCTGCTGCTGGATTTCATACACTCTCTCTCTCTCTCTCCTCTCTCTCTCTCTCTCTCTCACTCTGGACAAAAGTATTGGGGCGCAAAATTATTGGAGTTGGTCCCCCTTTGCAGCTCTAACAGCTTCCACTCTTTTGGGAAGCTTTCTACAGTATTTCGGAGAGTGTCTGTGGGAATTTTTGCCCATTCATCCAGAAGAGCATTTGTGAGGTCAGACACTGATGTTGGACGAGAGGGTCTGGCTCACAATCTCTGTTCTAGTTCATCTCAAAGGTGTGTGATGGGGTTGAGGTCAGAGCTCTGTGAGGGCCAGTCAAGTTCTTCCACACCAAACTCACCCAGTCCTGCCTTTAAGGAGCTGCTTTGTGCACTGGGGCTCAGTCATGCTGGAACAGGAAAGGTTCTTCCCCAAACTGTTCCCACAGAGTTGGAAGTGTACAGCTGTCCAAAATGTCTTGGTGCTGAAGCATTAAGATTTCCCTTCACTGGAACTAAGGGTTCTAGACCAACCCCTGAAAAACAACCCCATATCATCATCCCTCCTCCACCAAACTTCACAGCTGGCACAGTGCAGTCAGGCAGGTAAGGTTCTCCTGGCATTCACCAAACCCAGACTCGTCCATCAGACTGACAGATAGTGAAGCTGATTGGTCACTCAACAGAACACGTTTCCACTGCTCTACAGTCGAGTGGCGGCGCTTTACTCCACTCCATCCGACGCTTGGCATTGTGCATTCTGATCTTAGGCTTGTGTGCAGCTGCTCAGCCATGGAGACCTATTTTGTGAAGCTCCTAACGTGCAGTTCTTTTGCTGATATTGCTTCCAGAGGCAGTTTGGAACTCATAAGTGAGTGACTGAACAGAGGATAGACTCTGTGGGCTTCAGCACTCAGCGGTCCCACTCTGTGAGTTTGGGTGGTCTACTGCTTCGTGGCTGAGCTGTTGTTGCTCCTCGACGCTTCCATTTCAGAATAATAGCACTTACAGTTGTCTGGGGCAGATCTAGCAGGGCAGAAGTTTCTCAAACTGACCTGTGGCAGAGGTGGCATCCTATAACAGTGCCATGTTTAAGCTCTTCAGTGTGGCCCTCTACTGACAGTGTTTTGTCTATGGAGACTGCAAGGCAATGAGCTTAATTTGATCCACCTGTTGGCAATGGGTGTGGCTGAAACACCTGAACTCCCTCTCTCCGTCTCTGTCTGTCTGTCTCCCTATCTTTCTCTGTATCTCTCTCCCTCTCTATCTTGGACTGTCCCTCTCTCTCTTTTTTATCCCCTGAAAATAAACAGATGTTCCTATAAAAATTCCCACTGTCCTCCTGTTTGGTTCAGCCGGATCTGATCAGAACAACAGGCTCCAAAAACAACAAAGTAAAAACAAACAGTCTCTCCTGATTAAATAAAGACTCCCTGAAGCAGAAATAAACACGTTTGAGGGAAAAAGCTCAGTGTGTAAATGAAGGTCATTAGTGAGGGTGACAGAGCAGGAACAGGTTATAAACACCACCACCCCCCCTTCATTAAACCCCTCTATCATCAAAGCAGAACCGAGGAGACAAGAACTGTCAAAACAAAAACAAGAGAGAAAGTTATTTTTTTCTGTTTCCTTGAAAGGAGACCATAAAGAAGTGTGCAAACTATCACACAATTTGGAATTCAATAAGGAAGTCAATATGCGCTTCATTGACTACAGCAAAGCCTTCAACTGTGACTAACACGTCATTTTATGGAATGTCCTCAGGAAGTTGACATATTATGCTTTCATGTTTTTCTCTTTCCTTTAGTGTGTTTTGTATCTTTTTGTACATGTAAACGTTCTGCAAAGTCATAAAAGCTCAGCGTTCCCTCCAGAGGGAGAAACTCTCTCCCACAGAATCCACTTTTCTCAGCTGCCTTGTTGGAATTCCAGCCCTTTTCCTTTGTTACAAGATGATGAAATCTCGTAACACAGCGGCTACTGGAGGAAGAAGAGTGTGTTCAGTGCTGTAGCCGTGTGGAGAGACGCTGACCGGACTTTCAGGATCCACTCCGGATCAAACTGATACAGCAGAACCGACGCCGCTGGAGAAACAGCCAGCGGACAGAGGCGGAACGTGGAGGGCGGAGCTGCTCTGGAGGTCAACCGATCAGAACAGAGGGGGCGAGCTGGCCAAACAGAGCATACTGTGCTCATCAGGAGGTGCATAGAGATGCAGAGTATGAGAAAAATAATGTTTTTGGAATATTGAAGCTGTAAATTTATCCCAGTAGATCAAAAATAAAATTATGAACATTGAAAATAAGCATGATAGCCCCCCCTTTACGGAGGATTATCTACACTAATCAATAAACCACAGTCAGGACAGAAAATGGACAAAAAGCCTGGTTCCCCAACAGCAAGGCTGCCCACTATCACCATTCATGTTTAACCTGAATGCTGAACATATAAGAGAAGCAGGACTGGAAGGAAGATGATTGAGGATTCAAGAATGGTGGAGGAAATCAATAACCTGAAGGCTGTTATGAGGAAAGTTAAAGAACAGACTGAAAGACTGCTAAATTCACCACTGATGGAGAAGATGTACAAGTGGTGGACATTCTTTGTCTACTTGGATCAGTTATTAACAACAGCACTATAGAAAAAAAATCAGATCAGCACTCAGCAGAACAAGGATGAAGGAGCTTGAAAAGATCTTAAAATGTGATGATTTATCTCTACAGACAAAGATCAGGATTGTGCAGGCTGTGTTCTTCTCTGTGCTCCTTTACGAATATTGCTGCTGTCAGAACAATCCTCATAATTCCTGGTATCTTTTTGTCGTTTTTCAGTTTTTGACATTTTTTTAAAATGCCTGTTGCTCTTTACATTGTGAGTAAATTTCATGAATGGACCAAAAGAAACGGCCCACAATTACTTGGAAAAAAATCTGGTTCCATTGACTTACATTAAAAGTAAAGTAGGTTTTTTTGCTCCTCCTGTAGAGTTGTCATTTTGGAGGTACAAGGTTTTGTTCCAACAGCAGAGATATGAAAGTCAAACAATAAAACAACAAGACAAGAAAAATACTGATGCCTTTGATCTCTGGTGCTGGTGAAGACTTGTGAGAGAACGTCGGATGGCCTCAAACAAGAACCTCAAGCAAATTAAGCCTCACTTCTTACTTGAAGCCCAGATAACCAAACGTATTTTGAACACATTTTGACAAAAGTTCTTCGGAGAAGAAGATGCTCGGAAAAGTGAAAGGTAAAAGAGGATGACCAACTACAAGATGGATGGAGGAATCATGAACCAGCCATATAGAAGTCTGAAGATCCAAAGAGAAGACACTCTGGAGAAACAGTCCATATGGTCACCAGCAGTCAAAACTGATCTGACTGCACTTTAATCATAATAATAATAACAATAATAATAATAAATAATACTTATTATTATTATTATTATTATTATTATTATTGTTATTATTATTATCAAAATAACAGTTTCTGATTCTTAATCTGGCTCTGATTCTCACTGATTTTCATTTTGATTCTG
The DNA here is from genome assembly GCF_904425465.1 of Colossoma macropomum. Lineage (NCBI taxonomy): Eukaryota > Metazoa > Chordata > Actinopteri > Characiformes > Serrasalmidae > Colossoma > Colossoma macropomum. Next base: position 3,795,491 of record NW_023494790.1, read on the forward strand.
GCTCTGGTTCTTGATTTTGGTTCTGACTCCATTTCCAGTTTTAATTCTAGTTCTGGTTTTAGTAATGGTTCTGGTTCTGGTTCTGGTAGAATCAGTGCAGTGGTTTTGGGTTTGGGGGTCTCAGCTGGGTTCTCTCTGATTAATGAAGCTCTCTCTGAACCAGACTGACGGATTATCAGAGGCTTCGCCCTGTCATACATCACTGTCAGAGCTGCTCCCATGGCAACCGCATCGCTAACCCATCCGTCGGCACCACGATCCCCAATCACTCCTGCTGTCTCTACCTGGCCCCAGAGAATAGAGGGAGAGATGCAGCTGTGATGATGAAATCCATGGTGATTGTTTTGAGCATATAAAGGCTCTAAAATACCTCAAATTCTCAGTGTGAAAAAGTTTGTGTTTCTTAAAGGATCATCATTTAGATAATTAGTCATTTAACATCACTGTTAAAACCAATGTGAGAGAGAGAGAGAGAGAGAGAGAGAGAGAGAGAGAGAGGATGATAAAGTCCTGACACACTGAGTGGAAGTCAGGATGAGTGTGTGTCCATCCTCTTCCTATTCGAACAGATGCAATGAGGTGGAACTGTGGGAATTTTATCAGCTCTCTGTGGTTTTAGGAGATTGTTAATTAATAATTTATTCATTTTCAGGAGATATTTAAAGGGATGTTAGATATAAGATAATCCACTCACATTAAGAAGGAGTAAAGTAAAAAATAAAAAGTCTCCAAAACTGGAGTTTGAAAAATGATTAAAAGCTCCAGAGAAAATGTTCCTCCTAACAACCACCTGGAAGACCTGGTAGACCCCAAAACTGCCCCCATCAGATAAACAGCACTTAAAGCTTTCATCTCTGAGAGAGAGGAGAAAATCAAGCTGCTTCAGATCTGAAAACATCCACAGGTGTTTCTGTCCATCCTTCCACTGTGAGAAGACGACTCAGCGCTGTGGGTCTGAAAGGATGTGTAGCTGTCAAGAAGAACCTCACTGAGAAAAGGAGACGGACACATCAAACAAAGAAGCTGAATGATGGACTGACCACCCCAGAGTCCAGACCTCAACACCACTGAATGTGTTTGATTACTTCAGAAAATGATCAACCAGCTTCTGAGACTGAACTTTGGAGGTGTGTCTGCAGATTCTTTGAGGAACTGAAAGTGAGTCTCCTGAACAGAATGGAAGCTGGAATAAAGGTAAAGAGTGACTCACTGACTGAACACAGATGAGATATTAGATTTAGCTGCTGAGGATTCTGGGTAATGAAGTTAAAGATCTGTTTCTGATTTTTTCCCTGATGTTGAAAAGTGAGTAACCTTTACCTGATGTCAGTTCTGACACACATTCAGAGTGGAGAGTTCTGTTTTCAGACAGGTGAAACTCTGATTTGACTCCTGACTGAGCGAGGTCGTGTCTTTGATGGACTGAGAGTGGACAGCTGTGTCAGTGTTTGTTGGGGGCTCTGCTGATGTCCAGCTGTTGTTCGGTCAGTAAACAGCAGCAGAAGAGACTCGATCAGACACTTTATGAACCGCACGTCACACAACAGCTCAGAGACTGAAGACAGACGCTGACACTTTAGAGATTACAGAAAATGGAAAAGGAGGACGAGAGAGCAGGAGCGAGGGGGTAAACGAGATTGGAGAGATGGAGGAGGAGGAATAGAGAGATGGGGGACGGAAGGGAGTGGACTGTCCAGAAACCCATAATTCAGAAGTGAAGGGAAAAGACAGCCTGTATCTAAAATTTAAGTAAAAAATTCTTAATTAAAAGAAACTAGATGTGTTTTTATTAATTGTACACCACAAGTTTGGAATTCCTGTTTTCAATATAAAACCATAAAAACATCAAATCCGTTTTTGATAAATCTATAAAATGATTTGTAATCTGCTCTTAGTAGGTTTCAGATAACGCTAAGTCTTACTAAGTGTTCAGACTGCAGGCTAATCAGATTGGTTTCTCAAATCGGGTCTTTTGAGGAGACTGTCCACACTGTTTCCTGCAAGTGATCAGATCAGATTTGTGTGTCCAGACATCACCAGTCTATCTGCATGGGTTGCCGTGGTAACGACGTAGGCGTCAGTAACTATGTAGCTATGCTGGTGATGCGGATTACAAACAGGGATGCAGGAGAGATGGAGGAGCATCATCTCGCCCTCCTAACTCTTCAGAATTCTCATAATCATGAATCTTTGGAGCTCTTCTTGAATCCCAGCACTTCATCACTCTGGATTTGACCTCATCATTGTTTATTGCATTGTGAGTGACGCAAAAGACAATTTGAAATCGGATTTGAGTGTCCAGACTGAGATATAGAACCATAGACAACATGTTTTCCATCAATCTGAGGAAATATTTCACCATGCAAAAAGCCTTTTAAGCACACAAGTGGTTCTATATACAACTGATGTTAAATTCAGTAAAAACAGGTTTATATGCAAAACAACTGCATGAACAAACATCTGATTTGGCTTCTTCAGTCATGACAGCTGTACCTGACAATCAAACGTGGGTAGAAATCTGTGAGAGAATGCTTTGGAATTAAAATGATGGTACCGCTTTAGAATAGGACTACCTTTATAAAGCGTTTATGAATGGTTTAAAATAAGTTTATTAACAGTTATTATTTAGGTCAAAACACTTTCAAAATCATTAATAAGCAGTTATAACATGAACAAAAAGGTGAGCTGTTATATCTGATGAGTATGAATATGTGAGGAAGCTGATAGTTTAATGCTGACTGATGGAGAAGACAAAGGAACATCAGTTCAAGATCAAAATCTGAGGTTTAACAGTGTAAATGAATGTGGGTTCACTATTAGACAAACATCAGATCACTGTTGCCCTTCAGACTGGTTAAAATGAGTTTATTAATGGTTATTAATTACATCATAAACACCTTATAATCATCAATAAGCAGTTATAACACTTAGATAAAAAGGGCTATTTATTGCCTTATAGTGAACTGACATTCATTTATACTGTTAAAGTTCAGATTTTGATGCTTACTGATCTTAATCCATCAGTCAGCATTAAACCGCCGGCTTCATCACACATTCATATTCATTAGATGTATGAGCTCAACTTTTTATTAATGTCATAACTGCTTATAAATGATTTATAAAGTGTTTATGATCTATGTAATAACACATTTTAATAATAAACACATTTTAAACCATTCATGAACCCTTTATAAGGGCAGTCTTATTCTAAAGTGGTACCAAAATGACAAATGACGGTGAATAATCTAGGTTAAATGGTGAGGTGCAAGGAACCCATAAGCACTTGCATGATTGTGAAAATCTGTAGAACGAGGATGTGTCACTGAAATGTGCATTGGCAAGAAAAAAAAAACTTGAGGGGTGGGTGGGAATGGTGTAACTATTTGGAGGTTATTTCTCAGCACAGTTTATCATATCAAATAGTTTAGTGGATTTCAGAAAGATTGTATTTGAAACAATATTTCCACCAAATTACAGTTCTTAGCTCAGCTGCGATGTGCTCTAGTCAAACCTAACCCCTAGGTGCACATCAGGCCTTGGTTTACACCTGAACTATGTGCTTTGAAAACCACACAAACACCTTCATAAGAAAACTAACCTTTCTGTTTACTCAGATCGTAAACTTAAAAATGGAGTTTCTTTAAAATACCTGTTTACTACACATTTCCTCTGTCACTAATGCTGCAGGATATAAGCTCAAAATACTTGTTTTCTACTACCAACAACCTTCTTTAGACTTCCTTCTCTGAGTCTTCGAGCTCTGTTGAACAGTATGATGCTTTTGTTACACTTTTCAAAGATGGAATACCAACATTTCTCCTTCAACACCCTGTCAACACCTGACGTTAGTGTCACAGCTCTAAACTCAGCTGTTGAATATTTGTCTGTTTTCCATCCCACTGGGTCGTCTCTCATTTCTGAGTTAACAGCTGGATCTAATTTTTCTAGCTGCTGCACCTTCCACACTTCTCTCAGTTACCCCTGTTAATACCTGTCACTTCATTAACACATTAACTGTTTCTGGTTCTGTTCCCCACTCATTCCTATTCTTAAAAAAGCCTTCCTCTACCAACGTCTAATTATTTCTAATCTCCCCATCACAGCCAAGCTGTTGGAAAGGATTATATCCTCTCAGCTGCAGTCTTTCTTAATTAATGACAAGCTTTTTGAACCTTTCTTGCTCCTCCTCGTTGATTCAAGCAGTGCATTTGACACAGTAAACCATAAAACACTCATTTCCTGCCTGCTATTGGCTTCACTGACACTGCACTTGACTGGCTCATCTCATTTATTACTAACAGATTTCACTTTGTTCCTTTAGGTGGACACAAATCTGCTACAATGCTGCTACACTAGGAGTTCCCCAGGGGTCAATCCTGGGCCCGCTTATTTTAATCATCTACATGCTGCAATTTTTACTGCCATGCTCTTCATTTTTGCTGTTACTGCGCTGACAATTTTGGAATTTTATCCCCAATTTACATGTGGCCAATTCCTCTCACTAGCTAGGTCTCTCCCTACTGCATGGTGCTAGGAAACTAGGAGGGTGAAGGCTCACATCTTTTCTAACTGCTGCTAACGCAACATCATTTGACAGCTCAACACTCTTGGAGAAGAACACTAACTCTTAGATCTGTTACTTTACATTAGGGTCCTGGTCAAAACTACTTTTTTCCCCCTGTAATGTTGCAGATCTTTGCTATATGCTTTCTGAAACTCTGCAGGCTTTTATATCATCCTGTAAAGACTACTGCAACTTTCTTTTCATTGGCATTCCCAAACACAGCCATACTCCCTCTTCAATATGCTCTAAATTTTGAACATATTGAAGAGGGGAGAGCTAGAACTCTCTATCTCATTTTAAAACATCAGCTTACATCACCCCAGCTCTTTTTCAGCCACACTGACTACCTGTCCCACTGTGCATGCAGCTCAGAATCTTCCTGCTAAATTTCAACACAGTTCACCAACCAAAAATATCCAGCCAACAGCGTCCTGTGGGCAGCGTCCTGTGACCACTGATGAAGGACTAGAGGACGACCGACACAAACTGTGCAGCAGCAGATGAGCTATCGTCTCTGACTTTACATCTACAAGGCGGACTGACAAGGTAGGAGTGTCTAATAGGGTGCTAGAGTGAGTGGACACAGTGTTTAAATACTCCAGCAGCACTGCTGTGTCTGATCCACTCAGACCAGCACAACACACACTAACACACCACCACGTGACATTCATAGAAAGTGTTACAGACTGTAGTCTATCTGTAACTGTAGAACTACAAAGTGCACCTATATAGTAAGTGGAGCTGATAAAATGGACAATGAGCGTAGAAACAAGGAGGTGGTCATAATGTTATGCCTGATTGGTGTATAAAATACAGGGTGGGAGTTGTTTCAACTGTGCTACATAAATAAAAGCCAATAAATGCTGCTTCCTTAATTATACGGAGTAAGGGCATAGCGTTAAGGTGGCTGCTCTAATCTAAGGGACCAAGTTTCAGCAGATGCTGAGTGAACTTCTTTGAGGATGTGACCTGCAATGAAAAAGAGATGTGCACTGCTTGCTGGGTAGGCAATCTCAGGGTTATCAGCCACTCGCCCAGAATGAGAAGAGTCAGGAGAGGAGGACTGGTAAGCAAGGCAGGCCTGAAAGATAAGAAGCCATGCACCACAGTCTCCTTAGGGATGTCCACCTGGAGCAGTTGCATGATAAAGCCCTGAAACACAGTTCTGACTAGGTAATTGTAGTCAGAGGGTAGTTCAGTCTGGATCTCACAGCCATACCTACATTTTTTAATTATTAAAAACAGGGACGTGATGATTAAATGACTTGGGGTACTTTAACAGAAGAAATGGTAACAATTTCTATGAATGTCATGTTCGTAAGCATCTATAAACACATATAAAATGTTATAATGCATTCATAAGGCATTATAAACATGGTTGAAAAATGATTATACTGAATTACACTTTATAGCCATATTTATTATACTTATATGCATATTTATCAGTAAATACTTCAACTTGTAGCCTCACCATTAACACTGGAGGAGGCTTCAGTACAGTACGCTTCACTTTACTTACAGCGGACAAATACAACTTATGAGCTCTTATAATTTGTTATGAACTGTACTTATAATGCATTATGTTAACATTTCATAATGCAAAATAAGCATAGCTAAAACGTGTAGTGCATTTTTATAAATATTTATGGTAACACTTTCTATGAATAACACCTTTGTAAGCATCTATAAGCACATTCATAACATGTTATAATGCATTCATAAGGCATTATAAACATGGCTATAAATGTTTATAAAAGTGCATTATACATTATAGCCATGTTTATTATGCATTATGAATTGTTAACATAATACATTATAAGTACTGATCATAACAAATTATAAGAGCTCATAAGTCGTATTTATCCGCTCTAAGTAAAGTGAAGCGTACTGTACTAAAGCCTCCTCCAGTGTTCAGAGTGAGGCTTCAAGTTGAAGTATTTACTGAAGGATTTACTGAAACACTAAAACATTCACAGTAAAGCACATTACAGGCTTCAAATGTCAGAGTTTAAACTAGAGCTGCCATCAGTGTTTTACCCAGTGTGGGAAAGGTAATGTTCACCACCGTTAGCTTGGTATTTGTCTTTACTTTACGCTCTCCAAGCTGGGACTGACTTCTTTGGCACTGACATTGTAACATGTTATTAACACTATTTATAATGCATTATATTAACAATTGATAATGTATAATAAACATGGCTGTAAAGTGTAATTCAGTGTAATTCTTTTTTTATAAATATGTATAACCATGTTTATAATGCCTTATGAATGCATTATAACAGGTTATAAATGTGTTTTTAAATGCTTACAAACGTGACATTCATAGATAGTGTTAGTGAAAGTATTAGTGTCACTTCTTTCAGTTTTAACAAAAAATATTACACACCACTGTTTTAAATGGCTAGAACCCCTTTTGTCTGCAGTACGAGAGGTTCTGCAAGCATCCAGTTAGCGGCCACAAACTGAACTGTAAAACAGCTTCATAGTCACGTTGATTGGTATGTGTGAAAGAGAGAAGAGCTGCAGTCAGTGTTTGGCAGGAGGATGCTAAAGTGTGTTCTCCCTGTCAGCTGTACAGCACAACGGCATCAGGAGAAACACTGCAGGAATGTTTCTGCTCTACAGTCTGAAACCCAGCCGTGCGGAACCGAGATGGTTCTTTTTTTACATTGGACGTGTTACGCAGTGCTTTGACAGGTGCTCGCTCTCCTCCTCGTCCTTCTCTGTAGTACATACTGAAAGCTTGGCATTCACAAATAAAAACACAAAAATGACCTTGTTTGTTGTTTAGATCATCTCTTATGGCTCAGAATGTGTACTAATTATGCTTTTATTATGTGCTGTAATTGTTTATCATCTGGTGCCTCTGCGGAAAAAGAGAAACTGTTTTAATTTCAAACCCAGCAGTTTTGCTGGGGTTTTACACACATTAATATCTCTGCTAGGTGGAGAGTGGACCATCTGCCCAAATAATATCCAGACAAGATGGTTAGAAACTGACCACTGAAGAAGGAGGATGGATATAACAAGCTGTACGTCAACAGATGAGCTGCAGTCTCTAAAGCCGGGGTTACACTACGCGACTTTTACCCTGATTTTAGCCCCGATTCTCAGTCCGGTCAGCTCTAGTCTGCAGATTTTGGGTCAGTTGGATTCGACGGTTGGAGAGAGAGTCAAGTCGTGTGAGAGGGAGCGCAGACTCAGATTTTTGGCCTTTGGAGTTATTGTCAAATAGGTTTGATTTTTTTTCGACGTGACTCTGAGCTCAGTCTAGTGTAAACTGATCAACAACTCAATCTCAACGGATTCCTGCAACAACCAATGAAAACTGAGAGCGTAAAAGAAGAAAATACAGCAAATAAACAAATAAAGCCAAATGGTGAAAAGTCTCTCACGTGTGGAGCAAAGCTTTTTAATGAGCTGAGTTTAAGGCACAATCAAGTTTATGTACATATAAAACTCAAACTGATCACATTTTAAATCATGATCCTCACTTAAACATGTTTACCTGCTGCTTCTTTACTGTAAAGAAGTGCAACCAGCAGAAAAAAACAACAGCAGCTGCTCCTTGTTTGTTTATTTGTGTCTCCTAGTAACAGGAGATCGTGAGAGTTAGTGAGAGTTAGTGTGAGTTAGTGTGAGTTAGTGTGAGTTTGTGAGAGTTAGTGTGAGTTCACTGAGCTCCATTCGGTTCAGCAGCAGCTTAAAAGTTGAGTAGTGTGTGATCCCTAATCGTTTAGTGTGGATCCCTGAATATTTCAACAACCAGTCTGAGTGAACCCGAGGCTTAACCCTATAACAGCAAGGAAGAGGGGTTTCTGATAAAGTGGCCAGGGGTGTATTAAGTCTCAGCAGGGTGGAAAATACATGAGTACACTCCTACAAATGGGTTCTTCCAAAGGTTCTTTAGAAAAGGCAATGGCTCCGTATAGAACAGTGACAAAGAATCATTTCAATGCATAAATCCTCCTTATCTACACTCTTAAAAAGATTGTTCAAGGGTTCTTTAGTAAAGATGGTTCTGTACAACCAAGAACACCCAAAGAACCATTTTCGTGCTCTTTGCATGGTGAAATCGCTCTTCAGATTGACGCAGAATGTGTTGTAAATGGTTCTATATAAGGAACCCTTATAAGAACCCTTTTTGGTTAGTATACATTGTTATTTTGGAAGTTTTGTACTTTACATGAATTACTGAAAACTTGTACTTTAACTCGTTTACATTTTCAAAACAAAAATAAGATTTTTATTCTTTACATTGTCATTTAGCCTTTCAAAGAACTTCACAAACATCAAAGGCCAGGAGATTTTTCTATTATAATTTCTTTTTTGCACTTTTCATTCAAGGTTCCACGTATAAAACGTGGATATTTTAGCACAGTGACCCAGCTTCACCTAAACTAATCCTAAATCCCTAATCCTAACTCTAACCTTAACCTCAACCCAAAACCTAATCCTAACCCTCACCCTGGCCCTAATCCTAACTCTAACCAAAGCCTAATTCAGTTAAGGTCCACTTACAGAATGGTGTCAGCAGCATGTCTATAAGGATGTTGATGGTCTGTATTAAACCTGTAAGTGTTCAGTTCCTCTCAGGTTTAAATCCTCAGATATGAACTTTGACTCTCCAAATGAAGTGAAAAATTCAGCAGAATATAAACTAATTTTATTTACCCAGTTACGCTACATCACTGATGTGTTGTTGATGTTACTGAGAATCTGTTGAGTGTTTATTTTATTTAAATAGGGCACTCAAAATAAAGGGTCACTTATTTTTTAATCTAATGTGCTGCTTTTAATTGTGTAAGATTTGAACACAGTACTCGGACACGCTATTTAAGCCACTTATCCTCCTGGGTTGCGGTCCCACTGGTCATTGGGCGGAAAGCAGAAAAAACACCCTGGACAGGTCTTGGAGGTCCTGCATGTCTTTGGACTGTGGGAGGAAACCCACACAGACATAGGAAGAACATATAAACGCCACACAGAAAGGACCCCTGGTTGCCCGGCCGGGGAGTCGAACCCAGGCCCTTCTTGCTTGAGTGACACTTTTCCACGTTCTAGGTTCACATATAAGGTAGATTTACTGTACTGTATGTAGATGATTTTGGCTGCTGACAGTCAGGTAGAAGTTCAGAGCTGCTGTGTTCTGCTCCGGTCTTAAGTGTTTGTTGCTGTGGTGACTCTCCTGTTTAGATGTCAGTGAGTCTAATCTCTCCCAGCAGAGATAATTATGGAGAACGTTCAGAGAGAAATCTGTATCATTTGTACTTCAGCAGTCAGGCTGGTACATTTTCACGTCTCGGAGCTCCAGCAGGGCTCAGACGCTGCCGTGAGATGAGCTTTATTTCCGCCAACCTTTTGGATCTGGAGGCGCTGCAGTTGTTCACATTGTCATATAAATTACAGTCTGTCTCTCAGGAGCTGGACGTGTGCCAGTACACCCCCCCTCCCCCACACCTCGTCCAGTCCCTCAATAATGAGGTAATTTGTTGGCCGGCGCTCGGGATCCTCATTTCCTTCTCTGCAATTACAAAGTGAATCTCCAAAACTGTTTTGTTTTATTTGGGTGTTCAGGGAGTAAATCACATTACCTCACCTGGTCGGAGACGGGGTGGGGGGGGGGTGTTCCGGGGGGATGTTGTGGTGTCTGTGTAATTTATAATTGCATCAGAGTTCATGAATATTGCATTCGTTTTTGCTGGTATTCGTACAGTAAGACGGAGCTGCGCTGAAGATCAGTTTTAACAGAATCTGACACTGTGGAGTCGTTTACAGAACAGCTTTACTGACAGATATTAAAACAGCGTTTATACAAACCACCAAGGTCTGTTTGTGTCCCAGCACACAATCACAAGGAGTTTATTGCGAAGGATTTTTAGTGAAATGCCACTAAATCATGTTTTTCAGGTTTGTCAGAAACTACAGGCCACTCCACCACAAAATGAATGGGTTCCTATGGAGCTTTTGTGCTAAATTATAATTTGTTAATGTTTAATCATCTTTATACATTTCACTTATTTACTTAACGTAAAACAACACAAGATATTTCAAAACAGCTGTTATATTTTTAAAATAACTTCACTCAGCCAATAAACTGATCAGCTCGCCAACTAATCAGCACTTAGTAGCAGTAATGCTAACCAATCAGCACTTAGTAGCAGTAATGTTAACCAATTAGCACTCAGTAGCAGTAATGCCGACCAATCAGCACTCAGTAACGGTAATACTAAACAATCAGCACTCATTAGCAGTAATGCTGACCAATCACCACTCAGTAGCAGTAATGCCGACCAGTCAGCACTCAGTAGCAGTAATACTAAACAATCAGCACTCAGTAGCAGTAATGCCGACCAATCAGCACTCAGTAGCAGTAATGCTAACCAATCAGTAGCAGTAATGCTATCCAATCAGCACTCAGTAATATTAAACTACTAATGTACTAATTGCTTAGTAACTAAACTACTAATTACTTAAACTACTTAATACTACTAGTTAGCATTAATGTGACTGCTAACCATTAGCACTCAGCAGGAGTAATGCTAACCAATGAGCTCTGAGTAGCAGTAATGCTAACCAATCAGCACTCAGTAGCAGTAATACTATCTAATCAGTGCTCAGTAGCAGTGATGCTAACCAATTAGCACTCAGTAGCAGTAATGCTAACCAATCAGCGCTCAGTAGCAGTAATGCTAACCAATCAGTGCTCAGTAGCAGTGATGCTAACCAATTAGCACTCAGTAGCAGTAATGCTAACCAATCAGCACTCAGTAAGAATAAACTACTTATGTACTGATTGCTTAGTAACTAAACTACTAATTACTTAAACTACTTAATACCACTGGTTAGCATTAATATTACTGCTAAGCATTAGCACTCTTTTATTAATGCTCACCAATCAGCACTCAGTAGTAGTGATGTTAACATTCTACTGTCCAAAACCTGTTTGCTGTAGAAAAATGGAGGAAAAAATGTCTTGACATCCTTCGACTTTTCCATAATTAAAGGAAATTTTTGTGCGTAAGACTGACATAATATGTACTTAACATTTTTATATTTAATATATGTAGAAATGTACTGAGTTAGGTGGCGCTAACGGAGCTCAGCTCTCAGCCAGGCCGGGTTCTGAAGCTGCTTCACACTTTTAACAGAGAATAAGTGCATAAGAAGAGCATCAGATTCACTTTAAAGACACTTACAGACAGACTGGAGCTGTTGCAGCATCACAAAGCTGAACGCGGCTGATCCTGAAGACAATAACGCAGAAATGACACCAGTGTAATGCTCAGAAGATGAAAGACCTTTTTTTCATTCCCCTCGCATCTTTCCCCGTCTGTACTCATCTCTCAGTTTCACATCACTGTGTAATGCATTCATGACAGAGAGAGAGAGAGAGAGAGAGAGAGAGAGGGTGTGATGGAGCTTGTTGCGTTATGTGCGAAATCTGATTCCTGTCAAATGTTTGAGGTTTTATTAAAAGAGAAATAGAGGAACGATGAGCGCAGAGAGACACTCAGGATTAAATTACCCCTTAACAGCAAGGCAGCAATCACAATATATATTGGCACGTCCAGAGAAAAAGGACGAGTAAGTTGAGAGCAGTGGGAAAATGAGCGGGGCACAACCTAACACGTTTTGTTTTTTGTTGAATAATCTTAAACATATTTAAGTTGCAATTATCATGTTTTATACAAGCACCATAAACATCTCTGCTACAAACAAACACTTGGACTTTGTTTCCAGCTCCAGGACAGTTCCACCCAAAATGAGGGGAAAGTGAAGCCCATGGGTGGGTTCACTGTAACAGACAGAGGGGTCAGTTTAACACCTGCTAGAAAAGTCTGATCAATCAGTGCAAACAGAGATAATTCAATATAATTCTGTGTTGTAAGAAATATATTTTCCAGCTGTACTGCATTATAGATTATCATCTATAAGACAGACAGACAGACAGATCAGCTGATACACACACATCAGATTATATATGAACACTGATATGGGTCTGTGAGTCAAACAATGATGGATTTATTTCTGTCCAGTAAATAAAAACATCAGTAAAATATGAACATTGTTTCTGAATAACTGCAGCTTTACCAGCTGATAATGTCAGTTTCATTAATTTGCTTATTTAAAACCAAAACACTGACATAATAAAGCAGAAGAAATTCTCTGTTTTCAGATGTTTCTCTTTATCAGTTTAAAATCTGTGTAAATGGAACAAAAAGACTGAATGTGCTTCATTAGTCTTTGTGTACTGAAGGTGTCTGAGCTGTAACGCTGTGTAAGAACTGACCCCGCAGTGCGGAGGCTGGACTGAAGCCCAGCTGCACTTGCTGTGAGCTTGTCAGCTGCTTCTAAACGATGCTGTGTTATAAGAAACAAGATGGTGATTACAGTAATATAAGGTTGGATTTTGTGATTCACACAAACAGCTCAGCAACTGAAAAAACTAGTGTTGAAAAAAATTACTTACATGCCCTGAAAACAGGACAGACAGTGATGACCTAGACTCTCAGTCAAGGTTTGTTACAGTCCTGACTAATACAGAATAGAAATCAATGGACTGACATGGACTATTGATTAAATATTGAGGATGGATGCACATCTCTCAGTAAATAATAACCATCAATATTCAGCCAGTAGAGTATAAACAGTGTTTTATATTTGAAAATGTATGAAGGAAATCTGGGCAGTCAGTTTGAATGAGCCTAATGCAGATGATACAATTAATAGTAGTATTATCTGTAATTTTTCATGTGCTTAAGTTTGTCAGTAGAGGAGTGAACACTGATTGATTGATTGATAAATGTTTATCATTCAGTTTGGTCTGCAAGCGTCTGAATTCTGTCCGAACCTGACAAGAACCAGCTGCCCTTGACAAAGTGTTGAATTCCATGATAAACAGACAAATAGAAATGGTCCAAAAAGTATTTTCACAATAACTTCCATTATTATTTAACTGTTTTTCCCCTCATCTGTAAACGTACTATTTTGGAGATGTGAGGTTTTGACTGTTACAAATACAATTAAGAGAAACTCACACAGAAGCCTCAACAGCTGGATCTAATCTCAGCTGTCTGAGTGTTCAGTGTTCAGTGAGTCTCTCTTTACCTTTATTCCAGCTTCCATTCTTTTCAGGAGACTCACTTTCAGGTCCTCAAAGAATCTGCAGACACACCTCCAAAGCAGTCTTAGAAGCTGGTTGATCATTTTCTGAAGTAATCAAACACATTCAGTGATATTGAGGTCTGGACTCTGGGGTGGTCAGTCCATTGTTCTGAGAACACCAGCAGCTTCTTTGATTGATTTGCAAGTAAATATTAACAAGTACAAGATGTACAAACGAAACTCCAATAGAATAATTATAGAAAAAAGACACAGTAGAAAAAATAAATAAAACAGACAGTACACAAAGAAATAGAGATGCATCTCAGCTTTATGATCCGTTACTATGGAGACAAACTGATGATGTTTCACAAACCCCGCATGGCTGCTTATAGGTGTAAATCAAAAAGCAATTTAGATTGCATTGCTTTTGTAATTTCACCCACTCTGCGAATGCTGCTCTGTGTTTGATATTCAGACGGTTCACATTCACAGCGCTTTCACCATCAGAACAACAAAAACATCACATTATAGACGAGAGTGGAGTGGATGAAATCTACAAGATTACGCTTTTCTCCCGTCTCTCGCTGATCTTCACCTATCACAATAAACTAGAGCCCTTCTACAGTCAATACAGCCGCTGTCTACCATCACTTTTCTCCTCCAGATTCCTCTGTAGACAAAACACTTTGTGCTGATTTATGTGTGAAATAACGACCCTGGCTGACCGCAGTTTTTACAGGTGTCCTCTCATAGTTTCTCCACAAATCCTCGCCCTTCAGACGTAGACGATCAGGATGATTCAACACCGTTAGCCCATTCAGACTGAGAGGAAACTCCACATCGAAACTAGAGAGAAATATGAAATGTGGATGATTTTCTTTAGCAAACTGTTTGTCATTTTGTAAGTAGGTCCATTTTTATCCGTCCTAGTTGGTGACCAGAGTCTATAGACTGACTCATGTTCTCTTCTCATGATGGCCCTATTGCCCGTGTGAATAGTTTCAAGTGTTTTGTATTTGGAAATCTGTATTCACTAATGAAGTGCTGCACCCGGTGCTCCACCTCTCCTGAGCTCCCAAACCTGCTGCCTGTTTTCTGCTCATTACTGGGGGCTTATAAAGCACTTCCTCAGAGACCCTCACTGTGAAGCCTTGCACCTCCCCGTGTGCCTCTCTCCTCACCTTTGTTCGGTTTTCCTTATACTTGATTGTGTTTTACCTCCTGTTGACTATTCTGTTCTTCTTTTGTCAGTCATGTTAGTTGCTTTGCAATGCGCCACACTATTATTCATTCTATGTTCTTTTTCTTTTCTCCTCTACCTCGTCCTTCAGTTTTTGAGAGATCAACATGGTTCCAACTCCAGAATGATCAGGAACGGTAGGCGTGCTTTTAATTGGACGTATAGTTTTCATACAACGATTATTAAATTACACTTTTTTTGCCCCAAAAAAAAGAACGGCGGATCTATGTGGGCAAAACCTATTAACCACCATGTGAAACAGTAGCAACCACCTGGAACACCGTAGCAACCACCTAGCAACCACTACAGATGCCATAGAAACCATCTAGCAACCATCTTTGATATCATAGTAACCTTTCAACCTTGCATACCATGGCAATCACCTTGGAAACCATAGCAACCACCTAGCAACCACATGGCAACCACCTTGGATACCATAAGAACCATCTAGCAACCACTAAAGATACCATAGCAACCATCTAGCAACCATCTTGGATACCAGAGCAACCACAGAGCAACTACTTACACCTAGCATACCATGGCAACCACCTTGGATACCATAGCAACCACCTAGCAATCACCTGGCAACCACCTTGGATACCATAGCAACGACCTGGCAGCCACCTAGGATGCCATAGCAGCCACAAGCCACCATTTCCACCTTATATACCATGGCAACCACCTTGGATACCATAGCAACCACCTAGCAACCACTAAAGATACCATAGCAACCATCTAGCAACCACCTTGGATACTATAGCAACCACAGAGGAACTACTTTCACCTAGCATACCATGGCAACCACTTTGGATACCATAGCAACCACCTGGCAACCACCTTGGATACCATAGCAACCACAAGCCACCACTTCCACCTTATATCCCATGGCAACCACCTTGGATACCATAGCGACCACCTAGCAACCACTAAAGATACCATAGCAACCGTCTAGCAACCATTTTGGATCCCAGAGCAACCATAGAGCAACTGCTTCCACTGAGCATACCATAGCAACCACCTAGCAATACCATAGCAAACCCCTAGGATACCATAGCAACCACCCAGCAACATCATAGCAACCACCAGCGACATGACAGAAACCATTAAGCAAAAACTAAGCAACCACCTTAGATACCTTAACAACACTTTAGCAAGCACCTAAACTATCATAGTAACTGCCTGGCGAGACCCTAGCAACCACCTGGGAATTCCTTCAGCTGAACAATCATTTTGCATTTACTTCAGGAAATGCACTTGTTATTAATGTTAGCTAGTGATGGACGAAACGAAGCCTCGTAAAACTCCAGTGTTATTGTGGAAGAATGGTTCAGTGTTTCATGCTGGACGGTTGAATCATGAGGGCAAAACTCTAAAGCGCTGTTTTGTTCAGACTCTAACGCATCATTTTCATCTGCATTTCCAAAACTGCAGTTTCTATAAAATGAGCTTCCGTTTCATTGACAGCTCCAGCAGATCTCCAAATCCTCCGAAACACTGAGTAAAACACCGTCCTCCCTCTTTTCACTGGTCTTTTTTCTTTTTTCCTGGCGTTTCCGGAAGGCTGGTTGAGCTGTTGGCAGCATCTTCTTTGAATCAAGAGCAAAAGTCTTGTTCTTCTTCCAAACTGGGCTAAACCACTAACCAGTTACACAGAGGGGTCACTGAAGCACTGAGAGAACAGAAGATCTATTAATGCTGGCACTGTAATCAAAACTACTCATTAATTATGATTTAATAAATGAAGCGTTTCAATTCAGAATCTTTCAGTGAGACAAAAATAACATGCATTGTGGACCCCTTTGTCTGGAGCCTTGGAATCACTGACCTACACACTAATAATATTTCCAAATACATTTCCAATTCCATGATTGTACAATCGGCTCCATAACTATTGGCGCCCATGATAAAGATGAGTAAAAACAGGTCATTAAAAATGTTTTTGATTGATTAGTTTAATCTTATCCTGAAAGTAGGAGACAATTGTAACCTTTAATTTAAATTTAGTCTAATTAAACAAAAATCCTCATCTTAAAACAATCATGAATTTCAATTTTTCAGTATTTTGAAATACAACAAGTGTTCGGGTCATTCCTGTTTTACTGGGGTATAAATATGTGGTGACATTTATATTTATACACCGATCAGGCATAACATGACCACCTCCTTGTTTCTACACTCATTGTCCATTTTATCAGCTCCACTTACTATATAGGTGCACTTTGTAGTTCTACATTTACAGACTGTAGTCCATCTGTTTCTTTGCATACTTTGTTACCCTGTTCTTCAGTGGTCAGGACCCTCACAGAGCAGGTACTATTTGGGTGGTGGATCATTCTCAGCACTGCCGTGACACTGACGTGGTGGTGTGGTGTGTTAGTGTGTGTTGCACTGGTGCGAGTGGATCAGACACAGTCAGTCACAGTCAGTGGAGCTGATAAAATGAGCAATTAGTGTAGATAAGAGGAGTTACTTAATGACATTCTGTCTTCCACTCAGGACTGAAACAGCAGGTACAGCTTCTTCCATTTATCCTGTGTTTTGATTTTACACGGTTAGACTGTGATTAAACTGCATTGTTGGCCAGACAGTGTGTGGAGAGGAAGAGGCGGAGTTTACCCACCACGGATCACACACTTCAAATCATTATCATTATAATAAGATCAGTTACAGTCTGTGCTCTGGGGGACAATTCAATTTCCACATCTAGAGCAGTTTGTGTGGAGCTGCAGGTGTTTTAATTATTTGTTCATGTGAGAAAATGTTAGCAGTATTAACACTTTAGAGTCGGTGATCGCACTGCTGTGCTGAATTTCATAACAGCCATGTGGACGACTGGAAGAGAACTCAGTAAACATAAGCACATATTTACGATATTCTTACAATCTAAAACAAAGCAACAAATAAAACAGATCTTCATGCTGTATCTGTCTGATCTTCTGTTACACAGCAGCTGCACCAGGTTTATATTTAAAATGCATTTTGTCTTCGTGTTATTCCAGTAAAATCTAGATTATTAATGCAACGTGGGTGTGGACAGTGAGTGGAAGCACAAGGTAGGTGTTTCTAATAAAGTGGACAGTGAGTGGAAGCACAAGGTAGGTGTTTCTAATAAAGTGGACAGTGAGTGGAAGCACAAGGTAGGTGTTTCTATTAAAGTGGCCAGTGAATGTAATCTCAAGGTAGGTGTTTCTAATAAAGTGGACAGTGAGCGGAAGCACAAGGCGGGTGTTTCTAATAAAGTGGCCAATGAGTGGAAGCACAAGGTAGGTGTTTCTAATAAGGTAGACAGTGAGTGGAAGCACAAGGTAGGTGTTTCTAATAAGGGTAGACAGTGAGTGGAAGCACAAGGTAGGTGTTTCTAATAAAGTGGACAGTGAGTGGAAGCACGAGGTAGGTGTTTCTAATAGGGTAGACAGTGAGTGGAAGCACAAGGTAGGTGTTTCTAATAG
The DNA here is from genome assembly GCF_904425465.1 of Colossoma macropomum. Lineage (NCBI taxonomy): Eukaryota > Metazoa > Chordata > Actinopteri > Characiformes > Serrasalmidae > Colossoma > Colossoma macropomum. The sequence goes on from NW_023494790.1 coordinate 3,813,852, forward strand.
GGTAGACAGTGAGTGGAAGCACAAGGTAGGTGTTTCTAATAGGGTAGACAGTGAGTGGAAGCACAAGGTAGGTGTTTCTAATAAAGTGGACAGTGAGTGGAAGCACAAGGTAGGTGTTTCTAATAGGGTAGACAGTGAGTGGAAGCACAAGGTAGGTGTTTCTAATAAAGTGGACAGTGAGTGGAAGCACGAGGTAGGTGTTTCTAATAGGGTAGACAGTGAGTGGAAGCACAAGGTAGGTGTTTCTAATAGGGTAGACAGTGAGTGGAAGCACAAGGTAGGTGTTTCTAATAGGGTAGACAGTGAGTGGAAGCACAAGGTAGGTGTTTCTAATAAAGTGGACAGTGAGTGGAAGCACAAGGTAGGTGTTTCTAATAAAGTGGACAGTGAGTGGAAGCACAAGGTAGGTGTTTCTGATAAAGTGGACAGTGAGTGGAAGCACAAGGTAGTTGTTTCTGATAAAGTGGCCAATGCGTGGAAGCACAAGGTATGTGTTTCTGATAAAGTGGCCAGTGCGTGGAAGTACAAGGTAGGTGTTTCTAAAAAAAAGTGGCCAGTGAGCGGAAGCTTGAGTTAGGTGTTTCTATTAAAGTGGCCAGTGGATGTCTTAATGTATCCCATGAAATAAGTCATATGCCATGAGGTCTGGTGATGCTGGTGACCTTTTTCTGCTGGTACCAACGACGAATGCTCTGAGCTGTTGGAGGCCCTGCGTTGTTGTGATGTAGAAATGGGAAAAATTCCCAACAGCTGATAGAATCTCTGACCCTCCTGATGGGGATGCTGCTGCATTAACTCAAACTCTCTAATGAACCATTGCTCCGCCTGTTTTTCCCCATTTTGTATTCTAATATTTTATACTAACACTGTTTGCTATCCGGAGTCGACCAGAGGAGGATGGGTTCCCCTTTTGAGTCTTGGTTCCTCTTAAAGGTTCCTCCTCTTGCTCTTAGGGAATTTTTCCTTGCCACTGTTGTTCATGGGGCCTCAGATTTTTCTGTAAAGCTGCTTTGCGACAATACCTGTTGTAAAAATAAATAAACTTTGACTCGACTCAGGCCTGTTTCGGAAGGAAAATACATCGAAACAGCAGAGACGATTTCTCAAATGGAACATACAGTGACAAACGTATGGAAATGAATGTATAGGCTCAAAGTGAAATTACAGCACGCCTGTAGAGCTAATGTTGTCTGATGTTGAGAACAGTGGGATTACACCGTTACTAAACAGAACATTTAAATGAGTGTGTTATAATCAGTGATAAGTAATGACCAGCTAACCTGAATGAGAGAGCAGTCAGGGGGACTCAGTGTTTACACACAGAGAAAGAGCTGCTGTTCAGTGAACTCTGAATGAAAGCGATGTTCTGAGTTATTAACTCTGCTCTGTGCTGCGGAGCTGATGAACGGAGGTGAACGAGCAGTAAACATGGCAGTGAAAGAGCAGAGCGGATTAATCAGCTCGTTTACACCAGAACTTCATCCAGTTCAGACTCTTTCACATAATAATAAAATCATTATCAAGAATGGTTTTTATTTGAGAAACTGTGATCAAATTTTGTGACAGATAAATCGTCAACAAATTATTAGGTGATTCAAAACGATTCATCCGATCTCAAAATGATTCATTTCACTTGTAAATCATTACAGATCAATGCAGTGAACTGTAAATGGTTTAAATGAGCAATTATGTAATTGTACAAGGTCTCAGTATGAACCTCCTCCAGCTGTACAGACATCAACACCATAGTCAGATTCATCCCGTACTGGATTGAGCATGTCGGGTGTCGCTGCACTCACGGCTCTTTCAGTGCGATTTCGGAGATCATCCAGTGTTGTTGGGAGCGACACATAAACAGAATCCTTAATGTATCCCATGAAATAAGTCATATGCCATGAGGTCTGGTGATGCTGGTGACCTTTTTCCGCTGGTAACAACGACGAACGCTCTGAGCTGTTGGAGGTTCCCTCACTTACTGACAGTCAGAAACTCTATGACCCCCCTCTTTCAATTGGATTGTGATTGGTTCCTTGGCGCCTCACAGTTCTAAAAAATATGGCGCTTTGAAATCGGACGAAGCTTTTTGAATCACCCTGTTTATTGATAATTATGGTACGTTTTTCTTATCATTTAGCCTTTTCTAGTTCACTTCCAGTTGTTTACATCAATTTTATGTATCAAATTGCCCAGCAGTACAGTGATGCAGTACAGTGTTAGAAAGCTTAAAATCTCAGGATTCCACTCCCACAAACCTTATTATGATCTGTTATTCACAGCAGTTACGATCGTCTCATTTGCCTGATCAGCACTGAATGAGCAAACGCCAGCAAATCTGTGTGTCCTCACCTTCAGAGCCTCGCCGCCTCCACACCATAATCCAAAACATGGTCTGATAACACGGCAAGAGTCAGAGATCTGTTTAGAGATCTGTGAGTCAGGAGGAAATAAACTCATCCGTTCTAGACTCTGTTACTCTGAGTCAGTGATTCAGACAGTTATTCTGATGTTGAGAGTGTTTCCTTTCAGATGAGACCGAGATCATGACTGTAAACCAGAGTATGTGAGAACAGCGCCCCCTTTACTTTGGGTACGCCACTACAGGTAAAAATGCGGCGACAGTTAACAAGTTAACTACACTGTATGCTGCATATTTTCTTACATAATATGTTTCAGATAGAGTCTCTCTCTCTCTCTCTCTCTCTCTCTCTCTCTCTCTCTCTCTCTCTCTCTCTGTAGCAGCAGCTGGTCTGTGGCTGAATCTGGTAAATAAACCCACAGCTGGTCAGCCAGCAGCTCGTGTCACTACACAGCCGATTTTAAACGGTCAGGAGGTGGACAGAGTCGGGGTCAGGAGCTGAAAGCTGACAGCCTGGCACTGCCCGCCTCTTCCCCTGGCACAGCACTGTCCTCTGCCCACTGGGCTCCATTAAGAGAAAGAGGGAGAGGGAGGGAGAGAGAGAGTGAGAGAGATGCTCTTTCTCTGGCAGATCTGCTGGAAGCGCTGGCTCGAGTTCAGAGCTGATATTTAGAGAAATGTGTTCTGCTCGAGGAAAAACAAGCACCCTGCTGATTCTGGAACAGCGCCCCCTGTCTGCAGACTCCCATAGGACCTCATCATAACACAGCTTAATGAAGGGAGAACAGAGGTATTTTATAAAACATGAGGCAGAAAACCTGTTTTTAGAAACTAAACAATTGTTGTTTTGTAAAGAAATCAGCTAAAATATGACGTACATTTCCAGAGATCATCAGAGAGCAAAAAGCCTCAGTTCTCAGGGAAAACACTGTCATGTCTCAGCTGTCCTACAACTGGGCATCAGCACAAACGGGCACAGATATCACAGCCTCAAGCAAAACAGCATCAGGAGAGGCAGCATCACACACAGTGCAACAGATATAAAGTCACCGGGCATCAGGACACGGTGGTGTGGACAGACTTTAGCGAGGGCAGGGGGTGAGGTGTTTCTAAACGGCACTTTCAGCAAATTTCATATCAGGATTTTTGAGTAACTACTGCACAATTTAACCCTCTTAGGTGGATGATGTCATATGCAACATCAAAGGACGTCGTAGATAAAAGAAAACATATTTAGTGAACACTGCTTGCTAGAAACATATTTTCATTTTGCCCTGAAGCGTAGCATTGTTCTGGGGACAATTCAGGAACACAGTCGATTGGTCGACGAGTCAGGAGCACAGCTTCTGATTGGTCAAAAAATAATAAAACACAGCTTCTAATTGGTCGACGGGTCAGGAACACAGTCTCTGATTGGTCGACGAATGAGTAACACATCCTCTAATTGGTCAAAAAATAATAAAACACAGCCTCTAATTGGTCGATGGGTCAGGAACACTGTCTCTGATTGGTCGACGAATGAGGAACACAGCCTCTAATTGGTCAAAAAATAATAAAACACAGCCTCTGATTAGTCGACGGGTCAGGAACACAGTCTCTGATTGGTAGACAATTCAGGAACAGAGGGTCTGATTGGTTGACGAGTCAGGAACACAGCCTCTGATTGGTCTATGAGTCAGGAACACAGCCTCTGATTGGCTGACGAGTAAGGAACACAGCGTCTGATTGGTCTATAAGTCAGGAACACAGCCTCTGATTGGTCTATGAGTCAGGAACACAGCCTCTGATTGGCTGACAAGTCAGGAACACAGCTTCTGATTGGTCAATGAGTCAGGAACACAGCCTCTGATTGGTCAGCTAGTCAGGAACACAGTCTCTGATTGGTCAGCTAGTCAGGAACACAGCCTCTGATTGGTCGACAAGTCAGGAACACAGCCTCTGATTGGAAGATGAGTTAGGAGGACAGCCTGTGATAAGTCGACAAGTCAAGAACACAGTCTCTGATTGGTTGACAAGGCAGGAACACAGCCTCTGATTGGTCTATGAGTCAGTAACACAGCCTTTGATTAATCTATGAGTCAGGAACACAGCCTCTGATTGGTTGACAGACTCGACCCAGGGTGTCAGAGGACGGCTAACAGCAATGCAGCTCTTTGCAACATAGAGAAATCAATAAATAATCACAGAAGACGTTCAGTGTTTGTCATTATGGATTTATTTTACAAAGACTCCAAAAAGATCAGTTCAAGTCTGGATTACAAAGCTTCTGAAAGAAGTACGATTGCACCAGAGCCCTCACTGGAATGGCAAACCACCAGCCTTCTGGGAAAAAATGAAAGTCTGTAGCATGCAGCGTTCCCAAGATGTTTATTCTTTTATGTACAACACTCTTTGATGCCACATACAACATCATCGACCTGAGAGGTTTAAGGTGGAATGGAAAGTTTTAATAAGGAGCTGGGGAAGAAGAAGCTGACGCCTGGTGCCGTTTCACCTCAGTTTCACCTGATGTCTTTCATGCAATGCTGCGATGTCTGTTTGTCCTGATGCCTTATTGTAGGAGACCTGAGACATGACAGTGTTTTTCCCAAGGACTGATGCCGTTTGCTCTGAGGAACAATGTCTTGTACACCAATATTTTAATTACATTAGACACGTTACCTAATTAAACATCCAAGTTTTAGTTTATAATCAAAAATCTGTCCTTTGGATCATGTTAGAATTAAAATGTTTATTTCATTGTGAAGTCTCACTCCAGATAAATCATTTTGCAGATCACTGGAATCTCACACAAATGTTAGTATAATTCCAGCTTTTGGTGAAATATTCAGAAGTCCTTCAGTAATATTGTCACACTTCCCTCCGTCTCCGCTGTCACTACTTCCCAGCCTCCGGACTCCATCTCCCAGAACACCTCACCTGATCACATGACCTCTGATCTCCCTCACATGACTCTCCACCAGTCTGCTTCACCCTGACTACTGACTCCTCTCACCTGTTCCTTGTTTTCTTGTGACCTGTTAGTCTAGTATATAAGCCCGGGCTTTAGGTCAGGACCTTAGTGAAGCATTGCCCTTGTTTACAGAGCCTTACTGACTCTTCCAGTCTGTCTGTTTGCTTTTCCATGTATGACCATTGCCTTGTTTGTTTTCCACCTTGCCCTTTGCCCAGCCCTCTCAGCATTGCTGTGATTTCTGGATTGACCTTCTTTTCTGGATAGTGGACTCTGATTTTGGACTGTCCTCATGGTTACTGTTTTCATGATCTGGCTTTTGACTTTGGACTGGTTGACCTTGATTTCGGATACTCCTTTTGTTAGTAAACCTATTTTACTTCAGTGTGGTCTGCAAGCGTCTGAATTCTGTCTGAGCCAGACGAATATCTTAAGAATGGACGCTGTAAATAATAAATAAATAATTGTTGTTTTCACTTAAAAAAGTGTCCAGGCTGCCTTAAAATTTGGACTTAATTGAATTTTGAATGGTAAGTTAAGAATCTTTGTTTTATGCTCTGCAATGTATTATTTAAAGTTCAAATAACTCATAACTATATATATATATATATATATATATATATATATATATAGATAGATAGATAGATAGATAGATAGATAGATAAATGTATCCAGAAAACATGCATTCTAAATTCTAAATGAGCTTTTTACTGATATGTGATGTGGTTTGGCTGAGTGTGGGCGGAGCTAAAGCTCCATTAAAGTTGCTAAGAGTTGCTTACACTAATATGGATTAAACAGGATTTGAAGCTAATCAAGGTTTTGTTAAACTAGGTTTTATTTTAAATTGAGTTTTCTTGCACCACTTCACTTTAAACATGGATTAACAGATCTGCAGTTAAACCCTCACATTATTTTTGAATTTCCGACATTAAAATAGTATAAACTGTATACAGTATAAACAGCAGAGGTGTGGACTCAACTCGAGTCCCACTTCAGTCACAAATTTCATGACTTGAGACTCGACTCAAGAAAATCGAGAAAGACTTGCGACTCGACTTTAACTTCAACACCGATGACTCGGACTTTGACTCAGATTTCAATGTTAAGACTCGGGAACACTTGAGAAAGTGGAAGAAATGTGGAGAGTCTGACTGCAGATGGCTACACAGTCAGTTATTTTGCATGTGAATGGATTCGTTTCCTACCGTGAGCTGAATATACAGCAGCGTCGTCAGATGTCTGTCACTGTGCTTACTCTCGCCTTATTTTATTTTGGAAGACAAGCGAAGTGTTTCGAGTTCAACTTCACCTCCATAAGCTGGAAAACAGCGACGCATCAACAGCATTGATGCACCCTCAGCACTTAAACTCTGCTTTTCCTGGAGAAACTGACCAGGTGAACTGACCGTTTTCCTCATGGTAGAAAAACATGGTGGAACAAAAGAAACAGCTCTCTCTATTTGACAGTTTTTAACAGCTTCTGCAGGTAAAACAAGCGCAGCGTTCACCACCAGGCTAAAGTTAACTTCTTCTTTGCCAGCTTCGTATTGGAATTTGCCATTCCACCTTAAATGGTGCAGAAGTGAGGCACCGGAACGTACCCATTTAAGGTGGAACAGCAAATTAGACGAAGTTGCTGACGAAAAAAGGTCTAGTTTTGGGTTCAGTTGTCATTTAAATTCAATTCAAACGCCATTGTTTTTAGATGGCTGAGCTAGTTTTAGTGCTGAGCTAGTTTTTATTTTAATCCTGTGTGACCAGTGTTCCCAAAATGATCTTCAAATATAAGTTTTAACTCACTCTAACTTTTAGAAAGTACAGAAAGATGCAAATGGAAGCAAACTGACAACACATATGACACGCTGAACTAAACATATTGTTGTTGAATTCTGACATTTTTACTATTATAGTTTAATAGAAGGTAGGAATCTATTGAAAAATCTTTTGGTAACACTCTATGAATGTCACCTTTGTAAGCATCTATAAACACATTCATAACATGTTATAATGCATTCATAAGGCTTTATAAACATGGCTATAAATATTTATGAAAATGCATTACACGTTATAGCCATGTTTATTATGCACTATGGATTGTTAACATAATACATTATAAGTACTGATCATAACAAATTATAAGAGGTCATAAGTGGTATTTGTCCGCTCTAAGTAAAGTGAAGCGTACTGTACTAAAGCCTCCTCCAGTGTTCAGAGTGAGGCTACAAGTTGAAGTATTTACTGAAGGATTTACTGAAACACTAAAACATTCACAATAAAGCACATTACAGGCTTCAAATGTCAGAGTTTAAACTAGAGCTGCCATCAGTGTTTTACCCAATGTGGGAAAGGTAATGTACACCACCGTTAGCTTGGTATTTGTCTTTATGCTCTCCAAGCTGGGACTGACTTCTTTGGCACTGACAGTATAACATGTTATCAACACTACTTATAATGCATTATATTAACAATTCATAATGTATAATAAACATGGCTGCAAAGTGTAATTCATCTTTATAAATGTTTATAACCATGTTTATAATGCCTTATGAATGCATTATAACATGTTATAAATGTGTTTATAGATGCTTACAAACATGACATTCAAAGAAAGTGTTACCATTGGAAATTGGAGAATCTAAATCACTATTAATAGAGAACTAATAGCACAAATCAGTTGCATATTCCAATTAAGAGAATAATACAATGTGGCTGTACAAAATATGGAGAGTATTCTTCACTTCATATTGAGTCTCCAGATTCTCTACTATCAGTCCTTCAGTATCAGAATTCCCCAAATCCTCTTTTTCATGGTGGTGTGGTTTAAATGTTTAATGAATAACAGTCAGTATCGTCCTTCAGCTCTCGGTCAGAGCTGAGTTCTCCCAGCAGTGAGGCTGAGGTTCCTCTCTCTGGGCGTTTTCCTGTAAAGGCGTGTAAAACAGGCTCGGTGGCCGAAAGCTCTGCTCTCTGGAACAGACTGTGAGCGGCTGGCTGGTGTGATGTTTGACCCTGCTGAGTGATTTCGGAGCTGGAAGCTTCAGCCGGAGCTGCTGGCGAAGGCGAGTTGTGATTATGGAGTCTGACTCCAGCAGAGCCACACAGATGCTCTCTCTGGTTAATGGAGTTTGGAGAGGAGCGCCGAGGAGCAGGAAGTTATTTTGGGTAAAGTGGAGGCAGCAGTGCCACCCAGCCAGCAGGATTCACATGGAACAGAGGACAAAAGGGGCAACCTTAGCAGATCATACAGGTACACTCACCTGAGAACACTGTCCTGGGAATACTCACCTGGGCAAACTCACATGGGAATGCTCACCTGGAAATTCTCATCTGGGCAGACTCACATGGGAATAGTAACCTGGGAAAGCTCACCTGGGCAAACTGATCTGGCAATGCTCACCTGAGCAAACTCACCTGGAAAATCTCACATAGGAACACTCGCTTGGGAATGCACACCTGGGCAAACTCACCTAAGAACAATCACCTGGGCACACTCTCTTGAGAACATTCATCTCAGATGAAGGCTACCTGAGAACACTCATCTGGAAATGCACACCTGGGAATACTCACCTGGGTAAATGCAACTAGGAATACTCACCTAGGTACACTCCCCTTGAAAACACTCGGGTGGGAATACTCACTTGGGCACACTCACTAGAGAAAATTCACCTGAGATAAAGGCCACCTGAGAAAACTCACCTGAGAACACTAACTTGAGAAAAATTCACTGTGTATGTGCCACTGGGAACGCTTACCTGGACACACTCACCTGGGAACATTTCCATTTGCATGTCTGCTTTGGAACACCCACTTGAGGTAACAGCCACATTGGAACACACACCTGGTCACACTCACCTGGAAACACTCACTTGAGCAGATATTCTTCTCCTACACTGTTAGTAATAAAGGTTCTGTTCAGGAACATTTTTTGTTCATCAAGGTACAAACAGTGTAAATGTTCCCTCAAAGGTACAACAGTGGTTCTAAGGTCTGATTGTGAACCTTAAATAAGTTTTTCCAGGTGAAAAGTTCGTATTTGTACCTTTTCATAACCGAATGTTTTAAAACAGAACAGTAAAATAAAAGCCTGGAGACGAGACGGGGTGTGTGGAGTCAGTACAGCTTAGAACATATCATTTCAGTGGATTATGGTTCAGTTATGTTCCCTGACTAAAGGTACTGAGATGGACCCTTGAGGGTTCCACCCCAGTGACAAGAGACAGTGACAGTTTAGTGCCTTTATTTCAGAGATCGTAGGTATTCAACTGGATACATGTACCTGGGAACACTCACTGGGCCATGAATAGCAAGCTGCATGTTCTTGATTGAGGTTTTAACTGCATTATTACAGTCTGATTAATGGCCATTTGCTGAGTTACACTCTCAGAAATAAAGGTACTAAACTGTCACTGGGTCAGTTGCCCCTCTTGTCACTAGGGTGGTACCCTCAAGGGATCCATCTCAGTACCTTTAGTCAGGGAACATAACTGTACCAAATCCACTGAAATGATATGTTCTAAGCTGTACTGACTCCACACACCCCGTCTCGTCTCCAGGCTTTTATTTTACTGTTCTGTTTTAAAACATTCGGTTATGAAAAGTTACAAATATGTACTTTTGCACTGGGAAAAACATATAAGGTACACAGTTGGACCTTAAAACCACTGTTGTACCTTTAAGGGTACCTTTACATAGTTTGTACCTTGATGAATGAAAATGTACCTGCACAGTATCTTTAGTTCTAACAGTGTAGGGTCAGTTCAACAAACAGAGCTGATAACCTGCTGCTTGTATTTACGTTTTATATCTGCTAAGGTCATTCGCCCTGGAGAAACAGGAGTAGTAAACCCGAATTCTATAAAAGTTTAAGGAAAATGGTGCATTTTAGATTATTTCACTGTAAGTGGAGCTGTCAGTGGTCAGGCCATGTTACTGTAATAGTAGAAGACTATAATATAAACAAATAATGTGGGTTTGAAGCGAAGCATGAAGGAGCAAACAAGGAACCGTACTCACGTCCTGAACAATCATCAGCTTGTCAGTAGAGAGTGCTCTAAACAAATGTTTAAAGTTTCACCCGCGACTCTGCAGCCTTGTTTCTCCTTACAGGGAGAGGGAAAGTGACAAAACGGCAATGAGTGAGGAAAAGGAAGAAATTGCATTTCAATGAGCCTGTCCAGATCACTCCGAGGGAGGAAGTGGGTCATGGCGGATGTGGCAGCCTAAAGGGGCCCAAGCACAAAACAACCAGATTTGAATCACTGAGAATCGAATGCCTAATTTAACCCTGAGAAAATGTGTTTTGAGACTTTTATGATACATACAGTGTTGATTAAAAATCCTAGGACAATAAGATCAACTACCTTGCCTTGCCTTACTGTTCATGGAGGGTGTGTTTGTACTAAAAGGTGGTCAAGTTCAATCAGAGATGGTCTACTTGCCTTCTCTTTTAAATTCATATCGGTGAAAACGTTCAGCTAATTGACAGATTCATGTCAAATAAAACCAGCATGTGGCCTCTACAGAAAATAAATCATCTTTATCCACTTGGCACTGAATGTATTTTTCATCTCTATGAATTAAAATTAATTTTTAATGTATTCCACTTTCTTCATAGATGATAATAATTTATAGTACTTACTGAAAAATTCAAATTAGATACTCAGTGATTTTTAGTTAATCCTGAATAATTTTGCTGCTGAATTATTCGTAGTAGATACCGAATAACTCATAATAAATAATGAATAATTTATAGTATATACACAATAGTTCATTGTAGATACTAAATAATTCATAATGGATACTAAATAATTCACAATAGGTCCTGATTAAATCATAGTAAATACTGAATATTTCATAATATATACTCAATATTTCATGGTATACACTGAATAATTTATGGTTGACACTAAATAATTCATAGTAGATACTAAATAATTGATAATAGATACTAAATATTTCATAGTAGATACTGAATAATTCATAATATGTACTGAATAATTCATAATAGATACAAAATAATTCAGGGTAGGTTCTGAATAAATCATAGCGGATACTGAAAAATTCATAGTAGATACTAAATAATTCATAGTAGGTCCTGAATAAATCATAGTAGATACTGTATAAATCATAATAGACACTCAGTATTTCATAGTAGAGACTGAATAATTCACAGTAGGTACTAAATATTTCATAGTAGGTCCTGAATAGTTTATAGTTGACACTAAATAATTCATAGTAGATAATAAAAAATCATAATAGGCTAAATATTTCATAGTAGATACTGAATAATTCATAGTAGATACTAAATAGTTTATAGTGGATACTGAATGTTTCATAGCAGGTCCTGAATAATTCATAGTAGAAACTGATTGATTCAAAATAGATACTTAATAATTAATGGTAGTTACTGAATAATTAAACGTAAACACTGAACGTCAAATATTAAGATTAATAGTTGAATAATATGGCTGCAGCTTGAGGTGTTAATGCTCTTTTACTCTCAGCTGATGGGCCAATTAAAGAAACTCTCAGTGTGTTAAAGGAAATGACCGCAGTGACACTCAGATGCTGCCAGCTGGAAACCTGCCGGAGTTTGATTTGGATAAATCTGCTCTAATCCACAGCAGGAAATATCAAAGTGTGCATAATGCAGTCTGTAAACTTGTTATCTGTTATAACCTTCGCCACCAAAATGTCAGCTGGAGGTTTAAGGCTTTGAGTTCCTTCAACAGAGCAGCTTTTCTACACAGACGGAATCTGATCCAGCTGTTTTAAACGCTTAGCTAACGTGACAGTTATACAGATAACAGAATCAGACAGTAATGTTATTATTTCTGACTCGTTTCATTGAAACAAGTAGAGAAACTGTACTTGTAAGTAGAAGAGATATTTTATTATGATTTGAATATGATGGAAAAAATGCTGTTTTGTTTTACATAAAGTAAAAAAAAACATTCTTTACATTTTGGTCATGTTTGGAATTTCTTTAATATATAAATAACATCAGTTTAAACTTATTAAAAAAATTATACATTACACTCTTAAAAAAGATGGTTCTTCATGGGTTCTTTAGTTAAGACGATAGTTCTTTGTAGAACCATGAACACTCAAAGAACCATTTGTATGCTTAAATGATTCTTTGCATGGTGAAATGTGTTCTATACACCGATCAGGCATAACATTATGACCACCTCCTTGTTTCTGCGCTCATTGTCCATTTTATCAGCTTCACTTACTATATAGGTGCACTTTGTAGTTCTACAGTTACAGACTGTAGTGCATCTGTTTCTCTGATACTTCGTTAGCCCCCTTTTACCCTGTTCTTCAGTGGTCAGGACCCCCATGGACCCTCACAGAGCAGGTACTGTGTGGGTGGTGGGTCATTCTCAGCACTGCAGTAACACTGACGTGGTGGTGGTGTGTTAGTGTGTGTTGTGCTGGTCTGAGTGGATCAGACACAGCAGTGCTGCTGGAGTTTTTAAACATCTCAGTGTCGCTGCTGGACTGAGAATAGTCCACCAACCAAAAATATCCAGCCAACAGAGTCCTGTGGGCAGCGTCCTGTGACCACTGATGAAGGACTAGAGGATGACCAACACAAACTGTGCAGCAGCAGATGAGCTATCGTCTCTGACTTTACATCTACACGATGGACTGACAAGGTAGGAGTGTCTAATAGAGTGGACAGTGAGTGGACACAGTGTTAAAAAACTCCAGCAGCACTGCTGTGTCTGATCCACTCAGACCAGCACAACACACACTAACACACCACCACCACGTCAGTGTTACTGCAGTGCTGAGAATGATCCACCACCCAAATAGTATCTGCTCTGTGAGGGTTCATGGGGGTCCTGACCACTGAAGAACAGGGTAAAAGGGGGCTAACAAAGTATCAGAGAAACAGATGGACTACAGTCTGTAACTGTAGAACTACAAAGTGCACCTATATAGTAAGTGGAGCTGATAAAATGGACAATGAGTGTAGAAACAAGCAGGTGGTCATAATGTTATGCCTGATCGGTGTATGTTTCTATATAGCACCAAAAAAGGTTCTTCTATTGTGACAAGCTTGACATCATAACAGCAGAAGAACCCTTTTTGGTGCTCTATAGAACCATATACCACACACCAGTACATTTCACCATGCAAAGGGTTCTTTGAGTGTCCATGGTTTTCACAAAGAACTATTGTCTTTACTAAAGAGCCCTTGAAGAACCGTCTTTTTTAAGAGTGTAGCTTAGAATAATCTTCATACACTTCACTCACACACTTATTTCTTTGTTTGTTGGTTAGTTTACATTTTTAAGCGAGACATCAATTTCAATATTGTATTAAATGAAATTAAAAACACTACATTATTTATTTATTTATTATCTTGATATGTTAGTGGACACTGCGAATATACAAAACTAATGGAAAAAAACACATTTATTTCAGTATACTGAGTGTGTAGAGTGTGTAGAGTGTGTGGGAGTGTGTGAGAGTGTGTAGAGTGTGTTGAGTGTGTAGAGTGTGTAGAGTGTGTGAGTGTGTAGAGTGTGTTGAGTGTGTAGAGTGTGTGGGGGTGCAGGTTTATAAATCTGATATTTCAGATTAAAAAGATCTTCTGGTGTGTAAATATCAGCTATAATAAAAGTCCTTCATTATCTGAGTGTGTTGATAAAGATTTATTCATTCTGATCTGATTTCTGTCTCTCTCTCTCTCTCTCTGTGTGTGTGTCTCTGTCTGTCTGTCTCTCTCTCTGTCTCCCTCTCTCTCTCTTTGTCTCTCTCTATCTCTATCTATCTCTATCTCTCTCTCTCTCTCTGTCCGTCTCTGTCTCTCTCTCTCTCTCTGTCTGTCTCTCTATCTCTCTCTATCTCTCTGTCTCTGTATCTCTCTAAGTCTCTTTCTCTCTGTCTCTCTCTCTCTCTCTCTGTCCGTCTCTGTCTCTCTCTCTCTCTCTCTCTGTCTCTCTATCTCTCTATCTCTCTAAGTCTCTTTCTCTCTCTATCTCTCCCTTTCTTTCTCTGTCTATCTCTCTCTCTCTCTCTCTCTCTCTCAGAATAGCTTTATTAGCATGACTGTGAGGTACAGTATTGCTAAAGCGTAACAACAGTAGAAGTGAACAACAAAAACAGTAATGAAAACAGAATAAGATAAAAGAACCAACATAAATAATAACCATATTAATTATTATAATAACAATATTAGACTGCTACCCACTGTCTCTCTATGTATTTAGCAGCCAGGGGGGCTGTGAGCCCCTCTCCAAGGAATATTCGTAATTTCTCCAATTCTGTACATTTTTCAAAATTTGGGATGAATTTGTTGAATTTGTTTGTGTAAATTTCCCTTGTTTGTTTGTGTTTTTCACAGTGAAGAAGAAAGTACATCTCTGTCTCGACCTCACCTGTCAGACAGTGACCACACCGCCTCTCCTCTCTGGGCTGCCAGGACTTTTTGTACCTGCCCCGTTCTGTGGCCAGGCTGTGGTCACTGAGTCTGTACTTGGTCAGGATCTGTCTCTGCTCTGTATCTCTGACAGTCAGGAGATACTCCTCCAGTTCATACTCTGTTTTTAGGGCCTGATAGCGTTTTAATTTACTCTGAGTGTTCATTTCTTTACCCGAGTGTTCCAGATAATCATTCTGACTGTTTCTGATGGTGTGATTGATGTTTAGTCTGGGCTGTAAAGCAGTGCTGGAGCGAGGCTGCTGTGTGTTAGCAGCTGTTTGTGGGTTAGTAAGCCTCAGAACCAGCTGACTGAGGGAGCTCTTCTCAGGGTTCAGTTCTTGGGTCTGTAGCGCCTTAAACTGCAGCGTTTTCTCTGGGACTCGTCTTCAGGTGCATCCAGAAATGTAGAGATCTTTTATGAATGTTTATTAACAGAGGAAATCGGCCTAATTCTGCCCTGCATGCATTGGTTGGTGTTTTCCTTTGGACTTTCAGGATCGTTCTGCAGAATTCTGCATGCAGGGCTTCTGTTGGATGCTTGTCCCATCTAGTGTAGCCGTGCTCACTGAGTGGACCCCACACCTCTCTCCCATACAGCGCAATGGGCTATCTCTCTCTCTCTCTCTGTCTGTCTGTCTCTCTCTCTCGAGCTTTAACTCCACGTTCCTCCGTCAGTAAGATCCTCAGTTAGAGTCACTTCAGAGCTCCACGCTGCTTCTGCTCTGCTTCTGTCCTTCAGAGCTGCTTCAGAAGAAGAAGTGAAGAATTTTCCACAGATCAGGAGAAAAACAGCTCAAACTCAGACGCTAATGCAGCTTCAGGACTCGTACAATAAAAACATCCACATTTACTCCAGACGCCACATTAGTGTCTTAAAGAGTGAATGAAAAAGTGGCATTACCCACAATTCCCTCTGACAGCAGCCAGTTTTCTGACATCTGAAGTCTCCTCCTCTCAGAGATGATCAGTTCTTCTCCCAAGAACAAAGAGATTTCAACAGGAAAAGGGGGGAAGGAGTGAAAGAGTGGAGGGAGAAATGGAGGCTGGAGCAGCCGGAGCTCGTTCTCTGGGCTTTTGGTTTTGAAGCAGGTTCTCAGGAGAACATTGAGAGATGTTCTGCTGGAATTAAGCAGTGAAAGAGCGTTTAGATCTCCTGCCTGTAACAGCACTGAATTACTCTGACAGACCGAACGCCTTTCAGTCCAACTCCAACAGGACGAGCAGAATGAAGACTCTGAGAGCTCCAGAGGAGCAAAGGGTACCAGAATACATTGTTGGATCCAACTGACTGGATGTTCTTCATCATCCCAAAGACATTTTGGTATAAAGTCTGACACTTAACACAGATTATTTCCTCTATTTAGGTTCAGACAGGCTGTGGAACTGAAGCCAAATTGCTTGTATGTGCAAATAATTCAGTTTCTGATATAAAAGGTTATTAGACCTTGCCGGACGGACACTGATGGATGATTGTCTGCGGAGCTCTCCTGCTACCCGCTTCAGATCAGTTGCCCACGCTCCAGTCGCCACCACTTGCCCAGCTACCACCACTTGACTTGGACTAGCTGCCCACTCCCACTCTACACTGAAGTTTTCATGGACTCCTAACTATCACTACTACTACTACTACTATTAATATTAGTAGAATAATAATTTTGTAGGTAGTTTGACCAGAGGAGGATGGGTCCCCCCTTGTGAGCCTTGGTTCCTCCCAAGGTTTCTCTCCTCAGCTCTGAGGGAGTTTTTCCTGGCTTGCTCACCTGGAGGATCTACATTTCATGTTAAAACTTTGTCTTAAATGGATTTCTGTGAAGCTGCTTTGTGACAACATCAGTTGTAAAAAGCGCTATACAAATAAATTTGACTTGACTTGACTAGAGAGCTTGTTAGGTGACACTGTATTACCATCCCTGTTATTCTTTATCCTTTCTTCTTTTTCTATCAACACGCTTCTGAAATTAATACTCCTGCCTTCCGCCCAATGAGCGCTGAGATAGGCTCCAGCACCCCCCACGACCCAGGAAGATAAGTGGCTTGGATAATGTGTGTGTGTGTGTGTGTGTGTGTGTGTGTGTGTGTAGTTAATACAGCCTGATGCACATTCTTCAAGTTTTGTTTTGTTGGTAGTTTCTCTCAAGAGAAACTTTGGAAGGGATTTGACAGACTGTGGGGAAACCTTTACTGCCCTGTAAGAGAACCCTTTGATTTTCCTGTAGAGAACCCCTGTTTTGTCGTACAGCTTCGACAGAGTGTAGAAGAACCTTTAGTTTGTTCTGCAGGGAAACCTTCTTTTTGTCATACAGTTCTGACAGAGTATAGGAGAACCTTTTAGTTTGTAGTCTAGAGAGACCCTCTTTTTTGTCGTACAGTTTACTGTAGGAAAACCCTTTGTTTGTTCTGTAAGAGAACCATTTTTTGTCCTATGAAAAACACCCTTAGTTTGTCTTGTAGGATAATTATTTTGTCCTATAGTAGAACCCTTAGTTTGTCCTGTAGGAGAACTGTTTTTTGTCCTATAGGAGAACCTTTAATTTGTCCTGTAGGAGAACCTTTTGTTGTCCTGCAGAAGAACTGTTTTTGTCCTGTAGGAGAACCCTTAGTTTGTTTTGTAGGAGAACTGTTTTTTGTCCTAAAGGAGAAACCGTAGTGTTCATCTAGGGGAACTTTTTGTCTTATAGAAGAAACCTGTAGTTTGTCCTGTAGGAGAACTGTTTTTTGTCCTATAGTAGAACCTTTAATTTGTCCTGTATAAATGTTTTTTGTCCTATACGGGGAACCCTTTGTTTGCGCCATAAGAGAACTGTTTTTTGTCCTATAGTAGAACCTTTAATTTGTCCTGTAGGAGAAACCTTTTTCGTCCCGTAGAAGAACTGTTTTTGTCCTGTAGGAGAACCCTTAGTTTGTTTTGTAGGAGAACTGTTTTTTGTCCTATAGTAGAACCTTTAATTTGTCCTGTAGGAGAACCTTTTGTTGTCCTGCAGAAGAACTGTTTTTGTCCTGTAGGAGAACCCTTAGTTTGTTTTGTAGGAGAACTGTTTTTTGTCCTAAAGGAGAAACCGTAGTGTTCATCTAGGGGAACTTTTTGTCTTATAGAAGAAACCTGTAGTTTGTCCTGTAGGAGAACTGTTTTTTGTCCTATAGTAGAACCTTTAATTTGTCCTGTAGGAGAACCTTTTTTCATCCTGTAGAAGAACTGTTTTTGTCCTATAGAAGAAACCTTTAGTTTGTCCTGTATAAATGTTTTTTGTCCTATACGGGGAACCCTTTGTTTGCGCCATAAGAGAACTGTTTTTTGTCCTATAGTAGAACCTTTAATTTGTCCTGTAGGAGAAACCTTTTTCGTCCCGTAGAAGAACTGTTTTTGTCCTGTAGGAGAACCCTTAGTTTGTTTTGTAGGAGAACTGTTTTTTGTCCTATAGGAGAACCTTTAATTTGTCCTGTAGGAGAAACCTTTTTCGTCCCGTAGAAGAACTGTTTTTGTCCTGTAGGAGAACCCTTAGTTTGTTTTGTAGGAGAACTGTTTTTTGTCCTAAAGGAGAAACTGTAGTGTTCCTGTAGGGGAACTTTTTGTCTTATAGAAGAAACCTTTAGTTTGTCCTGTAGGAGAACCATTTTTGTCCTATAGGGGAACCCTTAATTTGTCCTGTATAAATGTTTTTGTCCTATACGGGGAACCCTTTGTTTGCGCCATAAGAGAACTGTTTTTTGTCCTATAGTAGAACCCTTAGTTTGTTTTGTAGGAGAACTGTTTTTTGTCCTATAGGAGAACCTTTAATTTGTGCTGTAGAAGAACCGTTTTTGTCCTGTAGAAGAACCGTTTTTGTCCTGTAGGAGAACCCTTAGTTTTTTGTGTAGGAGAACTGTTTTTTGTCCTAAAGGAGAAACTGTGGTGTTCCTGTAGGGGAACTTTTTGTCCTATAGAGGAAACCTTTAGTTTGTCCTGTAGAAGAACTGTTTTTTGTCCTATAGGAAAACCTTTAATTTGTCCTGTAGGTGAACCCTTTGTTTGCACCATAAGAGAACCGTTTTTTGTCCTATAGGAGAACCCTTAGTTTGTCCTGTATAAATGTTTTTTGTCTTATAGGAGAACCCTTTGTTTGCCCTGTAAGGGAACTGTTTTTTGTCCTGTAGCGGAACCCTTATTTTGTCGTAAGCCTTTAACAGACTCTAGAGGGACTGATGAACCGTAACGAGTCTCAGTGAACGTGGTTCTGCGTTCTATTGTTATTTATATTTCAGCCTTTTACTGAGCTGATGATGTTTTTTACAGGCAGTAATTCTATACAGTAATTACTGTGTTGTGTGTGCGTAGATTGTATTGGTGAAGCTGAATCTTCGCTGACAGGTTTAGCACTTCTTCCACAGTCTGTTTATAACCGTCCACCTACAGATCTTATTAGAGACACAGAGCAGCGTCTCACAGCATCGTCTCATCTCTGGAGTCAACATCTCACTGACGGAGCTGCTGGGGAGTCTGGAATGAGTCACCAGCGAGAGAGGAGGAGAGAGAGAGAGCGAGAGAGAGAGGCAGGAGAAGAAACAGAGAGAGTGAAATTGAAATTGAGCAGCGCTCTGTAGGAACCTGAACAGCCTGCAATCCAGCAGATCTGCAGGAGCCCAGCAACTAAAGACAACCTGCCAACTCCCAGACCGTATTACACACAGCAAGACAGAAAAAGAGGGAACGAGCACAGCCTGTTAGAACACAGCACAGCTTTACCCTCTACATTAACCCTTTAGAACCAAGGATGTCACTGCTGACACGTTCACAACACGTCGGTTTTAATAACACGACGGCTCTATAAATAAGCTTGCCTGGCTTTAGAACTGTTTGAGAGTAAAACAAGTTCTGCTATTGCATTATGGACAGTTATTAACCTCAGAAACTACAGGCGTTCGTATCACGTCAGCCACCACAGAAATATAGGCAAGGTTATAGTTGCGAAGATTGAAATTTGAGGATGTGTCCAGAACTGTTGGTGAACCCACAATAATGACACATCCCAGCAGGGGGCGCCTGGTCGCCAGGGTCCGTAGTGCCACTGTAGATGTTTTACACAAACACCAAGTCCAGTAAACGAACATCTGCTCCCGGTGAGCTCTCGCTCTCTCATATACTGAAAAGGGAGGAAATGAAAACTGTTCCTCTGAAAGCGGCTGAAGCAGCGACTTTAAACCACAAACTGCATGTTAACGTTAGTCAGCAGTGCTGAAATGCAGACACAGAGGTTTCTTTACTCTGGATGACGAAGTTATTCCTTTATTAACTCATTAACTCATTTCTCCTCTGCTCATCATCAGCTGACAAACCACAGGAACCGAAATAAGACTGTTTTTGCTTCCAACTCGAACACTTGAGTGAGCTGCACACGCTGTACTCATCATCGCTGTCATTGTCGTTGCTTTAGCGGAAGCAGCGTCACCCTGAAATGAGCACTTCCAAAAAATGCAGTAATGTGAAAAGGGCCTTTTGACCTGCTTCAAATTCTACGTTACTTAGCTGTAAAATGAAATTATATCCTTACATCCAAAAGTAAATAATAAATGTAAGTTTGGTGATGGTCATAAAGCTCTGAATTGCACTGAAATTCAAAACAAAAATTGTTGCTGGGCAGGCATTTAAAAATATCAAAGGCAATCAAAAATCTACGGAGCCCCTAAGGGGCCGTGGTTAAAAAAAAAGAAGAAAAAAGTTAATGACATTGCGTTCCCTCGCAAA
The DNA here is from genome assembly GCF_904425465.1 of Colossoma macropomum. Classification (NCBI taxonomy): domain Eukaryota; kingdom Metazoa; phylum Chordata; class Actinopteri; order Characiformes; family Serrasalmidae; genus Colossoma; species Colossoma macropomum. Next base: position 3,834,319 of record NW_023494790.1, read on the forward strand.
AAATATATGTTCCCTCGATGCAAACGGTTTGTATTTGCTTGCAAAAGCTGTGCTTTGCACCCTTTCAGGCACACATACAGAATTTCTTTCAAAATACCAAATTTGTTGATAGGAACAAGTTACAAACCATTTAACTGAACTAGATTTTAGGCAAGATTTTTTAGGTGCAGGGTCAAAGGTCATTTCTGAGGTGGTTTCTCTGAGTAACCACTGTGTACTAAGGGGGCTGACTGTGTCATTTACGTTTTTCATGTCATACTCAGCTTGCTCTCGGATTTCATTGTTTTGTTTCAATTTTTGTGACAAAGGTAAAGTCAGTTCTTTGTCTGATGCCCAGCCCAACATTGCACTCTGTGCACATCCATTCTGTGTAATGCAAACCCTTCTTAGTGCTGCTCTCGGCATATTGTCTTGATGTGCTTTACACTGGGAGATGAGCAGCTTCAGATTTGTGCTTCTCCCTTGATATGTATGGTTTTTAGTGTGGGAACTGTCTTGCTCTTCTGTCAGCTGACAGTCTTCAGTCTTTACAGAATGTGTACATTTACAACTGGGTCACTGCCCTGGTCACTTCCACGACCTCTGTCGTTTTTATTCTCCCTCATAGTCCTTTTCACTGCTCTCACTCTCACTGCACGAAGAATCTGACGGAATGGCTTCTAGCAACAGTCTTACTACCTCCTCAGCACTCATTTTGTTTTTCCATGATGCACTAGGATATACAATATAAATCAAATTAGCTCTGTGAAATATCTCTAGTTTCGAATAAACACAATGTTCTACTATAGACACAATGTCTTTCACCATTTCTCCATGTGATGATGTGTTTGTCCTAAATGCACTGTGGTCACTCTGGGAAACCACCAATTTTTAGCCATGTGACCATCTACTTCACCTACATTCACAGTGGTTACCAGGCAAAACCACCACATTTTAGCCTTATAAAATGAATATATTAGTTATTTTAATTGTTATTTTGCAAATTCTCATTCTATAGCATGTTATCTACAATTAAAAACTACAATCATACATACAAAACCAACCTGGATCACCTGGTAAGCAGTTTTGGACAGGCTCCTCCAACAACCATGCAAACCCAGCTTTGCAGAAACACTACAGTTCTTACATCACTTCCTGTGTGCTACTTTTTTAACTGTCCCAAGAACAACATTCTACATTTTCAGAAAATGTAGAGGTTCCCTATTTAAGCACTAATGCAAATTGAGAAATGAGAAAAAACAAAGTGGTTTCTCACAGTGACCACTGTGCCTGAAAGGGTTAAGCTCAGAGATGAAGCAGCTCATTGAATTTTACGTTGATCTTGGATTGAAATATAAAGACAAAGTGTCGCTCCTCAAAATGAAACATGATTATGCTCTTAGTGACTCAAACTGAAACTGAGGTCGAGGGTCCTCGTACAGTAAAAGCTACATTTACAGAGACTGCATAGAACAATAGCTGAATAAACTCAGCGCAGACTGGCGAAACTGGGAAAACTGCTTTTAATGTTAGCTATGCTAAAAACAAAACTCTAATGTAGGCAATGTCGTTGGGCACCTCTGGTCCTACATTTGCTTGCTGTCTGACGAGCATATATTTTGCGAGGGAACGCAAAACATTTTCAAGAGAATGCAATGTCATTAACTTTTATTTTTTTAACCACAGCCCCTTAGAGGCTCCGTAAAAATCAGTGCCACACTGAAGAAAAAATAAAAAAATGTTGACTCTTAAGAAAAGTTTACTTGATAAAAAAGCAAGAAAAAAGATATTGTGCTGTAAATGATCTTCTAATCTTAAAATCTTATCTAATATGTAATAATCTCCTGATAGACATGTGCATTTTGACTGTAGGGGGCGACAAAAGCATGTCACCATGTTGGCACATATTTTTGTTGAACTTTTTGTTTGTGTCTCTCGCTCACACTCCTCACAGGTGTACCTGCTTTTGCCATCAGTCATGTGAGGAGGACCTTTGACCACTCAGTGGGCCTGGCTGGTGTAACTGGGGGAGGAGCCTAAGCCTAAAAAGGAGGCTGAGAGAGGGAACTGCTGCCATATTTGTGCTGTGTTTTAGTTTTAATCATATGGTTTTGTTTTGTTCTTTTCTTTGGTGCCGTCGGCAGTTTGATTCTTCCAGTGTGGTACTAGATATGATAGTACAGCACTTTTATTGGGGTTAGTTTTATTAAAACAGCTTCAAAAGCTCTTATTTATCTATTCCTTTTGCTTTTATCTCATCACCAGTTCAATGTTCTAAAGCCACGTTAATTATCCCTCAGCACTCGAGACAAAATCATAACATCAACGCTCAGTGCATATCTACTGTCTAATATGCTGTAATACATTCTGCTTTATGTAAATTATCCAGATAATTCAAACGTACAGTGTTTAGCAAGACAGCACGGCGTATGTCACTTATATGCCACTAAAAATGTGAGAACCCCCAACTTTAAACACCTGATCAGAGAATATAAATCTAGAGTGACTGAGCATGACTCACTGTTCGGGATAATGAGCTTGTAGGACAGCAGATATTAACAGGATCAAGGCTTAAAAGGTCAGCTGGATTTCAGATGAGGATAATGATGTGAGCTGAATGCATTTGTTTATTAATTGAGCCAAATGCTGCTTGTTATCTGAACTGCGCGACTGTAGATCAGCAAATTAGTTCAGACCAATAAACTCAGACACGCAGAGCCTTGACAGACTTTTGAAGAATCAATAAAACTGATGTAACTCAGTGAATGTATTTTCTGCTTTATTACAATGTTTAGATTTTATACTTATATTGATGAAGATCATTGATTAAGATTTTCCAATCCTGGGGTAGTGGATATGTCCTAAAGTGACAGGTGAGTGGAAGTACAAGACGGGTGTTTTTAATAAAGTGGCAAGTGAGCAGAAGCGTAAGGTGGCTGTTTCTAATAAAGTGACCATTGAGTGGAAGCACAAGGTAGGTGTTTCTTATAAAGTGACCATTGAGTGGAAGCACAAAGTAGGTGTTTATAATAAAGTTGCCATTGTGTGGAAGAACAAGGTGGGTGTTTCTAATAAAGTGGCCAGTGTGTGGAAGCACAGTGTAGGTGTTTCTAATAAATTGGCCAGTGTGGGGAAGCACAAGGTAGGTGTTTCTAATAAAGTGGCCAGTGAGTGGAAGCACTTAGTGGCTGTTTCTAATAAAGTGGACAGTGAGTGGAAGCACAGGGTAGGTTGTTCTAATAAAGTGGCCAGTGAGTGGAAGCACAAGGTAGGTGTTTCTAATAAAGTGGCCAGTGTGTGGAAGCACAAGGTAGGTGTTTCTAATAAAGTGGCCAGTGAGTGGAAGCACGAGGTAGGTGTTTCTAATAAAGTGGCCAGTGAGTGGAAGCATGAGGTAGGTGTTTCTTATAAAGTGGCCAGTGAGTGGAAGCACGAGGTAGGTGTTTCTAATAAAGTGGCCAGTGAGTGGAAGCACATGGTGGCTGTTTCTAATAAAGCAGCCAGTGAGCAGAAGCACAAGGTGGCTGTTTCTAATAAAGTGGCCAGTGTGTGGAAGCACAAGGTAGGTGTTTATAATAAAGTGGCCAGTGAGTGGAAGCACAAGGTAGGTGTTTCTAATAAAATGGCCAGTGAGTGGAAGCACAAGGTGGCTGTTTCTAATAAAGTGGCCACTGCGAGGAAGCACAAGGTGGCTGTTTCTAATAAAGTGGCCAGTGAGTGGAAGCCCAAGGCTGATCGAAGCATAAAAGATCAGTTGGATTTCTACTAAAGCCCAGAAAATGCTTGTAACCTCTTCATCACACAGAACGGGAGGCTGTTTGTGCCTCTGTTTGTCTGAGGACGGGGCGTATTGGCATTTCTGAGCCATAATTGTCAGATGTTTGTTTTGGTGACATTTTGACTTTACCTGATTGTGTATTTAACGGGGCGGGAGAGGAGAAATTAATTGGAGAGAGAGGCCGAATCTGTCTGTCTGAAAATGTCACAAACCTGACACTGTAGCACAGATGACTGGGGGGAGGGGGGGTAAACAAGAGTCGTGAGAATGTTAGCATGCTAATCACCTCACTGATTAAGAAGAAAACGAGGAAAGACAGGAAGAGAAGCAGAGAGATAAACTGTAATAGTGAGTTTTTAAAGTGTAGATTACAGCCATTCAATCTCAGCTGTATTACTTTAAGTGCGGGCGCCAGTGCTAAGCATCTAGTGCACTGTTAAAGTGTGGAAATGGGCTCTCTCTCTCTCTCTCTCTCTCTCTCTCTCTCTCTCTCTCTCTCTCTGTCTCACTGTCTCTCCATTCAGTTTAACTAAGTGTACTGTTTTAAGAATATTACAGTGAAACTACAGGAAGATGTGATTTTGTAATTTAACTAATTTTCCCATAGAACCCTACCAAAGCCTGTCCCATAGAACAGTACTGAAGCTCATCATATAGAACCCTACTGAAGAACATACCACAGAAGAAGCCCCATAGAACCCTACTGAAGTTTATCGCATCCCATAGAACCCTACTGAAGGACACACCATAGAACTCTGATGAAGAAAATCCCATGGAACCCTACAGAAGAGCATCCCTTAGAACCCTACTGATGCACATTCTATAGAACCATATTGAATCTCATCCCATAGAACCCTACTGAAGCTCATCCTATAGAGCCCTACTGAAGGACACACTATATAACTCTGATGAAGTTTATCCCATAGAACCCTACTGAATTTCATCCCATGGAAACCTACTAAAGCACATCCCACAGAACCCTATTATAACTCATCTCATCGAAACCTACTGAATAATATTCCACAGAACTCTGAAGAAAATCCCACAGAACCCTACTGAACCTCATCCCATAGAGCTCTACTGAAGTTCATCCGATAGAACCCTACTCAAGAACAAACCACAGAACTCTGAAAAAGAAAATCCCTTAAAACCCTATTGAAGTTCATCCCATAGAACTACTGATGCACATCCTATAGAACCCTACTGAACCTCATCCGATAGAGCCCTACTGAAGCTCATCCCATAGAACCCAACTGAAGCTCATCCTATAGAACCCTACTGAAGAACATACCACAGATCTCTGACATAGAAAATCCCTTGAAACCGTACTAAAGCACATCACGTAGAAACCTATTAAAGCTCATCCCACAGAACCATACTGAATCTCATCCCATAGAACCCTCTTTAAACTCATCTCATAGAACCCTACTGACTCACATCCTATAGAACCCTACTGAACCTCATCCCATAGAGCCTTACTGAAGCTCATCCCATAGAACCCTACTGAAGCTCATCCTATAGAACCCTACTGAAGGACACACCATAGAACTCTGAAGAAAATCCTACAAAACCCAATTGAACCACAGAGCTCTACTGAAGTTCATCCAATAGAACCCTACTGAAGAACAAACCACAGAACTCTGAAAAAGAAAACCCAATAGAACCCTACTGAAGGACACACCATAGAACTCTGACGAAGAAAATCCCATGGAACCCTACTGAAGCAGATCCCATAGAACCCTACTGAAGTTCATCCCATAGAACCCTACTGACATACATCCTATAGAACCCTACTGAACTTCATCCCTTAGAGCCCTACTGAAGCTCATCCCACAGAACGCTACTGAAGCTCATCCTATAGAACCCTACTGAAGGACATACCATAGAACTCTGACAAAGAAAATCCCATTGAACCTTACCAAAGCACATCTCATAGAACCCTACTGAAGGACATATCATGGAGCTCTGATGAAGAGAATCCCATAGAACACAACTGAAGCTCATCCCTTAGAACCCTACTGAAGAACATCTCATAAACCTTACTGAAGCTCAGCTCATATAACAGTACTGAGGCACATCCCATAGAACCCTACAGAAGCATGAACTCTGATAAAGAAAATCCCACAGAGCTCTACTCTAGAACATATCATAGAACCCTCCTGAAGCTCATTAATTGCTGATATCAAAGTGCATTTTGTATAATATTCAGATTTTCTTTGTGTTTCCTTTTTATTTACTATGTATAAAGCAGTAGATTCAGATCAGAGACTGTATTCATGAATTAGAGAGAGACTCAGTCAGCTCGGATCACCCTGTCCACATTTTGTCCAGTCAGTAATGACCACATTTCATATTTGGACCCTCAGACGGGCGGCCTTTACCACCCCCACCCAACAAATGCATCAACAGTAACAGTAACAGGTAGCAATGATAATTATTATTACTACATTATAATTACCACATTATAATAATCTAAATCCACTATGAAAATAATCTTGTAATTTTAACTGTAATAGTAAAATAAATCATATTTTACTTTATTTAAGAATATAATCTACACAATAAGCATGTTCACTTTCTTAGTGTCCTTGTGCTTCCATTCACTGGCCACTTTATTAGAAACACCTACCTTGTGCTTCCCCACACTGGCCACTTTATTAGAAACACCCACCCTGTGCTTCCATTCACTGGCCACTTTATTATAAACACCTACCTTGTGCTTCTTTTCAAATGCCACTTTGTTAGAAACACCTACACTGTGCTTCCCCACATTGGCCACTTTATTAGAAACTCCTACCATGAGCTTCCACTCACTGGCCACTTTATTGGAAACACCTACCTCGTGCTTCCACTCACTGGCCACTTTATTATAAACGCCGACCTTGTGCTTCCCCACACTGGCCACTTTATGGGAAACACCTACCTTGTTCTTCCACTCACTGGCCACTTTTTTAGAAACACATGCCTTGTGCTTCCACTAACTGGCCACTTTATTAGAAACACCTACCTTGTACTTCCAGTCACTGGTCACTTTATTAGAAATACCCACCTTGCTTATGTAGAATCTAAAACAACAGATAATTTTGATTTTTTGATCACTGTATAATTCTCAATGTGTCATTTCTTAGATTTAATGTGTTCACTAAGAAAATCAGGAGACTCTCCACAGACTCAGAGAGAAAATCTCATATTGTATTTCCGTAAGGGTGAACTGTAGAAGAAGTGAAGACTCTTTTTCTGTCTTGATGCTCCTGATATTTCTTCATTAATTTGAACCTCACACTGGGTCACGAGGTCTTAACGACACTCTCAGTCTTACTGATTTACTTCTTCATTTGTTTCCATGTTAACAGCCTCGTCTCCAAGCTGCTCCAGATTTTACCCAGATGTGCTTTTAGTCACTCAGTAATTTACAGATTACATCAGCTAATCACTCAATTAGACAGCCCAGTCTTCACAAAACGAATGATGATAAATCAACAGAACTCGCGTCTAATGTGGGACAAATAAACGAACGGCTGTTTATCTTCAGCTTTTAGACCTAAACAAGGAATAAATTGGACCATCTGTAATAATTAGAAACTGTTTACATTTTTCCTGCCATAAACCTTTCAGCTACAGACAGAAAGTTACTACTGTTACATATATTTTATGTTTTTGTTATCTTTATTTTCTTAGGTGTGTGTTCAAGGTGAATTTTTCAAAATTCCCCATAATTCAGTGTGTGAGATGTAATCAGAGTGATTCAGAGTGGTTTGGTGTGAAATGGTTCAGATGTCTCTGCAGTGGTGGTGATAGGAACCAGGGGTCACCATGACTACAATACAAATATAGACATTTTATTTACTATACAAAACCACCAGTGAACCTACACGAGTCTTCTGAGTTTATATGGAATGTTGATGATGGAAAATATAGAAAATCTGAAATAATACGTTTTCTTTGGGGACTATTTTGCCTCACAGCGCCCTGCATGTATCCCTCCACCATGAATGGAGTTTAAGTTCTTAAAACTATCATAAAACAGTGTCTCAGTCATCAGGCATCTAATTACATTATAAACAATATCACATCTCATTACACTACAAACCACATCACAACTCATTACGTTACAAACCATGACATTTCAGTACATTACAAGCCACATCACTTCTTGTTACATAACAAATCATATCGCATCTCATTACATTGCAAACCACATCACATTATATTACAAACATCACATCTTATTACATTATAAAACACATGGCTTTTTGTTTCATTACCAACCACATCACAACTCGTTACATTACAAACTTCACATTATATTATAAATCACAGTACGTTATAAACTATATCACATCTCATTACATTACAAACCACATCACATCCCATTACATTGAAAAACACATCACAACTCCTTACATTACAAACCACATCACAAACCACATCACATCTCATTACATAACAAGTCACATCCCATTACAATAAAACTTCTTTTTTCCTCCAGCAGGACCTTTTAAATGAAACACTGCCCACTCTCCACTGACCCAAATGAAAATCTGACCATTTTTCTCTGAACCAAAACATCATTCTGTGACTAATCATGAAAAAATAGTTTCTGATAATGCATTTATTCTATGAAAATAACATTATATAACAATGTCATAAAAACGGTTTCACTTAATTGTCCACAGTTTCGCTGAGGCAGCCGATCCTGAGGGGACACTGTGTTTACAGCTAAATTCAGTTTAAGACACCAAACAGGATCAGTCAGAAGTTGCTGGGTTTTTTTGTGTCTCATAGCAGATTATTGAAGATAACAGTGTTTTTGTTATTTTTTGGCAGCAGAATAAACAGAAAAATGTCAGACGCTCAAACAAAGTGTAAATCAAATGGAAGGAAATTTATTATGTAACTATGTAATAAATAATGTAATTACATTTAAAAATTATGTAATGTTGGTGGAATATACACAGATCAGGCATAACATTGTTTCTATGCTCATTGTCCATTTTATCATTTTATTTTTAAACACCTCAGTGTCACTGCTGGACTGAGAATAGTCCACCAATCAAAAATATCCAGCCAACAGCGTCCTGTGACCACTAATGAAGGACTAGAGGATGACCAACACAAACTGTGCAGCAGCAGATGAGCTATCGTCTCTGACTTTACATCTACAAGGTGGACCGACAAGGTAGGAGTGTCTAATAGAGTGGACAGTGAGTGGAAACAGTGTTAAAAACTCCAGCAGCACTGCTGTGTCTGATCCACTCAGACCAGCACAACACACACTAACACACCACCACCACGTCAGTGTTACTGCAGTGCTGAGAATGATCCACCACCCAAATAGTGTCTGCTCTGTGAGGGTCCATCGGGGTCCTGAGCACTGAAGAACAGGGTAAAAGGGGGCTAACAAAGTATCAGAGAAACAGATGGACTACAGTCTGTAACTGTAGAACTACAAAGTGCACCTATATAGTAAGTGGAGCTGATAAAATGGACAATGAGCATAGAAACAAGGAGGTGGTCATAATGTTATGCCTGATCGGTGTATGTTTGTGTAATATTTGATGGATTTAACCTAATCTTACATCTTTAGAAGTTAACCTTTACTGTTAATCTTAATGAAATGGTCAATCATATTAAAACCATAAGTATATTGTTACAGGGATGCACATATTTTTGGTTGGAGTCTCTACAAATACGTTCATCAGATAATGAGTGTATGGATGTATGTGAGGGTGTAAAATCTCTCTGACTGACTGTAAACACACTACAGGCTGCTGCACTTAATTAGACTCTACGAATTTCCTCTCATGCAACACAAAGCAATTAAACGTGTTAGTTACAGTTGAAAACGAGTCGCGAGCGTCGTTCTGTTTTCATGCTGAAGAGGGCAGGAGGCCGACTGGGACGCACAGCGGTAACACATCAACAAACAACGGAATTGTAAAACAGCATTTCTTTATTTATCTATTCATTCATGTATTTAACAGGTTGTTGAGTTTGGTAATTGAATCTTTCCATTTAAATTGAAATCGAGACTCTTTTCGCTGTAATTTACTGAAGTGTGATGAAAGTTGATAGATGTGAAGCTCAGGTCTATAAGCTGGACACGTTTCTGATCTTAACGTTAGGTTTTCTCTTCTCTTATGTCCGATGGTAGGTTTGTGCCTGTGATTATGTGTCCGATTTCAGACATCCATCCCATGGTTTAGTCTCCTCTTGGGGTCCCGCTTCCTCCTGTTCCATTGTTTAGTCTTCTCCATCCACCTTTAACTGTCTCAGGTCAACAATGTCATGTGCAACATCAAAGGACGTCATAGATAAAAGAATTAATATTTTGTGAAATCTGCATACTAGAGATGTACTTTCATTTTGTCCAGATGAGTAGTGTTATTCTTGTCAGCGAGTCAGGAACACAGCCTCTGACTGGTCAGCGAGTCAGGAACACACCTTCTGATTGGTCAACGGGTCAGGAACACAGCATCTGATTGGTCAAAGAGTCAGAAATACAGCCTCTGATTGGTCAGCGAGTCAGGAAAACAGCCTCTGATTGGTCTACAAGTCAGGAACACAGCCTCTGATTGGTCAACAAGTCAGGAAAACTGCCTCTGACTGGTCAGTGAGTCAGGAACACAGCCTCTGATTGGGCAACAAGTCAGGAATACAGCCTCTGATTGATCAGCGAGTCAGGAACACAGCCTCTGATTGGTCAGCGAGTCAGGAACACAGCCTCTGATTGGTCAACGAGTCAGGAACACAGCCTCTGATTGGTCAACGAGTCAGGAATACAGCCTCTGATTGGTCAGTGAGTCAGAAACACAGCCTCTGATTGGTCAGTGAGTCAGGAACACAGCCTCTGATTGGTCAAAAAGTCAGGAATATAGCCTCTTATTGGTCAGCGAGTTAGGAACACAGCCTCTGATTGGTCAACAAGTCAGAAGTACAGCCTCTTAGTTGGTCTACAAGTCAGAAACGCAGCCTCTGATTGGTCAACTAGTGAAAAACACAGCCTCTGGGCGTCAGTGGGTGGCTACCAGCAATGCTAACAACAACAACAACTCTTTTCAACAATGAGAAATGAATACTTTAAACCAGAGTTACCCAATTAGTGGCTACTGCACTTTCTGACATTCATCACAGCAAGCAAATTTAATTTTTATTTATTTATTGAAACTTTTTATTGATTATTTAGCTGTTTTTCCCTTATTTTATTTATGCATGGTAATTATTGCATGATTATTGTCATTTTATATAGACCATTAAATTTATTAAAAAGCGTGATTTCTCTTCACGTGTGCTTCCGCCCGCTCCCGCCTGCAGTGGGCTGTTTTCCCACCTGCTCCTGCGAACAGGACTGAAAATTTGGCGTGTCCCGTAGGAATCTGTGAGTGCAGACCTCTACTTCAGACTTTAAAAGACTAGCCAGCAGGATGGACGACCGTAACGCTCACAATAACCAGCTGTTCAGACAAGTCTATGAGCAAATGAACAACACAAACTAGAAAGCACATTAAACTAACCGAACTCAGTAACTCACTGCTGCCTGTCTCATTCTGACTGGACTCACGCGAAGCTGGTTGTCACAGTAACGTCTACACTAAGTGATGCTCTATACATGCATGTAATTTTGGATCTGATTACTTAAATTTAGATTTTAATCAGGTTGTTGAGTAGAGTGAGCGCATAAACACCATATATATATATATATATATATATATATATTCGAATTCAGTCGGACTGGCGAAAATCTTTGAACGTAAACACAGACAGTGGGACGTCTTACTAACCCTTAAAAGTCTAGAATTATTATATTTCTGCCACAAATCCATTAAAATAATAAAGTTTGCTTGACAAGTTCTTTCGTTCTGTTATTCTGATGCGAATATCTATCATTTCACCAATTCATAAAGGAATATTTCAACATTTTGTCTCATTTACTGATTGTATTGTTTAGGAAAAACATTATAATATTCCTGGAAGAGCCTATGATAACATAAATAATACTGTAAGAGTGATGCATACAACATGACGCAACACAATAATGGCATGTGTATTAAAAGAATTTCTATCCAAACAGTTCAATAAGCTCTTGATCTGTGAAGCACTTACACAGTTTGTGTCTCTCGGCTGGTGATGGAGCTTCGTAACTGCTGTAAAAGCTGAGGCTGATGTAGTTTGGAGGTCAGCTGCACTTTGAGCTTCTGCACGTTTAGCTGCTTTTTCCGCTGCTTTCTTTCCGCGGATAATCGAATAAAATACATCATTCAGCGATGCCGCCCCGATCGATCAGAGCCCATCAGGCCCAATCAACAAGGAAGGAGGCAGAAACGAGCGCTGTGGACGAGCGCGGACAACAATGATTTAGCACTGAGTCGACCTCATATCTGTTATTTTACCATCATGCGCTGTTTGCCAAGTCTTTATATCCATTTTGTGAGTAAATCCTGTCGTTAGGGTGAATTAAGAGTTTCCAGAGCTCATATTCACTCAGCATGACCGTCATTGCCGAGTGATAGATGAGCTTTGGCTACAAATGATCATTTAACCTTGTAAGACCTGAGGCTGGTCAGATCCTGAGCCTGGTCAACCTGGTCAGATCTCTGTCCAGTCATATAATCATGCTAATATGAAAGTGATGGATGAAGACTCACTAAATTCACAAACAGCTCTGTAACATTTACACTATATTCATAACGGCTTTATTTCAGCTGTTTTTAACCTGTTTCTACTCAAACAACATCAATTCATCATTTTAATCAGTCAAACTGATTGTGATGTTTAAAGTCAGTCAGATCTCCAGTATCTGTAGGTATCATCCAAATTTGCCCTCAATGGCAATGTGTACATGGTAAATTTTCACCAATTCAATCAATCAATCAATCAATCAATCAATCAATCAACCTTTATTTAACCTCGGAGAACATTGAGGGTGACCATCATTTACAATGTTGCCAAGTTTGAGATACAATTGAATGCATTCCAATTATTACAGATTAATAGGTTCCACTTTATATTGTTTCTAATAACTGTGTAGTTACACATGAATAACACATGCAACAACACTGTAACTACTGATGATTTAGTTAATATGACAGATGGATTACAGAAGTACATCCTATGTAATTACACATGTGTATCAACTTCAGTTTTCCTCATGTAATTACAATAGTGATTCAAGATTCAAGAGTTTTATTGTCATATACACAGCAGAAACAGGCAGTTACACTGTACAAAGAAATTCTTACTTTGCTGATATGAGGTCCATTCACCAAATATAATCTTAATATAATCTTAGAATAAAATATATATATATATATATATATATATATATATATATATATATATATATATAAGAATAGCACTAAAAACAAAAGTAAAGTACAGTTATGTGTGCAAAGTTGAAGAAAATTAAAGTTACATGTGTGTAGTGCGAGTATGTAGAGCAGCGGTTCATAAAGTGCATTAACAGATGTAAACAGTAGTATTCTGTGCAAGTAATAGACAGCAGTACAGTGTACGTAAGGTGCAGTTATTGAGTGCAAAGTCAGCCAAAAGTTAAACCAGTTCAGAGTGGGAGGGGGGGAGGTAGTGTGTGAGGTGATCACAAGCCTGATGGCCTGTGAATAGAAACTGTTCCTCAGTCAGTGTATGCAGTGTATCTTCTACTCAGGAACTTTCCTGCAGTGTAGTGTGAAAGTTACACTTTAAAGTAAGTGGACAGTTCCTGTGTAGTTGCTATGTAGGTACTGTGTAATAATGCAGTGGTAATATAGATTTTGGGGGAAATGCAACACATTTAATTAATGTCTTAAAAGTTAAATTTTCAGATAAGGGGTCGTCTGCTGTTCTGTCACATTACAGAATGGTTTAAAGCTGAAACTGGTCACAGTGTCACAGCACTAGCAACATAAATGCTAGCCAAATGTCAGGAAAGCTGGGAGATGGGTGTAAGATATATCATAATGTATGCAATTACATACTTCCTTTTCCTGCTGGAAAAAAAAAACACTTCTAAAAAAATGCAGTTTCATTCTGATCACAAACGCAATCACATTTACGTTATTACTCTTATGTAATTACATGAGAGAGAATAGACTGTTACAACTATTTAGATACACTTGGGTAATTACATAAGTTCATACAGATACAATCGTTCTTCAAGGGTTCTTTAGTAAAGAAAATGGTTATGATTAAAGGGTTATTTGTATCACGGAATTGTTCTTTAGATCTGATGGAGAACAAGTTGTAGATGGTTCTTTTTGAAAAGGCTTCTACAAGCTTCTACAAGCTCATATCCTAACAATAGCAGAACCCTTTTTGGTGCTATATAGAACACTTTTCAAAAAGGTTTGCCTATCATGATGCAAAGTACACTTTTATCATCTAAAGTGTTCTTTGAGTGCTCATGTTTCTCTGTAGAACCATCTAATTTACCCTTGAAGAACCATTGTTTTTAAGAGTGTAGTGAAAAGACCACCCGTGACAGTTAATAATCAAGTCAGACCTCTTGTCAGAGTCTCCTGGGTACTGACCCCTCTGGCCCGGTCAGTCATCCATCCCTGGCTGGACGGTTTATTTAATCGTCTGATTGGCTGCAAACATGTTCTGTCATGAAGGGTTAAAGGGCACATTCCCCATCAAGAAGACAAAACTGTATATATAATGCAGAGAATTGGATTGAGATGTCACTGCACTGCACTGCGTCAAACTGTCAGGCTGCCTTCCAAACACAAGGCTCATGTTTAACCCTCCTGCCCCTCAGTCCTCAGAGAAATATACCAGTCTGAACGGCTCTCTTTCTGCATTAGATCACCTCTCTCTCCCCCCCCGCCCCACCTCTCCCTCTCTCTCGCTCGCCCTGCCCACATTCAGAGCTGAAAGATTGTTTACACGTGTCAAGTGAAATGAGGGCAGATTTAGCGCTGCTGTCACAAACAGCTGGAGGATTCTCTCTGAAATACGGCCGAGCCGTCAGGACCGGAGCAGCCCGGCCACTCCGGCTTTTTTAATTTGGATTGGCGAGCGGGCTGTCAGGACGCTGCTATTTTATCTGGCGCTGCAGCGTGAGGGTGCTGCTCCTGCTCTGAGTGGCTCTCAATCACGGCCTGTTAGGAGCTTTTACTGAATAACAGAGCCGAGGATGGAGGAGGAGCCGCTCAGACTCAAAACAAGACCAGTACCGCGTCTCAATTGTAAACCAAACACTGATTTTAACATCAGACAGATTAGTAACTACTGGAGTCCCTCAGGGCTCAATTCTCAGTCCACTTCTCTTCTCACTGTACACTAAATCACTGGGACGAGTGATAAACTGATAAGGCTTCTCTTACCCTGCTGCACTGATGACACCCAGCTGTCTCCCGATCCACCTCCAAAATCTCACAGAAGACATCTGGGTTTCTTGTTGGTATCCTGTTTGTATGGTGAACGAAACACATGAAATTGTTTTTGGTTCCTCTGAGTGGTTTTAAGGAGTTTTTCATTTTTGAGATTTTTGTTCCTGTCAGTGTGTCTTCGTTACTAATTCCTTTTGAGTCTTGGTTCTTCTATGTGGTTCTTCTTTATAATCTTATAGGGTTGTTCCTTTCTTACTGATGTTTTTCTTTTGAGTCTTGGTTCCTTTTTGTGGTTCTTCCTCATGTTCTGACTTTTTTTTTCTTTTGTTCCTCTTAGTGATTCTTCATCATGCTCTTACAGAGTTTCTTCTTTTGAGTCTTGGTTCCCCTTAGTGGTTCTCCCTCATGTTCTTTATGAGTCTTTTGAGTCTTGGTTTCTCTCTTAGGTTCTTCGTAATGCTCTTACAGAGTTTCTTCTTTTGAGTCTTGGTTCCCCTTAGTGGTTCTCCCTCATGTTCTTTATGAGTCTATTGAGTCTTGGTTTCTCTCTGTGGTTCTTCTTAATGCTCTTACAAGTTTCTTCTTTCTTCATATTCTAAACAATAATTTTAACAATATAATGTTATATAACTACTGGAGTCCTCCAGGGGTCGAGTCTTAGCCCACTTCTGTTCTCCTTATACACTAAATCACTGATCCAATAATAAACTCACTTTCTCTTCTTGGATGGCACCTCATGGCCTAAAACTGTTCTTAGAGAGCTTCTCCTTTTGAATCTTAGTTCCTCTCATTGGTTCTTCTTCATGTTCTTGGGGAGGTTCTTCTTTGAGTCTTGCAATCCCGGCTATTTTAGAACATATTACATACATTTTTTTTAATCATTCTCTTTTATCTGGCCGAATTCCCAGTATCTGGACAAATCTCTTGTAAGTCCTCTGCGTAAAGGAGGTGAGATGGCAGATCTAAATAACTACAGACCAATCTGAAAGCTAAATTTATGAATCTTTAGTAAACAGACAACTCAAATCATTCCTTTATGAAAACTCTGTCCTGTTTAACTTTCAATTTGCCTTTAGCGGAAGACACAGCACCATCTCTGCTACCACACTGGTTTTAACTGATCTCTACACGGTCTAGACTGTAAGAATCACTGTGCTGCCATTTTTATAGATTTAATAAAAGCTTTTGACACTGTCAACCACAGTATTCTTTAGGGATACTTACAATGAATTGGCTTTAGCAATAATGCAATGAAATTGGCCCCAAATTACCTCTCAGACAGAAAACAGTGGCACTGGGTAACCATGAATCAGATTTAATTCCTGTTACCTAAGGAGTCCCACAAGGCTCAATCCTGGGTCCAGTTTTATTTAATATAATCTCATTGATCTTGCCGCCTCCGCCTCAGATTGCCCTGCTGTGTCTGATCCACTCATACCAGCACAACACACACTAACACCACCATGTCAGTGTTACTGCAGTGCTGAGAATGACCCACCACCCAAATAGTACCTGCTCTGTGAGGGTCCATGGGGGTCCTGAGCACTGAAGAACAGGGTAAAAGGGGGCTAACAAAGTATGCAGAGAAACAGATGGACTACAGTCTGTAACTGTAGAACTACAAAGTGCACCTATATAGTAAGTGGAGCTGATAAAATGGACAATGAGCGTAGAAACAAGGAGGTGGTCATAATGTTATGCCTGATCAGTGTATGTAGCACCTTTCACAATCCTAGGGTCGCTTTACACAACAAAGAGCAACACAAAAAAGCCCAAGGTACTAAGAAGTAAAGGAGGAATGGAAATATTCATGAAAAAGAAAAGTTTTTTAATCAGATTAAATCAGACGTTGATTTTAATACTGTGAATGTTACTACCCTGATAGGACGCAGCACTGAGCGAGTCACAGAGTATAAGAACTTGGCTGGATGATGAACATTTAAACCTCATATTAATAAACCAGTCAAATGCAGACAGAGACTCTGATTCCCTGAAATAAGTCCTGTCTGCCTGTGTTTGTCAGATGAAGAGTCGTGCAGGCAGCCGTACTGTCAGTCCTGGACTACAGTGATGTAGCCTATAGACATGCGTCCACCAGCACCCCAAACCACTGGACTCTATCACTCCGCTCTGAGAGATTCGTTACTGGAGACCCTTACAGCTCTCTCCACTGCAGACTGTATGATAAAGCTGGTTGGTCCTCAATAGCAGCACGACGGGAATCAACAGTGGCTTATTTTTATTTATAAATTCAGCCATATGCCAGCTTATATCTCGTCTATGATCTCTATAAATACCAGTAATTATCAGACCCACTCTAGTGGCTGGAGAACCTGTCAGGTACCGAGTGTTTAACTAGGAAAATCTGCTTTTATCTGCAGAGAACCAGCAAACTGGAGTTCACTACAGGAGTCTCTGAAACTCAGCTCTCTGCTAGTCACTCAATTATTTTAAATTCAGTTTTTTTTTTATTTATTTATTTTATTTCATTTTATTTGGCACATTAAACCTTAATTTGATCTTAACTCTGCTATTGACTTTATTTATATATTTATTTATTAACTTACTTAATTTGATTACTTTTTATATTCCTTTAATCTGACCAGTCAGATTTTAGTTTGCCTTTTTTATTGTTTTCCGTTAAAAATGTTGGCTCATTCTTTTGTTTTTATTTTGTTGTTCCCCTTCTAAGTTAAATCTTAATTTACTCTCTGACCACCTTCACACAGCCTGTATCTGTTTTAGTTGATTCAACTTTTCCTTTCTCCTTTTTATTACATTTTAATATTCCTCTTCTTCTCATTATTATTATTATTATTATTATTATTATTATTATTATTTTAATAGTTTATGTTATTTCATTATATTTGGCTGATTAAATCTTAATTTAATCTTAATCTTAGTAGGTACTCCAGTTTCCACCCACAGTCCAAAGACATGCAGTCAGGCCAATTGGACACACTAAATTGTCCCTAAGTGTCTGTGTGGATGTACATGTCTGTGTGTCCACCCTGCAATGGACTGACGACCTGTCCAGGGTGTATCCTGCCTTCCGCCCAATGACTGCTGGGACAGGCTCCAGCTCCCCCTGCGATCCTGAAGGATAAGCAGTTTAGAAAATGTGTGTGTGTGTGTGTGTTTGTGTGTGTGTGTGTGTGTGTGTGTGTGTGTTCATGTAGTTCTGTTCATTAATAAATTCCATTTTAATTTCATTTTCAATCTCTTTATGCTGTAAATGCTCAGCTGCATGTATTTCCATGTATTTCTGAGTGAAAATACAGGTGAATTGATTGGTTCCTCATCACATCACTGGATTATAAGATGCTTATTAAACAAAGCGCAACACAACTGACGCTGAATTGAACTGACTACGACTGTTTAGCTTAGGAAAACTTTCATTTTTGTAGTCAAACCTTGTAAAGGTTTCTTTTTTGGCATTGTAACCTGTTCAGTTAGTAAATAGAAATGTGAAAAGGCCTTCATCTCTGTGCTTAGAGAAGTCTGTAGGGATGCCAATAGGAGTGAGTGCTTCTGGCCTTGAATCCAAAATGAGTTGGACAGCGATTCAGGAGAGTGAGCTCAAACATTCATCTGTGAGGTTAAACACAATGGACCACAAAGGATAAAGGAGAAGTATTTACTGAACAGCTGCACACAGTGAACAACACAATAGCAAAACTTTGCTGAGCTGAGACACTGATTGGGTCAGTACATTCAGACAATGAAGGACTGTCAAGGTTTACCTGTATACCAGTTTTTGGTATGAACAGAGTTTTTCACTGTAACATTCTGAAACGTCCAGTCTGTCTATATTAAAAACTGCAGGCTGGCTCCACTGCATCTCCAGCCTCTCCTCTGAGAGCCTTCTGGCTGAAATACAGCGTTTACGAGTCCTCAAGGTAACAGTAAAGATGGCCTGCTGACAGCTGCTGATATCCCGAGTCTTTCCCTCGCCCTCTCTGGCTGTAAATCTCTCTCTTTCATCACTTTGTGAAGTCTGCTGGAGGCAGGAGCCAGACGCTGACCATCTCAGCCCTTACAGAAACCTGATTTATCACTGTCCACTGCAGAAGGTCAATTTAAACCCACATACAGTAAGTGCTAGTCAACGGTTTGAGCTCAACTGATGGAAAGAATGTTTTTTATACATATCCCTGTTAATAAAGACGGTTCTTTAAGGGTTCTTTACAGAAGACAATGGTTTTATGTAGAACCACGAACACTCAGAGAACTGTCTGCGTGGTGAAATGGTTCTCCAGATTCATGGAGATTCATGGAGAACGTGCTGTATATAATTATCGTTGTGCATTGCAAAGCAATTTCATCAACACGTAGCTACCACTTACCAACTCCCTATGAACAACTTAAGAAACACCTCATACACCATGGCAACTGCCTAGCAACAATTTAGCAGCCACATAGGATACCACATTGACTGCCTAGCAACATCTTAGCAACCACTTGGGATACCTTAGCAGCTGCATAGCAATACCTTAACAGCCATCTGGGACACCATAACAACTTCCTAGCAGTCCCCTAGCAACTACCTGGGATACCATAGCAACCACCTAGCAACCACGTCGGATACTGTAGCACCATTTAAGGTGGAACGGGAAAATTTGAACAATAAGTGACTTCAGTCTTGTGACTTTTTAGTGTTTGACAGTTTCTCGTTGCAGATTAAACGTAACAGGAAACCAGATGAGTGATTTTAAATGCGAATGAGAAAATATCCACAGGGCTGCTACGGACCCTGACGACCCAGCGCGGCCCCCTGCCAGGGATGTTTAGCTTTTGCCACTTTGACTGGCCGTTAGCGAGCTGTTTCAACATCTCCAGCTAACATGGCTAATCTGGCGTTTTGGTTATAGTTATTTTCACCTCCATCGATTTATCGCTCTGTAGACGTCAGCTGACGTTACTGTGCTCTGACATTTTTCCATGATTCATTTATATCATTTATTTAGTTTGGACTCCCACATTGTTGTGTGTTTGGTTCTCTAACAGTTCTGGACACGTCCCCAATCTTGGTACCTATGACAAAAATAAAGTGACTCACCTCTCTGTGGTGGCTGAAAGTGATACGAACGCCTGTATCTCCGAGGTTGGTAACTGTCAATAGCAATAGCAGAACTTGTTTTACTCAGTGTTTACGCACTTCTGTTTCTTTTCAAAAGGGCCTATTGGATGAGGGAAGGGGTTGTCAAGTGGTTCCCCAGTGTTTCATGGGAAGTGGAGTTCTCAGCACAGTCTATCGACTCAAACGAGCTGCAGGAGAGAGAGAGCGAGCAGGGAAGGTGTCCCCAGTGGGAGGCGTGACAGTTTCTCAGAAATCGTTAGGTCTTCTCTGAAGGTCCAGAAGGCCCTGAAGGTTCCCCTACTGCCTGTTTTGCATGTCAGGTGAATTGCCTGTCCTGTCGGAGTAAGTGGTTCTCTCTGCTGAAGAATCTAAAACAGTAGACAGTTTGTTTCACACTTTTTGGTCACCATACAAAACGTAAAATAGAAGAAATGAGAGTAAGTTGGTGTATCTAAACTTTTGACCGTGTAAATTTAAGCGTCTCTCTCTGCTTGAGACCCACTGGAGAGTCAGCTGAAGTAATATGTATGCAAATGTTTTGTACTGTGTGACTGCACAGCGCATTAAAATGTAAATGTTCTATATTGTTTGGGGAATGTTTTTGTTGTTGTTTTGTTTTTAGAGTTATTGTTTATAGCCGGTCACAGAGTGCTGAATTATGTAAATGTGATATCATGTAAATCAAATAGTGTGATTTACAGAGGTTGTGTGAGCCACTCTGTGTGTGTGTGGGTGTGTGTGGGTATCAGCTGCAGATGTCGGTGGAAGCCCAGAGAACGTGTCGCTGTAGAACAAGAGGGAATATTCGGGGCAGGAGAGTCATTACTGTTTCATTCTGCGGCTGGAGGAACAAGGAGAGACCATTAGCACCAGAGTGAGATTAATGAGAGACACAGAGAGAGAGAGGGGGGAACACAGAGAAAGAGAGAAAGTGATGGTTAGACACTAAAAGAGAGCATGGAGAGATAGATGAGAGAGCTGGGACACAGAGAGGTGGCAGAGGAGAAATAGCAAGTGAGAGAGAGACAAATGAAGACAGAGAGAGAGAGAAAAAGAGAGAGAGAGGGGTAACAATACAGAATATATCAAATTGTATTGTAGTATCTTGTATCACGGCATATCAAATTACATCACAGTGTACCATGTTATATCATATTGTGCCATATTATACACCGATCAGGCACAACATAATGACCGCCTCCTTCTTTCTACGCTCATTGTCCATTTTATCAGCTCCACTTACTATATAGGAGCACTTTGTAGTTCTACAGTTACAGACTGTAGTCCATCTGTTTCTCTGCATACTTTGTTAGCCCCCTTTTACCCTGTTCTTCAGTGCTCAGGACCCCCATGGACCCTCACAGAGCAGGTACTATTTGGGTGGTGGATCATTCTCAGCACTGCACAAACACTGACGTGGTGGTGGTGTGTTAGTGTGTGTTGTGCTGGTCTGAGTGGATCAGACACAGCAGTGCTGCTGGAGTTTTGAAACACCTCAGTGTCACCAACCAAAAATATCCAGCCAACAGCGTCCTGTGGGCAGCGTCCTGTGACCACTAACAAAGGACTAGAGGATGACCAACACAAACTGTGCAGCAGCAGATGAGCTATCGTCTCTGACTTTACATCTACAAGGTGGACTGACAAGGTAGGAGTGTCTAATAGAGTGGACAGTGAGTGGACACAGTGTTTAAAAACTCCAGCAGCAACTTCTGACTGATCCTGTTTGGTGTCTTGTAGTGAATTCAGTTGTAAACACAGTGTCTCCTCAGGATCGGCTGCCTCAGTTTGTGCACCTATATAGTAAGTGGAGCTGATAAAATGGACAATGAGCGTAGAAACAATGAGGTGGTCATAACGTTATGCCTGATCGGTGTATCAAAATTGTATTGTATTGTATTGCAACATAACATATTGTAACATATTGTATCATAAACCTTATTTGAACATTAGATTAAAAGGGTTTTTTTTAAAAACATAATTAGAACTTGTGGGTAATGTTAACAGAAGTTATTGGAACGTTTCCTTCCAACAGGGCCATCAGTGTCCTCCTCATCTGATGTCATGTTTAATTTAACTGTAAGGCACACACACAGACACACACACCTCCCGGTCACTTTCTAGGTAATGCTATTTCTTCTGTTTATTATATTTTCTATTTATTAGCAGGTGCACTCACTTTTTTTCATCCTGCCATGAGCCGCTCCTCTCATTACGGTTACGGGTTTGGCTTCAATACGAACACAAGGACAGTCTACTGTATAATATCACTTAATGTTAGGCTAATGTTATTAACATGAATGTTTTTTTCTCAAGTTTCATAATTTCATCTTCCCACATCCTGTTTACCTCTACAAAGCAGCTAAAAGCACCGTCTTCCCTTGTGGAACCAGCCAGACAGAACGAGGAGGGTGACTGAGAGGGATAAAAACATTTTGTGTCGCTACCGATTTTCAGTCTTGAAATGACTGACATCCCTGGGAGTGAACCCAGCGCTGTGATTGGTCAAACTCTTCTTCTTTTGGCATCACCAGCTTTTTGCGTAGTCGAGTGACAGATTGTATCAGCGTACTTTGATGTCAGAATGTGTACCTGCTATGTAAAATGGGTAAAGGTTGGCAGGTCTGGTGGTAGCACTGAAAGTGGACACTCAGATTAACACAACACACATTTTCAGCCACTACTTATTGTTGATTTATCGAAAAAGTCTCAAATCGAGACTCCTATTGAATCGAACTATGAATTTTGGGACTTGTTACAGCCCTTAGAGAGAGAGAGACAGATGGAGAGAGACAGAGAGAGTGATGGTTAGACACTAAGGGAGAGCCTGGAGAGACAGATGAGAGAGCTGGGACACAGAGAGGTGGCAGAGGAGAAATAGCAAGTGAGAGAGAGAGAAAGAGACAAATGAAGACAGAGAGAGAGAAAGTAAGAGAGAGAGGCAAAGAGAAGAGATATAGAAAGTAGGGCTGTAACAATACAGAATGTTATATTGTATCAAATTGTTTCACAGTATATTGAATAATTATATTGTATTGCAGCATAATAAACTATCATATTATATCTAAAGTGTATTGTATTGTAATTTATCAAATTTCATGACAGTGTATCGTGAATTGTACAGTATCCCAGCATATTGTATCGCAGTGTATTGTATCGTATCATATCACAGTGTATCATATCGCATCGCAGTGTATCGTATCGTATCGTTGTATCGTGATGAGCATGTATTTTGTGCTTAGATCGTTTGAAAGCGATACCGTAAACTGAAAATGGAAACATTACCATGTTAACATAACGAACATTTTCAGCCACTACTTTGTTTTATCAAAAAAAGTATCAGTTAAGACACCACTAACCACGATATCATATCAAAAAAAAGAATTCTTTGACTTGTTACAGGGAGAGACAGATATTTATGATGTAGTTATGTTATAACTGAAGTTTGGGGGGGGGGCATGGCTGAAACCCCTCCTTCTTCTAATCTAACACCCTATAAATTCACATCCTCACCTTTTGTTCCCTTGACGAAGGGTTCACAATCCTCACCGCCGCCCCAATCTCCCCCCCTGTTCCTCAGTCCTACATCAGTTACAGCCACTACAGCTATGAGGGGGTCTGGTCTTCTAGCTACAGGCAGAAGCTGCCCAGAACTCCAGCCCAAGTTCTCAGAGTTCTCCCCCTCCCTCAATCAGTCTCCCCTCATACTACCACCATCATGTTGAAGAGGCCTGGTCTGCACTCACAGCACACACTCACACACACACACACACACACACACACACACACACACACACACACATATATACATATCACTGTTGTCAGAAGAAAACCTTGTATCTCCAAAATACTTTATAGGAAAAGAAAATAACTTATTTTGGGTCATTTAGTCCATTCATCATGAAATTTACGCACAATGTAAAAGGCAACAGGAATTTTCAAATTACGTCAAAAACTGAAAAACTCCAAAAATGTAGATACGAGGTTTTCTTCCCACAACAGCGATATGTGAGAGAGAGAGAGAGAGAGAGAGAGAGAGAGAGAGCGAGAAGGAGTGATGGTTAGACACTAAAGGGCAGATGAGAGAGCTGGGGGTGGCAGAGGAGAAATAGCAAGTGAGAGAGACTGATAGAGAGACAAATGAAGACAGAGTGGGAGAGAGAGAGAAGTATGGAGACAGAGATGTATAATGAGTGGGAAAACAGAGAAGGAAAAGTTTAATGAACTCTTTTATGTGACCAGGATTTGCAGAGAGGCTGTAGCGTAGCTGCAGCGGTGCTTCCACAAAGAAATAGTACGAGAGTGGGTGGAAGGTGCTGGGGCTCTGGTAATCATCTCTAGGCACAGACGATTTTACCAGAACTCCAGGTTGGGAAAATCACTCAGAATGAGAAAACCAGTCAGACTGTGAAAATCATTCAAACTGGGAAGAATAGACAGAAGATCCTTGAGAAAATAACATTATTTCAACTGGGACGATCACACAGAGTGGGAGAATCACCCACATAGGAAAAATCATTTAAACTGGTAACAGTCTGAGAAAACCACTCAGGCTGGGAAAATCACTGAGAAAAAAATATCCAGACTAGGAATATCACTCAGACTGGGATGTTGAGAAACTAGGAACATCATGAAGAGAGGGGGGATTATGCAGGACAATCACTCCAGCTGGGAAAACCACCCAGACAGGGAAAATCATTCCAACTGTGAAAATCAGTGAAACTGGTAATAGTCTGGGAAAATAAAATCATTCCACCTGGGACAATCACACAAAGTGGGAAAACCACCCAGACAGGGAAAATCATTCCAACTGTGAAAATCACCGAAACTGGTAATAGTCTGGCAAAATAAAATCATTCCAACTGGGACAATCACACAAAAATCACCCAGACAGGGAACGTCATTTAGACTGGTAACAGTCTGGAAAAACCACTCAGGCTGGGTAATCATTCAGTCTGGGAATATCCTCCAGCTTGGAACATTGCTCAGACTTGGCATATCATCCAGACTGGGAACACTATCCAGACTGGGAATATCACACAGATGGGAAAAATCATGTCTTGGAACTGCTCACGCTACATGATCGGAGGGGCATGTGCAGCAATTTGTCTTCCATCTCGGGGGGTTGGCACAGATCCAGTGATGGGAAAATTGAGGCTGACCTCATGCAGTGACCATGTGGCATAACACAAACTGTCCAGTCTCTATCTGAACACCAGCAAGGTGGCGCCACAGGGGAGGGGTTTCTGATAAAGTGGCCGGGGAGGGTATTTAAGAGCTACAAACGTTCCTCTCGGCAGTCGTGTTTCTGAAGGAGGCAGCAGAAGGTGGCCGTTCTCCACGCCTGTCTCAGTGGTGGTCTGGCCTGCTCTCCGGCACTGTGGCTGGCATTGTTGGGGGGGGGTGCGCCATGTGCTTTAGCCTTTGGGGGGAATAACGGTGCTTTAATCCTCCGGAGGAGGCTGCATCTGCTCCCTCCACATTAATCAAAGGAGCCGTGGGTAGGAGAGCATCTGAACCAGAAACTCCACTCACGGCTCTCCTCACTGTGAGATCCTGGAGTTCAGTGAGAAATCACTCACACTGCTTCTCTCTGATCTTTTCATCGTCCGGACAGACTTCCTTCTCTCTGTAATCCACACAGGGACGTGAGCTGGGGCAGGATTTCTGTTCACAACAAGTAAGTAATAGAAATTCTACCCTGCATTCGACTGACATTCGTGTTTACATATTTAAACCTTTCTTATCCAGGAGCGAACTGGCAACAAAAGGCAGCCCAGAAATTTGCTGTCAATTTGATACACCAAATTTGAATTGACACAACAAGTGTGTTGATCGATGAATCATTAATTTGAAAAAAACATTCTGTTAGTTTGTATTCATTTTGTAAGGCTAATATATAAAGTGATAAAAACAAATTTTCTGTTCATTACATTATTTATTATTGCTATTATTTATTATACGTGAAATACACAGACCTTAACCGTCTCTGTTTTCATGCAACATGTTTCTGACCAATAAGCAAGCACCAACACGCATAACGCACATTGCACTTTTGTCATTGCAACCGACCAAACCGAAAGAAAAATATGCAGTGTCACAAAAACACAAAGCCGGGAAAATGAACTAGGTGTGAAAACAGACTGATATATGTAATACAAGCTGCCATGGTTGAAACATGGAACAAACTGCTAAGTTTGGACTGTAATCCACAGGCATGTCAGAAAGAATCAATTTCATCTGCTCCTTTTGGTTGTGTGGATCCTTTTTAAGACTACAATGATTCATTTACTTCCTAACAGCCAGGAGCAGCACAACGTTTAATCATTTCCCCACAATTTCCACTCTAATAACTGCCACAGACTGTCTGCAGGAACAGCACTCCACAATGGGAATGGGTGGGGCTAAACTGCCATGGGGGCTGAATAGGCGGGGCTAAACTGCCATGGGGGCTAAATAGGCAGGGCTAAACTGCCGTGCGGGCTAAATAGGCGGGGCTAAACTGCCGTGGGGGCTAAATAGGCAGGGCTAAACTGCCGTGGGGGCTGAATAGGCGGGGCTAAACTGCCGTGGGGGCTGAATAGGCGGGGCTAAACTGCCGTGCGGGCCGAATAGGCGGGGCTAAACTGCCGTGGGGGCTGAATAGGCAGGGCTAAACTGCTGCCGGCTGAATGGGCTGAGCTAAATTGCTGTAGGCTGAATGAACAGGCATATGTGAATGTGTTAATTGAGACATCACGTCTATGATAAACTCAAAAGCTGTTGCTGCTTACTTTCACCATATGGACCATAACTGAGAAGTGATTGGTACATTTACAAATGGATAAATAAAATCAGTAAAGCAGTGAAAATGAACGCTGCTCTGTCACACACCTTAGCCCCACCTCTTATTCAGCTCACCTGACACCCAGCTGCTGTAATCATGACCTGGTCTACTTAAACCGAGTTTGGGGTTTTGAAGTCAGTTGTGTTTGTTACCAAGTTTCTGAGCAGCTGCTTATTTTAAGGTTTTCCTCCAAGCTTGTATTTCCTTGTGTTTTTCAAAAAACAATCCATTGGAGAAAACAATAAAGATAAATAAACAAAACTGGAGTTTTTGGGGTTTTTTTGCTTTGCTTGTGTGCAAAGTAAATGAAACATGATCGAGGGTAGACATAGTCGAGGACGATAACTGAACCCCTAGTTTGGAGCGTGGAGGCATCAGTAAAGTAATGCAGGGCTAAAATTTGAGACAGCAGGTACCTCAATAATGGAGATGGTAGAAATGTGTGAGACAGTCTGGAACGTTTCAGTTCTTATGGAACGTCACCACATAAAGGACTGGTTTGTGCTTCTGCTGCTTCTGCATAAAATAACAATGTTTACTCGTGTCTTATTCTTGAAATGAAAAGCTTTAAAACAGAGAATATGATGCTATTTTTTGGAGAGAGCGATATTAATTCATGGTTTATCTTTTTCTGCTTCATAACCCTTTTTGGCATCAAACCTACTGATGCTTGACTTTTTAGTAAGAATTCTCAGCAGCAGCTGAATGATGTGAATAAACTTTGCAGAGTAGATTATTTTTACATATCCACACAACAGACCTAAAGAGGCTCTACTCTATGCACAGACATCAATATTTTATTCCCCGGAGTGAAATGAGGCATATTTTGTTTAAACTGAGCCGTCAGCTTGAACTGAATCTATAAACCTTCCTGATACTGTTAGAACTGAATGATTCGTTACGAGCATCACTGCTCAGCAATTACCTCCTCATGCTGTGTGGATGTAAGACTTAACAGACTACAGACTGACAAGAGAGCACAGCAATGAACAGTCCTCACACACACACACACCTTCAAAGCCACTTATCCTTCTGGGTTGCGGGGGGAGCTGGAGCATATACCCAGCAGCCATTGGGTGGAAGGCAGGATACACCCTGGACAGGTCACCAGTCCAATGCAGGGCAACTGAACAGCCTCATAGGAAACCTTTACATTTAATGGATTTTATTTTTACAGAAAATAAATTTTAACTTTATAAAGGTTTTTGCAGGTTAGAAATTGAATTTATGGGGGTTCCCAAGTGGCGCAACCGTCTAAGCGTTGGCCCCGTCATCAGGAGATCGCGAGTTCGATCCCTGGTGATGCTACAGCCGTCCGTAGCCGGGAGTCCAAGAGAGCACAATTGGCCTCGCTCTCTCTGGGTGGGTGGGATGGCTGCCTTTCTCCCCCCATCACTCACTAAGCGCGATGCTAGTCAGCGCAGGCGTCTGTTAGCTGACGTAGCAGATCTGGCGGTTGGCGCTTTCCTCCGAGCGCGTTCGGCTGTCCAAAGACGTTGCGTGAGCGGCAGCTCAAAAAGATGTGGTGGCTGGTTTCACAGGTCTCGGAGGAAGCCTGTGTTAGCCTTGCCCTCCTAGCGTTGATAGCGTCGTGTGTGATTGGGGGAGTCCTAACTAGCGGGTGGAATTGGCAAAGACTAAATTGGAGAGAAAACCGAGTAAAAATTGAAGAAATTGAATTTATTGTTTGTATTCGATGACCGTCATCAAAACCTTTTTTTCGGCTCAGCCTTTGTGAATAAACTGTTGTGAAAACATACACTGTAAAGATTTGTTTGTTTTGTTGTTATATTTTTTGTTGTTTTTTTCAGGAAACATAATTTATGCATATATATATATATATATATATATATATATATATATATATATATATACACACATTTTTTTATTTTATTTATTTTATTTTTTTTTTTGGGCCCACCACCACCCTCATCAGAGGACTATTAAAACTTTTATTTTAATTTATAATATATTCACGAAGGAGGGCATGTAAGCAAAAACAGACAGACAGGTAAACAACAATAGGAGAAAGAAAAAATACAAATAAATAAATAAATATTAAGAAAATAAGCAAAGAACTTATTGAGAAGCAATTTTAACAACAGTACTATCTGTGACATAAACATTGCTGTTGTACAGGCAGCGTTTTCATGTGTGTGTGTATGTGTGTGTGTGTGTGTGTGTGAGAGAGAGCGAGAGAGAGAGAGAGAGAGATAAAGGAGAAAGAGTATGTTTTTTTGTATAGAGATGTTTGGAGTGCAAATACTGAGGTGGGGGGAGGGGGAGAAAGATAAACAGATAGTATTGGTCAGTATCATTTTTCCCACCCACTGGAACTCATTAACACAGCCAAACATACACGATGTTTAAAGGAGGCATAAATCACTACACTTCGATCAAAGATGACCAAGAAAAAGAGTTTAGCCTTTTGAAAGACACGCTTCAATGGATTGTGGTTGGTACAGTGTAGTGGGTAACACCTCTGCCTTCTACGCTGTAGGCTGGGGTTCAGTCCCCCACCTGGGTAAACACCCTACACTATACCAATAAGAGTCCTTGGGCAAGACTCCCAACACCACCTTCACCCAGCTGTGTTAAAGAACGATGATCAAATTGTAAGTTGCTCTGGATAAGAGCGTCCGCCAACGCCGTAAACGTAAATGATTGTGCTTAATGTGACCAAAGACACAAACTAATAATAAGGTAAAAACGTCCGTTTTGATTTCAGGTTCACTTTTGTCTAATCCCATTCACCACTTAGCCCAACCCCTCTGTTTTGCGTGTTCAGGGGTAGTGAGTCACTGGCAGCGACTTTTCGCCTCTTGTCAACCCAAGTCGCTGATTGCATGTGGCCTGATTGCTGGTTGCCATGGTTTCACTGACGCCAAGCACAAATCAGATGCATTCATGCTTTTTAATTGAATCCCTGTCTGTTCAGTCAGTACATGTGGAAAACAGTATCCCGTCATCGTGATTACTGTCTATTTGCGGTGAAAGCACCACCACCTTTAGTCCATCTCTAGTAAGAATAATTATCTAGGAACCAAAAATAAAGGAGCGGACCGTTTCACAGCGGCGGAGGTAAAGTGTGCACTACACCGCTCAATGCTCTATTTCTATTGGTAAACGGCAATAAAGTTAAACTCTGCTAAACTTTGTTGCGTTGGCAACGTTTGTGCTGCCTCCTGTTGTCCGAAATTGCCAGCTCTCATTGAAAATGAATGACCTCCAGCTGCCTTGTTGCCGGTGTGAACGCAGGGCGAGGGCTGGATGGTCCCTCAGACTGAGGTTTTTCATCTGCACGGCTTCAAACAGAGAGTTATGAGAAAGTTCCCACTACATGTGTATCACAAATGGCTTTATTCAATGTTAAACAGAAACCAGAGTCACTAGCGTTGCACATGCTAGCTAGCATGTTGCGTAGCTAGGCTAACCACAACAAAATCTGTCTATTCCACACATCACAAACTGAACCACCAGCATTCCCAGGTGTTTAAGTCCCACGTGTCTTTGTTTTCATTTCCTTGACCACAAAACCACAAAAGGATGACGATAGCCGACACAACTCGTCACGTCTGTTCACGTAAAAGCCATTGACGACTACGGATACATCGGGTTCTTGAAGGGTTGTCCCATTTCGTAGGGGATGATTTCAGTCACTACCCCTTCTCACTCAGTTCCACTCACAAGGGGTAGCGGCAAAGTTAAGAAATGGGTTTGGGCCTTTAATTGCTTTCAACTACCTGAGGTCAAATGGTCACATCAGTTTCAGTCTCGTTTTGTTTCATCTGTGAATTATGTTGTAATGTGTAGTATTTTTCTGGCATTAAGCAGCACTGTGTGGTACTGAGGTTATCAATTAGGAGACTTTAGCTACGTTCACATTACAAGCCTCATTGCTCAAATCTGATTTTTGCTCAAATCTGATCTCTCTGACACAATGGTTCACACTCGTTTAGGTAAGTGACTCAAATCTGTCATTAATGTGACGAACCGGCGTCCTGAAATGACCCTCATGAGCTCATCCTACTCAGTAACGTCCTGTGAATGAATCACGTTCATCATCAGCAGAAACTAACGAGCAGAACGAGCTTCGCTGAGAAGATCATTAACTCTGATCAGCTCTCAGCTTCATTATTAGAGCGAGACGAAGGAGAAAAAGGTGAGATGAGCTGCTTTTCCACCGTTTACAGGCTTTAACTTCTGTCCGGCGCTGTTGCCATGGTAACGCTGAATGATGGCGCACGCGCAGTGGAAAAAAAGCACATGAATTCCGATCTGAGCGTCACATTAAGGTTGCATGGCCACGAATCGGATACGTATCCGATCTAGGACCACATATGAAAGTGACTCAGGTCGGATTTGAAAAGATCAGATTTGTGTCCACACAGCCCTGAAAACATCAGATCTGAGTCACATTAGGGCAAAAAATCTGATTTGTGCCACTTCAACCTGGTAATGTGAATGTAGCCTTTCATATGTGGTACTGAAATCCGTATCTGATCTGGGGCAATGCGACTCATTCTGAACAGCCAGATTGGAATTCACGCGCCCTTTTTACGCATTCTGGGTGATGAGCCCAACTGTCAGTCAGTGAAGCTTCAGGATGGCTCGTGTGATGCTGGTGAAGGTGAAGCTGATCCTCCGGGAGCGACTGGCATTCGTTGTCATGATTGAGCCATGAAGCAGCGTGATGCGTTGTTCTTTTGCGCATGTGGCTCAGTTTAGGAGCTGATCTGTTCAGACTGATGTCGCATTTAAAAGATAATGTGAACAGACAAACAAAAAAATTGGATTTGGTGAGAAAATCAGATTTGGGCCACTTTGACCTGCTGTGTGAACGTAGCCTGTTTTAATTGTGTTTTTATAGCTGGAACGTGGTGTGGTGTGACACAGCATGCAGATTTTTAGTTTCCATGTCGTTATGTAATATATATCAAGTTGTTTGTAGATTCCGAAATTTTGCTGTTCCCTAAAAGCACTGCTGTGATGGAACCAACTAACTCCAAAACCAAAAAACGAAGTGGTGGACTTGGTGGGCAAACATTACAGTTGTAAACCCATCAGACAAAGCGATAACACTGAGGAGAGACAGCAAGTTAGCAGACATTTCACCTTGTTTGGCAGCTGAGGATCTAGACGTGTTCCAGGGCTGATACCTCACTTCAGAGAAACAGCACAAAACAAGCGATGTTACGTTCAACATCCTTGAATTCACACCTCTCACTTTTTCTTCTCTCAACATCAAAAAAATGGCCAAAATATAAATTCACAACAAACAAGACTGTGCACACAAAACCTTTCATCAAATTCAAAAAATAAAATGATTCATAATGAAATATCTCGTCTTCTACTAACTAGGTCTGGGATGAAGGTTTACAGTCTGCACTTTCCACACAGTTTTTCCACCTGTTTGCTTCAGTTATTGCTGCCGATAACTGACACCTCCTAACAGTGTGGGAGTAAATGACCCCGTATGTTCTCCGCGGCTCCATAAAGAGAATAAAGTGACTCTGCCCTCAGGGAGGTGAGGGGTATTAAGCTGCAGCTCCGTGAGCAGGTGGTCCTGCAATTTTGGAGACATTTTTAATCAACAGGTTCATTACAGGGAGCTGATAATATTTGCCCTTCAGGAGCCGCTGCCTATTAGCTGCTCCTCACTCCGCAGCAGGACCTTCAGAACGTTCTGTGTGAGTTTTGCTGAGTTGGAGACCTCTCTGGTGGAAATGTGTAATTGCACCCCCAACGTATGGAAGAACATTGTGTAGAGTGAGTGCTTTGGCCCCCTTCCCCAAGCGGATGAATCTGATGATTTGAAAGAGACCTCAAAGTGAACTCAGTCTAAACTTGGTGAAGGAGCGTCTTCTGAGGATGTGAGTGAATTATCTACTACTGTCATCATATCTTCATCAGTATGATGTTGATTTTGAGATCATTTAAGGCCTAAACATCAAGCTGGACCTTCTTTTGTGTTTTTAAATGAATTAATACACCGATCAGGCATAACATTATGACCACCTCCTTGTTTCTACGCTCATTGTCCATTTTATCAGCTCCACTTACTATATAGGTGCACTTTGTAGTTCTACAGTTACAGACTGTAGTCCATCTGTTTCTCTGCATACTTTGTTAGCCCCCTTTTACCCTGTTCTTCAGTGCTCAGGACCCCCATGGACCCTCACAGAGCAGGTACTATTTGGGTGGTGGATCATTCTCAGCACTGCAGTAACACTGACGTGGTGGTGGTGTGTTAGTGTGTGTTGCGCTGGTCTGAGTGGATCAGACACAGCAGTGCTGCTGGAGTTTTGAAACACCTCAGTGTCGCTGCTGGACTGAGAATAGTCCACCAACCAAAAATATCCAGCCAACAACGTCCTGTGGGCAGCGCCATGTTTTTTTTTTTTTTTTTTTTTTTTTTCTTGCAGTGCATGCTGGGGACTGTAGTAAATCTCAGGGTAAACAGGGCTAGAGAACAGAAACTTAAATAATTTCTCGGGCCGAACAGGACTGTGTCACAGGCCTGACTTGGCCCTACGGGCCTTGAGTTTGAAACATGGGTGCTAATATGTCATAGTATGTTACGTCCTGCTTTGCACAATCAACATATCGCTGTTGTCAGAAGAAAACCTTATGTCTCCAAAACGGTAACTTTACAGGAGAAGAAAAAAACCTACTTTACTTTTAATGTAAGTCAATGGAACCAGAATTTTTTCTAAGTCATTTTGGGTCATTTCTTTTGGTCCATTCATCATAAAATTTACAGATAATGTAAAGGGTCATGGTTATTTTCAAAGATGATGTCAAAAATGGAGATACAAGGTTTTCTTCCGTACTGTGTACTTCCTGTGGTCTGTTTTGTATTTATTGTAAGTCTTTCATATTTATTGCACCGTATTGTCTGCACTGTGTATATTATATTGTTTTGGTCCTGGAGGAATGTTCTTTCCTTTCACTGTGTCTCTTGAACCTGAACTTAAATGTTTTTAAAACGTTTTTCTCTTATGAATGTCCCTCTAATTACACTGATTGCTATGAACAGAGAACAAGTTTTAGTCTAATTCATACTGAATTACAGCAAGATTGATGATTCAAATCACACGTTTACCTTGTTGATTATCAGCTGTTATACAACAGTTAGTTCCGGCCACGCAAGCTGATTGGTTGAGAGGCGTTCTAACTGTGCTGTTATTTCACCATAACATCACTTTTTTTTCACAATCACTGTATCACTCAGCTGAGATGCTGTTGCTAAGCAACAAATTTGACAGCTGTAGGAGACGCTCAAGACATTTGAACGTTTTTACTTCTTACTTTGCCACAAACAGAAAACGGACACTTTTAAGATCACATTTGACCGACAGCCGATTTGGTCAGACTCTGAAGATGAGACGACACTAAATTCCCAAACTGTCATCACCACTGAGCAGCTTTTCAGTCGGCAGCTGAGACAGAAGAACAGCTAAACAACCTGGAATCAGCCAGAAATGAACCCAACACCATTCGTCAAACTAAACGGGCTGTAAGATGCTTTACAGACTGGCTGGAACAAAACAACATTAATACTGATCTGGAAAAACTGACAAAACTGAGCTGAACTTGATATTGCGGCAGTTTTGTGGCTCAGTCTGTACTTTAAAAGACGAGGCTTACAGCAGACTGAGCAGCGAGTGGGCGGAGCTCGTTACTCTGACGTAGCAACGAGCTGCTTGTTAAGGAACTATAATTTGGTGAAGGAACTGCGAACATTAAAACATATTAAACGCCGCGTTCACGGCCCAGTTTATTAATTTATTACTTTATTCATTTAACTGTTGTATAAAAGCAATAGAACACTCAAGGTCATGTGTTATCGCCAATAACATCATGGCTCGTGCCGTAGATCATCATATTTTGCCCTTAAATGCTTACCAACCAACCTCATACAGAAATACGACACAATAAATATATATATTTTCCCTTTCCTGTAACGTCTTGCGAGGGGCCCCAGTTTACAATTTGTTTATTATAAATGCTACATTAGCTAAATTGTTGGCAACAACCTAAACAGTATGGATATATACAATAATCTGAATTACTGTTTGTTTGCCTGGATTCTAAAATTCTACTGTTTTAATCATTTATTGACATTTTTATGCATTTATTATTTGCCATCAAAACAGCCATTAAGTACAGGTTACTCAGAGCTGCTCACATTTATTGCAGTGAGTTCTCCATCGTAGCACAATCACATGAACTACAATACGGTTCTTGTGTTTATCTCTCAGAGTCGGTGCTGTGTGGAATGTGGCTTGTGAACTGCAGCTGGAGAGCTTCTCAAAGGCTTTTTTTGGATGGAGACGATCACCAGCAGCAGGTCTGAGGCTGATTTCTCTCTGCAGACGCCTCGAGAGCTCTAATGAGTTTGAAGCCGTACACTTGAGAGCCTTTGTGTGCAACAATGTTCCTTTCTGAATCGCACGGCCGCTTTGTAGAAGACGCAGATCCTTCAGATGCTTCTAGTGTCTGACACAACACGGTGGAACAGACGACGACCTTGGACGTATATATTTTAAAGATTCTTTAAAAACAGATCAGAGCTGGTTTAATCTGAGTGCTGTGGAAAAACAACAGGTTTCATATTAAACACTTTTCAGCTGCTTTAATTACTCCTGGCCACTTTATCAGAAACCCCTCCACCTTACTGGTGTTCAGTTACACAGTGCAGCTCATCTGCTGATGCAGTTAGTGTTGGTCTTTCTAGTCCTTCATTCATGGTCAGTTTCTGACCACAGAGCTGCTCTTGGCTGGATATGTTTGGGTGGACAGTCCGCTCTCAACCTGATACCATGGCATTTTAATTTCATGTGTATATTTATATATATATATATTTGTTTTTGTCTTATGTTTTATCATCAGCTATTTTTTACAGCACTTTGGTTAATGTCATGTTTAAATAAGTTTATTTACTTACTTTGAGCCTTATCAATGTAGTGTAACGCAGTATCATTCAGATCAAATCATGTTATTTATCATAGCACACTTACACAGGTGTGAAGGTGAGTGAAAATCTTAGGTGCACAGCCCCCTTGTAGTACTTAAATATGGGTCATTCTACAGAAACGTCCATTTTTGTGTCCCTAATGTTTACAGATATATTGCACTTAAAAAACAAGTTAGGGTTACAATTTATTTATATTTTAAAATAAGTTATTTTACCAATTACACCTTCTTGAGCCTCAATTTAGCAATATTGGTTTTTAAATCAATTATCTAGACCTCCAGGCACCAGGAAGAGTTCGTCCCCACAGTCATGTGTTGACTGGGGCCATATTTTTAAGAAAAAACACATTTTTCTGCTATTTTAACTGCAATAATCTCTACATGACTATGAAATTAAAAATTAAATGGCATAAAGAAAACAAATGCCAAATAAATATTATAAAATATATAATGAAAGTTCCCCAGGAGTCGTGTCACTGGTGTTACTGCGTAACAAAAAATCTCTTATTTTGAAATAAAAGTCACACTGATGACATCACTTGACTTCCTTTAACCTGTTTTCTGAGGATCTATGAAGAAAAGCTCATGGTGAGTCCACTGTGTCTTTCAGTTATCAGAGATTTTCTCATTTAGCTCATGATTTCATATGAAGCTTTTAGCTGAAGTCACTGGTGTGACCCGACTTTATTCTGAGGTAACTGTGGAAAAATCAGAATACAAATGGATTAAATTACACATTTTAGTAGATATTCCATGATTGACAACATGTGGTTTGATGCTCTGTAGCAGTTATTTAGTAAAATGCATTGTTCATTAAAAATGTCTCTGGTGTTCCTTTATTATGTGTAACACCAATGAGGATCAGTAACACCAGTGACTCCTATGGAGAGACAGAAAAGTGAACGTTTCTGTAGAATGACCTGTATCAAAAATATTTAAGAAAAGAAACAATGCTATCATATCGCTGTTGTCGGAAGAAAACCTTGTATCTCCATTTCTGTTGTTTTCCAGTTTTTGACATAATTTGAAAATGCCTGTTGCCCTTTACACTGTATGTATATTTCATGATGAATGGACTAAAAGAAATGACCTAAAATGACATGGAAAAAATTGACTTGCATTAAAAGTAAAGTAGGTTTTTTCCTTCCTTTAAAGTTACAGTGGCCCCAAAAAGTATTAGGACACTAACCACTGGTAATATTTAATGAAGTATTTTTTAGGTTACTACATAAAAACAGTGTTTGTTTAAGAGATAAAACTGATGGCGGAAAAATCCTGCAGAAGAACTCCAACCAGACTGCACCGAGGATTCTGTAAAGCACAGAGGTGGAAACATCTGGAGTCTTTCTTACAGTGCTGTCATTGAGTTTGTGTTCATTGATGAGTTCATGAACTTGGAAGTGTACAAAGAATTTTTTGGAAGCAAACCTGCCGAAGAAATAACAATCTGAAACTCGTTAAACACTTTTTGGGAGAAAACCAAAGAGAAAATGACTCGGAATGTCTGTTTACTATAAATGTCACTTGGTCTGATATTCCTTTTTCTAGTATAACATAACACAATTATAAGTGTGGCAAATGTCCAAATACATTTTCAGGCAACTTTTATAAATTGCCCACCGTCCAATAAAAGTATATAACTTTAAAACGCAAACTGTTTCCTCCGTCCTCTCTTTTACTCTGATGAAAGAGTGACTACTCACCGAGTCCTGCCATCAAGCTGCAGACTGACAAGTGGGGTCACCTGGGTCACCATGGTTGGCCTGCCAACTCGATCATCATCAGCCTGTTGACCATTACTCACTCCCCTCCTTCATCAGCCTGCTGTCCGTTACATGATAGAATGCTGAGAAGCTCCATCTATAACTGTTTCAACAACATATGGCAAACATCTGTAACCTACAGGCTCCATCCGTATTAGCAGCTGGAGAAGAGCTGTGCTAAAGTAGAAGGGTTCAGGAGGATAAGCTGAAGTTGGATTAGCATGATAGGCTGAAGCAGGAGAGTTCAGTACGATGGACTGAAAGAAAAGGTTTCAGTTTTATAGGTTGAAGCAAGATCAGTATGATAGACTGAAGCTGGAGCAGTATGATGGACTGAAGCAGGATCAGTATGATAGGCTGAAGCAGGATCACTATGATAGGCTGAAGCAGGATTAGTATGATAGACTAAAGCAGGATCAGTATGATAGGCTGAAGCAGGAACAGTATGATAGGCTGAAGCAGGATCACTATGATAGGCTCAAGCAGGATCACTATGATAGGCTCAAGCAGGATCACTATGATGGGCTGAAAAAGGATCAGTATGATAGCCTGAAGCTGGATCAGTATGATAGGCTGAAGCAGGATCAGTATTATAGGCTGAAGCAGGATCACTATGATAGGCTGAAGCAGGATCAGTACGATAGGCTGAAGGACGATCAGTATGATAGGCTGAAGCAGGAACAGTAGGATAGGTTGAAGCAGGATCACTATGATAGGCTGAAGCAGGATCACTATGATAGGCTGAAGCAGGATCACTATGATAGGCTGAAGCAGGATCACTATGATAGACTGAAATAGGATCAGTATGATAGACTGAAGCAGGATCACAATGATAGGCTGAAGCAGGATCAGTATGATAGGTTGAAGCAGGATTAGTATGATAGACTGAAACAGGAGAGTTTAGCATGATAGACTGAAAGAAAAGGGTTTGGTGTTATAAATTGAAGCAGGATCAGTATGATAGACTGGAGCAGGATCAGAATGATAGGCTGAACCAGGAGGTTTAATATGATAGGCTGAAGCAGGAGGGTTCAGTATGATAGACTGAAGCACGATAAGTATGATAGGCTGAGGCAGGAAGATTCAGTATGACAGGTTAAAGAAGAGAGATCAGTATGATAATTTGAAGTAGGAGGATTCAGTATGATGGGCGGATTTATGTATTTTTTTTCCTATGTTTATATTTCTATATTTTCTAGATCTCTAGTCATCCGAAAAGTGCAAAAATGACAGACAAAGGTTAAACTCAATGATAACAATGAAAAAGAGAGAAACATCATCATATTCCAATTAACAGGTACATTAGAGCAGATGTACCCTGTTCCTCATCATTTTTTATTTTTCACTGATGACACAATCTTCCATCCATTCTACACCTCTCCTCGTGTGTCCTTGGTTTAGAAAATGGATACAATGTCTCATGATTAGTTTGCTTCCATTTGAAAATACATAATATTATTAGAGGTTTTTTAAAAAATCTGTTTTCTTCCACTACAGCAGTAAAATTAGGGGCCCATTTTTGTAGAAAGAAGCGGAGTAAAAGTTTTGTGGAGTGAAAATAAAAGTCTCAAAAATATGAATAGTTTGATTAAGTACAGATAATTGGAAAAACTACCCAAGTCCAGTAATGAAGTACTTCCTTAGTGCCCTCCACTTTTTTTTTGCATGTGCCAGCTTTATAATAGCAGAGTTGAATACCTGCTTTCAAGGTCATTTGTAAGTTTTTTATTTGAAAAGCTTCCCTGAATTCTACCCTTAGAACCCACTGTAGTGTCCTCACCCTGTAGAGCCAGAGCTGGATAAATACAGTGGTATGCAAATTTTCTGTTACTGTGAATTGTTAACTGAGTAGAATATGAACTGATTTTCCAAAGACATAAAGATAAAATGTTCTTTTCAACATTTTAAGCGAGATTAGTTAATTATTTTTTCTTTGTACAATTTTAGAGTGAAAAAAGGAAAGGGTGCAAAAGTTTGGGCACCCCAAGAGATTTAAGCTCTCAGATAACTTTTATCAAGGCCTCAGACCTTAATTAGTTTGTTTGTGCTGTGGCTTTTTCCCAGTCTTCATTAGGAAAGGCCAGGTGATGCAAATTTCAAAGCTTTATAAATACTCTGACTCCCAAAACCTTGTGTAGCCGTTTCTTCAGATTGTAATGTAATTGAGAAGCGGCAGTTAACAGAAATAGTGGAGGTCAAGTTGAGATCTGGAGGACCAAGAAAACTTTCTGAGAGAACTGCTCGATGGTGTTAAGGTCCAAAAAAAGCAGTGCATGCAAGACGGCCCAAGAATCTTGCAGAAATAGAAGCCATAGAAAGGCTAGTAGTAGTAGTAGTAGTAGTAGACTCTGGAGTGGTGGTGCACTGATCTACACACAAATATAACCTTCACGGAAGAGTCATCAGAAGAAAACCTTTCTGGAAGCAAACACCACACGGTCTGTAAAAAAAAGCTGAAAATTAAAAGTGAATGGCTTCTACAACAGGATAATGATCCTAAACACACCTCAAAATCCACAATGGACTACCTCAAGAGATGCACGCTGAAGGTTTTGCCATGGTCCCAGTCCCCTGACCTAAACATCATAGAGAATCTGTGGGCAGACCTCAAAAGAGCAGTGCATACAAGATAGCCCAAGAATCTAAGACAACTTTGTTCTTTCTTAAGGAACAAAAATTCCCCCAAACAAGAACTGAAAGACTCTTAGCTGGGTAGAAAGGCATTTACAAGCTGTGATACTTGCTAAGTACTGACAACGCAGAGTGCCCAAAACTTTTCTTTGAACCTTTTTCCTTTTTTTGGTTTAGTTTGAAACTGTAAAAGAATGGAAATCTTGCTGAAAATATTGTGGCATCAAGCAGAAAAGGAGTCAGTTGAGACCATAATTTATGCTTAAAGTTTCTCTTTATTAAACTACTAGGTTAGCTCTACTGTACCACTTTTTACCAGAACGCAATAAAAAAAATAAATAAATAAAAGCTACAGAATGAATAATCACCATCTTTAACTGTATGCTTTTTGGAAAAGAGGTCATCTTTTACTCGCTTAGCTCTTCACAATAACAGAAATTTTGACCAGGCGTGCCCAAACTTTTGCATGCCACTTTATGTGTGCAGTCCGGAACAGAAATATGTTTCTCTGCAGTGCCTCTCAAACCCACAAGCATCCAAAAGAAGCTTGTTAACCCCAACGACGAGGCCGATGTGACATTTCAACCCAGCGCTGCTGTTGAAGTTATTTACCACATGAGCAAATAAGAACTCATGATTAAAGCTGAACAGCAGGCGGTGGGGGTGGGAGGTGGGGGTGAGGGGGGGTGTTTAATAAAGGGCTTTGACACTTCAGAGTGCTCTGTTACACATCAGCCTCTCCGAGCAGCAGCAGCGGAGGGTCTTCAGCAAATATAAACACAAGAGCTCAACACTGTAAAAACACTGATGGAGAATTAAAATAAACAGAGCTTTGACTTTACTGTACTCAGATGTTTATATTGCTGAAAGACGCCAAAGAAAGAAACAAACACAGAAGAAGAAGAAGATGATGAAGAAGTCTGAATACTGAAACAGTGCTTTACATTTACTTGCTTTAATGTGTTCATATGAATACAATAAATCACATCAGCACAGTTACTGACTCTAAATATAAATATTCATGTGGAAAGGAATCGTATTTTTGTTTTTCCGTGTCCACAAAGTAGTAAATACATCTCTAATAACATTAGAGGCTGTAGTTCATTAAGTGTTTCGATTTTAATAAAATACTATAGTACTAATAAGAGTTTACTTAAATATTTAATTAAAATAATGAATCACAGTTAACTGTGTTATTTGGTGTAGCTTCCAGTTTCCATCACCAATATCCAGTGAGTGTGTGTGTGTGTGTGTGTATATATATATATATATACACAGAGCTCTGACCTCAACCCCATCAAATACCTTTGTGTTGAACTAAAATGGAGATTGTGAGCCAGACCCTCTCATCCAACATCAGTGTCTGACCTCACAAATGCTCTTCTGGATGAATGGACATAAATTCCCACAGACACTCCAACATCTTGATCAACTTCCCCCAGTTTCCCCACCTTAACCCCAAATATAGTGGATCAGCCAGGACACGTTTGGTGTCTGAAGTTTGCTTCTATACTCTGGTTATGAGGCTAATGTAGTTAACAAGTGATGGAAGCCCTATGAAGAAGCATCAATGTCTACATCATCACTTTCCTCAAAGCGTGTGGAGGTGTGATCTCCAGTAACCTCTAGTAGACTTCATTATGTGTTTTCAGACACACTGTCTTCCATAAACACAGACTAAAGTACAGACGAACATCAGGCTGCTGCTGTTTTTAGCTTTGCTAATGTACTTTAGTCCACGTTTAGAGGTAACAGTGAGTCATACAGCATCAGAAACCACATAATCAAGTTTATTAGAGATTGTTAGGTTCATTAGTCGTGTAGCTTCAGTGCACCTTTGTGTTGAACTAGAACAGAAATTGTGAGCCAGGCCCTCTCGTCCAACATCAGTGTCTGACCTGACAAATGCCCTTCTGGATAAATGGACAAAAAGTCCCACAGACTCTCTCCAACATCTGTAGAAGCTTCCCAGAAGAGTGGAAGCTGTTAGAGCTGCAAAGGGGGACCAACTCCATATTAATGCCTGGGATTTAGAATGGGATTCAGAAAAGCTCCTGTAGGTGTGATGTGAAGGTGTCCCAAAACTTTTGTCCATAAAGAATATTTAGAGATGGGCTCTCCTGTGATAACCATTTCCCAGTGAGAGCCTTTTTACCATTTTTGAAGTATATACTCAAAATATGTGGTCTTACTCTCTAGGGGTGTTTTATATTTAAAAATGTCTTGTAGGGCTTCATGTATCCCTCTCTAATAGTCGTTATGAGGCAATCCCAAAAAATATGATAGTGGTTTGCAGTTTGATTTCACCAGCAAACAGGGAGTCACAGTGGGATTTCCAAAAGGGGGTAATAAAGTAGGATATCAAGCTTTTCCATGCAAACTCCATCCATTTCTTTGAACTGGAACTCTTCCATCTTTCCTCAGATCTGATTATCCCTCCTTTCTTCTCCAATTTTGTTTTAATCCTTCTTGATTTTTGCATTTATTCTTAAATTTCCCTTTAAAGGCTCTTACATACGTCATGATACCAACATATTATAACGTAGCTACCCCTAACATCGGCCGTCCCCCAATATCGGCCACTTGCGTGCATTGCGCAATTCCTCTCTCTCTCTCCGCCAATTGCTCAGGTGAAATTCAAAACACATAAGCTTGCACCTTACAAGGGCATCTAAACTTTATTCT
The DNA here is from genome assembly GCF_904425465.1 of Colossoma macropomum. Lineage (NCBI taxonomy): Eukaryota > Metazoa > Chordata > Actinopteri > Characiformes > Serrasalmidae > Colossoma > Colossoma macropomum. The sequence goes on from NW_023494790.1 coordinate 3,877,370, forward strand.
AGCAAAAAATCATATCTGAAAACAATATTTAAGTATCACTAATGACGTTGTAATTCTGCGTATACAAAACCGCATGGAACACACAACTCATTTCCATTCTGCGATGGATATTGATCTGTGTAGAAAGTTAGCTTATCGGTTAGCTTTCTCTTCTCTGAGGTAAAAAAAAAGTTTGCCGCCATCGTGGTGTTACGTATATGGCGTAAGGGTGCCCACAGAGGACAAACTTTACCTCATTGTGAAGCACTGTAAGACATTGAGTCTGGTAGGAATGATGCGTAAACGCGATTTCTCATTTGACTGGCACAACCAGGCGCGCAGCAAAGAGCTGAGCTCTATACTTATATAAACAAGCAAATCAAGCTAAATAATGAAACAGTACAATAACATCACATTTTACTAACGAATTTATACATATATTTTATGTTTTTTACAATTTTATACGCTGAATTTTAGGCTGAAAGATGAGTTACGGAAAACCGGAAGTGAGGTGGCCGATATTCGGGGACCCCCATCATTCTAGCGATACTAGTGTCAAAGTAGACAAAAACATTATTATTGACTCTTGGACATTAATCTACACACGTATCTCTCCCGAAAAACATTGATTTGGGTGAGTAAAGTGCTTTCATTTATTTACAGTTAGCTTAGATTCCCGATGTTTTGTTGTGAGGTGGCCGATAACAGGGGTACTTACGCTATATCAGAATGTTCAGAACAGCCTCAGCTCTCTCTATAGTGAGGCCCTTTTGACCTGGAGCTCTGAGTACAGAGATAATTCAGCCCTAATGCTGAATAGCTGAAGTCTGTTTTTGGAAATTCTTAATATCTCTTGTGAAAACAGCTTTACGCATATGGACAAATTGTTTTGGTGCTTAAAATGGGTTTATGAAAGTCATGGGATCACAAAAATAGTGGAGTGTATGAATAAAATAGTAGATAAATTTTCTGAGTGACCACTGGTCAGTTTCACACAGAATGCAGACGGACACACGAATCCACCAGTTCCAGTTTGAACTGAATTTCTGTGCTGTATTATCGCAAAGATATTAGCGCCCGCATGTTCGTTGACCCCAGAGGGTGAACGGTTGTAGTCGAAGTTTGAGATGTGACAGAACTTTTACATGCATTAAATTTTATTTTCATTTGATCTTCATTTATTACACCGTGTTTCAGTTCAGAAAGCAGCGTGGGGGGAGGGGTGTAGGTTTCTCAGGGGCTCTGGCTGGGGCGGTGAGAAAAGTGTGAATAATCCATATTAATACATACACACTATGAATAATTCATAAACGGTTATTTCTTGGTTTGGAACCAATTTCATTACATGCTTTTTGTTTATTGTTTGTTTATTGAGCACAAGGGACAAAGTCATAAGTGAATAACAACCAACAATGCATGACTTCATGCAGTCTAGACACTGAATTATTACTTTACGGAGGGGCGGGGTGGGGTGGGGTGGGGTGGGGTGGGGAGGGGGAATCCAGAAGCCCTTAATTAAAATCTTTCAGACTGAATTAACTTGAGGACAAAGTCAGATTTGTGTGATTTTCTTTCTGTGTCCTCTACAAACGTCTTCATCCAGCCTTTATTAAAGCTCTGTTTCCTCCCCGTGTCTGATCTTCTTCCAGCTCTACTCTGTTAACTTGTCGCAGCAAAGTGAACATCTCAGTGTTCATGTAAAAACCCAGAAAAACCTCTCAGGTGCGACTGGAACGTCTCACACGCAATTCAGTTCAACTAAATTCCCCCAAAAATCAGCTCATTTAATAATTATGTTCAATGTAGACGTCTCAAAGACAATTATGAAATATTAACAGCGCTTATTTTTTAGTGCCATTAACGTGTTCTCCAAATCTGACCCATTGACTCGTTGACCCATCCACAGTAGTGCAAGCCCAGCTACAGCACACTGTAGAGGAGTCACACATCCCCTCAGCCCTGACTCTCTGGTGGACTCCAATTCCCAGAAGCCTCTTGGAGAACACGTTACTATGATGCTACAGCATTCCACATATCAGAGCCTCACCTGCAGCCAGTTGCGCCAGTTGCACCAGCTGAACGTTGATCTTAAGTTGGGCTTTAAAGTCCATCCTAAACCTCACGTTGAGAGTAGTTAGTTTAAACCTAGCAACACACAGAATTTTGGTTGCACCACTGATGTACCACGGTACATCTTAACTAGAAGTGAATAAAGTGATCATAGATTAAAACACTGTCACACAGAATGACGTTTCACTCTGCAGCCAATCAGAAACGACATAAACAGGAAACATTACACACAGTGAAATCACTCAGGTGTGGCGGTCGTATTAGCGATAATTCAAATGTGTTACAGTAAAGTTGTGTCCTCAAAGCGTCCGTCTCTCGGATGTGTGTTTATTCTGTTCTGCTGCTGCTTAAATATTTTTCGATGCTCAAACTGGGCTCTCGGTAGCAGTATTTTACCAAGACTCAAAAGGGGAACCCATCCTCCTCTGGACCACACCGGATAGCAAACAGTGTTAGTATAAAATATTATAATACAAAAACAGGGAAAAACAGGCGGAGCAATGGTTAATTAGATAGTTTGAGTTTATGCAGCAGCAGCATCATCAGGAGGGTCAGTTCATGCAGGGTGAGGTTTGCACAGCGTTGTACAGCGTGAAGCTCCATGGTGGTTAAAACTCTGGTGGTGACTCTAGCAGCTCTGGTGGCTCCCATGTGTCGACTCAGGCAAACATTGCTCAGGGGCTCAAATAGAAATAGAAATTGATTAACAGGTCAGGTCCGTTTATGGAGAGATATTAAAGAGTAATAGTGCAAATAAACTGATATTAGCAAAATCAGTTGTTCCATAGTTGATTTATAATCAAATCGACCAGCCATTTTTTTTTTCAACAGATTGTGTAAATTTTAAGTCATAACTTAAAGCTACATTGAAACTATGTTACATGGGGCAGCTGGTTAAATTCTAGTAGCTTGTAAACTTTAATGTAATTGGCAGTTTACGTTGAAATTAGGCTACAGTCAAACTTGCGTTCAGCTGGTGCAACTGGCTTTATCCTGTGACTTGTTTAGTTAGTATATAAGCCCAGGCTTTGGATTAGTTCAGTGTGAGGTGTTGCTTCTTTCTACAGAGCTACTGAGCGGTCATCCCTGGGTTTTGGTTGATATCTTGTGTATCAAACTCTTCATCTGTGTTTTTCAGCTTTGCCTTTTTCCTGCTAACTGTGTTTGGCTTGTATTGGATCTGACCCAGTGAAGCGCAGGGCCAAAACAAAAAACAAACACTGACACTCTTCATAGATTTGTAAAGGGATGTTTCAGCATGACATTAATTTGGCTTTACTCAGTGGCCTAATTGCATTTTGTCACTTCAGACGACGCTGGATAGCACTCATAGTAGAACTATGGATAAATAAGCAGCAAACTAACAACAGCAGCAGCTGGTGGAGCTCCAGTTCCCCTCGAGAACCTCCACTGTAACAAGAACCCATGAGCTGCATGAACGAGAGTGAGAGATACAATCACTGAGGAGCTGAACCACTGACTGTGTATATGATATATATATATATATATATATGTAAAATATAAACACCCATTGACTATATATGATATATATTCTCATTGAGTGCATATATGATGTAAATGATATTCACTCATTCACTGTATATATGATATATATTATATATATATATATACTCATTGATTATGTATGATATAAACACTTACTGACTGTATATATGATATACATGCTCATTGACTATATATGACATTTGATTTATACTCTGAGCTGATGGTCATCTCCAGGAACCCAAAGGAGTCGACCCTCTCCACTGCCTCACCATTGATGGTCAGAGGTGGAAGGTCTCCCTCCGTCTCCTGAAGTCAACCACCAACTCCTCTGTCTTTCCAACGTTCAGGCTTAAGTCATTCACACAGCTCCACTTCACTAAAGCTCCAACCGTGTCCCTTTGAGCTGTTTCATAATCATTAGATATTGTATATATGATATATTTGATATATACACTCATTGACTGTATATATGACATACACTCATTGATTGCATATATGATATGCACATTGTATATACTGTATGATAGATATGTACACCTATTGATTGTATGTATGATATATGTTATATGCTGATTGATTTGAAATATATATATATGATGTATGTGATATATACGCTCATTGATTGAATATGTATGATATATACACTCATTGGTTAGAACGTGCAGACACTGCTGCTCTCACTGGACGTCGGTGATGGAAACTGGAAGCTACACCAAATAACAGTAAGTTGTGATTAATTATTTTAATTAATTATTTAAATAAACTCCTACAACACTATTATTTCATTAAAATAAAAATGTTTAATAAACTACAGCCTCTGGTGTTATTTGTGTTTTCTTTAATCCTTTGTGGACACAGGAAAAACAAGCTTTCAGTTTAATTAATACCAATGTGTCCATCATTTCCATATGAATATTGATATTACACCACAGTTAGTGCCAGAAATAAATAAAATGAAAGACAGTAACTGTGCTGATGTGATTTGTTTCATTCATGTTTACACATTTGAATCAAGTAAACATAAAGCGCTGTTTCAGTATTCAGCCTTTCTGTTTTTCTTTCAACAGTAAACAGTAACTGTTAATATATGCGAGACTCAGTCAGACATATTCTTCATCTTCTTCTGTTTGTTTGTTTCGTCTTTCAGCAATATAAACACCTGAATACAGTAAATCAAAGCTCTGTTTATTTTAATTCTCCACCAGTGTTTTTACAGTGTTGAGCTCTTGTGTTTATATTGGCTGAAGACTCTACGCTGCTGATGAATTGATGGAAAATATTGCTTTTGTTCATTTAAATGACAGTTTAGCTTTGAATTTTTTATAGAAAGTATTTATATATTTATATATGTTTTTTTTTTCACATAGTCATTTTATGACTAGGGACTTTTTAGTGTACCCTATAGATCATTCCTAAAACATATGAGATTGTTTTTGTCTGTTTACAATAATTTACCATAGTAAATAAACACCTTTTAGGTGTTTCAACCACCTTCAGACCTAAAGAGCTTCAATATAGTTTGAAATAATAATAATAATAATAATAATAATAATAATAAGTAAGAGTGAAAGTGCATGAGTTAATGCATGAACCTCACTGTGAACCATCCCTCCACTTGGTGGCGCTCTCTCTCTCTCTCTCTCTCTCTCTCTCTCTCTCTCTCCTTCTGCCTCTGTCTCACGACTCCTGAATCTGAGCCTCTAACATTTAAATACATTCTTTAAAAGCGTGAATGACCTTTTAAGGGTTTTTTCTTCTATTGGTCCAGCGTCTCCATAGCCTCTCCTGGCTCTCGGCCCAGCCGTGGGATTCTGAGCAGAAGAAATGAGGCCTAATCTTTAACCCTTTAGGATCAATGCGAAAAGCAGCTATTTCTGGACTTTTGGTCGTCTCTTTGCTGTTGATAATGTCATTTCTCAATGCTGTAGTTTCTTTTATTTTTATTTCTGTCACAAACTTCCATTCTAACCTTCCAGTAGCCACAAACTTCCCTCTGCATCAAATTCTCTGTTTCTATATCTGTTGCTGTATCTTTGTGATGATCCAGCACAGAAATCCAGTAGAATCTGTAGAGTCGTCGTTTTCATTCCATCTTATCACGAGATCATACGAGACTCACATCCGGAGTTATGAGGCTATGAAGAGGGGCTGAGATACACGTCATCTGCCTCTGACCGTGTGGAGCTGGTGGATTCGTGTGTCCGTCTACATTCTGTGTGAAACTGACCAATGCACACTCAGGAAATCACTAAGCACTGACCATCACGCTGGAAACCCTTCATTCTTCATTCAGTCCACATTAGAGACTCATGTGAAACGGCGTGCAGAGAGTTTACAGCTGCTGAAGCTGCTGCAGCAGTTTTGGAAAGTAGTGATGAAGATAACGGAGCATTTAGATATGAAACATATAAGGATCATGTTATATGAAGAGCCTTTAAAGGAGAGTTTTAAAGATGTGAACAAATCGAGAGATTGACCTCACAGAGGGTTGGTGCTTGTAAGTAGAAGAGGAGATATTCTATTGGGATTTGAATTTGATGAAAAGTTGAAAAAAACATTTATATAAAATCAAAACAAAGCAGAAAATAGTCCAAAGTGCAGACTCAAACCTGTCTGCTCAGAATGGAAAGCAAAGGTGAACATGATCATGTATTAGCATAAATAAATTTCATTTCATGAAGAAAAGCCAAAGCCAAAGTGAAGCTTGGATTTTCTTTTCTCTATTAGCTTTTCCATTTTAGATTTGGCCATGAAAAACCAGAATAATGACTAAAATGAAATGACAAACAGCTGTTTTACATTTATTTTTATTTTTGTCACAAATGGCCCGTGCTCATGTGAAAAATGAAATTGCAAATATAGGCATTTCATTTCATTTTCAATTTTGGCAGGATATTTGCGCAGATGTTTCGAAAAAGAAACGTCAAAACGAGGTTTGCATTTACATTTTATTGTTTTAATTTTAATTTCTTTTTTGTCTGGATTTGCCTCCCATACATTACATAGCTTCATTACATTTTGTCCATAAGCAATTTCGAGGGGTGCCAATGTTTATTACCTTATGCTTTGTTTGTTAGGTAGTTTCTAGGTTTGTTTATTGAGGTTGTTTATGGACTCATATCTCTTATTTTAGTATACAGGAGTGTTCAGTGAGATTGTTTATGGACTAATATCTCTTATTCTAGTGGATAGGAACGTTTATAGAGGTTGTTTATGGACTAATATCTCCTATTCTAGTGTATAGGAGTGTTTACAGAGGTTGTTTATGAACTAATATCTCTTATTCTAGTGTATAGGAGTGTTTACAGAGGTTGTTTATGAACTAATATCTCTTATTCTAGTGTATAGGAGTGTTTACAGAGGTTGTTTATGAACTAATATCTCTTATTCTAGTGTATAGGAGTGTTTACAGAGATTGTTTATGAACTAATATCTCTTATTCTAGTGTATAGGAGCATTTATTGAAGTTGTTTATGGACTAGTATCTCCTGTGCTAGCATACAGGGATGTTTATTGAGGTCATTTATGGACTAATATCTACTCTTGTATTGTGTGGGATTGTTTATTGAAGTTGTTTATGGGCTATAAAGTTTTTTTACTGTTGTACTGTATGGACTAATATCTACTCTTGTAGTGTATCAGAGCCCAGCTACCATTTTCCCAGGAGATCTACAATTACCGCTGCCTCTGCAGAGCCACCACCGTCTGCAGTGACCCATTGCATCCCTGCAACCAGCTCTTTACTTTACTGCCCTCTGGACATTGTTACAGGTGCATCAGTGGCTGTACTGCCAGAGTGAGGAGCAGTTTCTTCCCCAGAGCAATAATCCTCCTTAACCAGACTTCAAGGACTTGGCTGCTACACACCACAATAACTCCACAACACCACAAAAAACTCCACTGGCCCGATGGCAGCTCTGAACACACACACAGCACTTTCTCACTAACTGCAATTCAACCACACAACATGTACCTGTTTACATTGTTCCCTTTACATATTATGTATAATACAACCCCATTTCCAAAAAGTTGAAATGATATGCAAATCGTGTAAACCATATTTTTAAATGAAAATACTACAAAGACAACATATCAAATGTTGAAACTGAGAAATTGTATTGTTTTTTGAAAAATATATTACCCTCTGTTTCATCACCTCTTCTGTTAACAATACTCTGTAAGCGTTTGGGAACTGAGGAGACACTGCTGTAGTTCTGAAAGTAAAATGTTTTCTCGTTCTTACTTAATATAGGATTTCAGCTGCTCATCTGTTCAGTTTGTCATATTTTTCATTTCATAATGCGCCAAATGTTATCAGTGGTGACAGGTCTGGACCGCAGGCAGGCCAGTTCAGCACCCGGACTCATTTACTGTAGAGCCAGGCATGCAGAATCTGTTTTTTACATTGTCTTGCTGAAATAATCAAGTCCTTTCCTGAAAAAGACATTGTATGGCAGCATATGTTGCCAACATCACAAACATGTTTATATCATTCAGCATTAATGGTGCCTTCACAGATGTGCACGTCACCCATGCCATGTCCACTAATGCACCTCCATACCATCATGAATACTGGCTTTTAAACTGTGCATTGATAACAAGCTGAGTGGTCTTTAGCCTGGAGGACACAGTGTCCATGATTTCCAAAAAGAATTTCAAATGTTGATGTGTCGGACCACAGGACACTTTTCTGCTTCACCTCAGTCCATTTTAAATGAACTCAGGCCCAGAGAAGGTGGCAGCGTTTCTGGATCCATTTTATATACAGTTTCTTCTTTTTCCTGAGGGCCCAAAGATCACGGCCAGCAAATACTGGTTTTTGTCACTTTATACTGCAATGTTCCAGCCATGGTCCTCCATCCTGAGCTATTTTTCTACCCCCGACTCAAGAATCTGCACATACTCATGCCACTTGTGTGTCCACATGCACAGAAGACTGTACTGCACCTTGCATATTTCTTCTTCTGTAATTACTCTGTATTTCTCTATTTTATTTCATCTTATTGTATTTTTAGTTTATTTTTTTTTATTTCTTCATTACTCAGGTAGCTTATCGGCGAAGTGCACTGAATCTTGTACTTGTACAATGACAGTAAAGGTATTCATATGGGATCATTTGTTGAGGTAATTTATGGACAAATGTCTACTGTTGTAGTGTACGGGAGCATATACTGAGGTTGTTTATAGACTGATATCTCCTTTTCTAGCACATAACAATATTTAATGAGGTTGTTTGTGGAGTAATATCTCATTCCATTGTACAGGTGAGTTTATTGAAGTTGATTATCAACTGCTATCTCATATTTTAGTGTGTAGGAGGTCATTTTTGGACATGATATCTCCTATTCTAGTGTATAGAAGCATCTATTGAGGTCGTTTATGGACATCTATCTCTTTTTGTAGCATACAGAAGCATATACTCAGGTCATTTATGGACTAATATCTTCTGTTTTAGTGTATGGGAGCATATATTGAGGTTGTTTATAGACCGATATGTGCTATTTTAGCACATAACAATATTTAATGAGGTTGTTTGTGGAGTAATATCTTGTATTCCATTGTACAGGTGAGTTTATTAAAGCTGATTATCGACTGCTGTCTCCTATTTTAGTGTGCAGGAGATCTTTTTTGGACTGATATCTCCTATTCTAGTAAATAGGAGTGTCTATTGAGGTCGTTTATTGACCACTCTCTTTTTTTAGCATACAGGAGCATTTATTGGGGTCATTTATGGACTAATATATCTTATCCTAGTGTATATAAGCATTTATTGAGGTTGATTATAGAGTAAAATCCTTGTTGATCACTGAAGAAAGTTTGACGTGACATCACAACTTGCGTGAGCAAACTATTAGCAAACATAAGGTTGTAACAATACAGCGCATTGTATTGTATTGTATACGATTGGGACACTATAACGTACAATTTTTGTCTCTGATATTGTTCTTTTTTAATGCTGAATCCTGTAATAAACTGAAAATGGAAACACTAGCTTGTTAATGGAAGGCCCACTCATTTCTACTGTATCAAAAATTACAATAAATCCAGATACCACTGTAACGTACTACACTGAATTCTGAATTTTGCGAAATAATCACACCTTAACTGGTCTATGTTACCAACTCCTTCGCCAGGGTTTTTTCTATCTTTGTCAAAAAGTAACACTGAAAACACTCAGACTTGTAACTGCTTGTCTACCTCAGCCAGAACTGGAGGCTGAAGTTTTCTCTGCTGGTTTGGTTAAAGCACACACAGAGTGAGAGCTTTACGGTGTTCCAGCGTGAGTGTGAGCAGATGTTGATCTGACAGAGCGTCACTCTCCTCCTCCTCCTGTAGATGAATAGGGTATAATTGTCCTCTCTGCTCCACTCAGGATCCATCAGCCGAGCAGCGCGGAGTGGAATCCTGTCTCTTTTCCAGCTCCACACCTCCAGCCGTCTCCACTGAAGCTCTCCACTCATGCACTAAATTAATACTATGGCAACAAAAACATTCCTCTCTGGGCGCCGTCTCTCCTGAGGTGAAAGCTGGCACTCTGCAGCATTGTCTCCGAGCTGGCCACTAATTCTGGACTGTCCAGGCAGGCCCCTGATGCTAATTGACTGCATTCATTAATGCTGCATTAGTGCAGAACAGCAGCTCCTAAACAGAACAGAGAGAAAAGGAGCTCAGAGGAACATGTCCACGAACATCTCTAGTTAGGTAAGTTAGCTGTGTCAACATAAGTATTGGTATGGAAAATGGAAAGAGCTCAACATCGTTAGTCAAACAAGTCAGACATGTTAGCTTCAGAGAGTGAATGCTAACGGTACGTCAACATTCTTAGACAAGTTAGCTAATTAGCTAAACGCTGTACAGTTATACCACCGCGATCCAGAAGGATAAGCGGTTTAGATGATGTGTTTGTGTGTGTGTGTACAGTTATAGGGGCATGAACCAATAGATCAACATCATCAGACAAGTTAGCGATGTTAGCTCCAGTATTGATATAGACAGTGGAATCTAACGCCAGAGTAGCTATATTCCCTGCTGTACAGCACAGACCAGCATGAACTCCATGTTGGTCTAAGCTGGTTTATGCTGGTTGGGGGCTGGTTTAGCTGGTCACAACAGCATTCATAACACAACACATGCTGGTTTTGCTGGTTTTGTAGCACGGTTAGCTTCAGTATTGATATGGGGAATGAAATCTAATGGTAAATCAACACTGTTAGCCAAACAGATTAGCTTTGTTAGCTTCAGTATTAATATGGTGTTTGGAATCTAATCATATATCGACTCTGTTAGCCACACAAATTAGCTTTGTTAGCTTCAGTATTGATATTGTGTGTGGAATCTAATCATATATCGACTCTGTTAGCCAAACAAATTAGCTTTGTTAGCTTCAGTATTGATATGGGGTAAGCTATGGTAAATCAACACTGTTGGCCAAACAAATTAGCTTTGTTAGCTTCAGTATTGATATTGAGGGTCAAGTCTATTGGTAAGTCAACACTGTTAGCCAAACAAATTAGCTTTGTTAGTTTCAGTATTAATATGGTGTTTGGAATCTAATCGTATATCGACTCTGTTAGCCAAACAAATTAGCTTTGTTAGCTTTAGTGTTGATATTGTGGGTGAGATCTGATGGTAAATCAACACTGTTAGCCAAACAAATTAGCTTTGTTAGCTTTAGTATTGATATTGTGTGTGGAATCTAATCATATATCGACTCTGTTAGCCAAACAAATTAGCTTTGTTAGCTTCAGTATTGATATTGTGTGTGGAATCTAATCATATATTGACTCTGTTAGCCAAACAAATTAGCTTTGTTAGCTTCAGTATTGATATTGAGGGTCAAGTCTATTGGTAAGTCAACAATGTTAGCCAAACAAATTAGCTTTGCTAGCTTCAGTATTAATATGGTGTTTGGAATCTAATCATATATTGACTCTGTTAGCCAAACAAATTAGCTTTGTTAGCTTCAGTATTGATATTGAGGGTCAAGTCTATTGGTAAGTCAACACTGTTAGCCAAACAAATTAGCTTTGTTAGCTTCAGTATTAATATGGTGTTTGGAATCTAATCGTATATCGACTCTGTTAGCCAAACAAATTAGCTTTGTTAGCTTTAGTGTTGATATTGTGGGTGAGATCTGATGGTAAATCAACACTGTTAGCCAAACAAATTAGCTTTGTTAGCTTCAGTATTGATATTGTGTGTGCAATCTAATCATATATCGACTCTGTTAGCCAAACCAATTAGCTTTGTTAGCTTCAGTATTGATATTGTGTGTGGAATCTAATCATATATCGACTCTGTTAGCCAAACAAATTAGCTTTGTTAGCTTCAGTATTGATATTGAGGGTCAAATCTATTGGTAAGTCAACACTGTTAGCCAAACAAATTAGCTTTGTTAGCTTCAGTATTAATATGGTGTTTGGAATCTAATCATATATCGACTCTGTTAGCCAAACAAATTAGCTTTGTTAGCTTCAGTATTGATATTGAGGGTCAAGTCTACTGGTAAGTCAACAATGTTAGCCAAACAAATTAGCTTTGTTAGCTTCAGTATTGATATTGTGTGTGGAATCTAATCATATATCAACTCTGTTAGCCAAACAAATTAGCTTTGTTAGCTTCAGTATTGATATTGAGGGTCAAGTCTATTGGTAAGTCAACACTGTTAGCCAAACAAATTAGCTTTGTTAGCTTCAGTATTAATATGGTGTTTGGAATCTAATCGTATATCGACTCTGTTAGCCAAACAAATTAGCTTTGTTAGCTTTAGTGTTGATATTGTGGGTGAGATCTGATGGTAAATCAACACTGTTAGCCAAACAAATTAGCTTTGTTAGCTTCAGTATTGATATTGTGTGTGGAATCTAATCATATATCGACTCTGTTAGCCAAACAAATTAGCTTTGTTAGCTTCAGTATTGATATTGAGGGTCAAGTCTATTGGTAAGTCAACACTGTTAGCCAAACAAATTAGCTTTGTTAGCTTCAGTATTAATATGGTGTTTGGAATCTTATCATATATCGACTCTGTTTGCCAAACAAATTAGCTTTGTTAGCTTCAGTATTGATATTGAGGGTCAAGTCTATTGGTAAGTCAACACTGTTAGCCAAACAAATTAGCTTTGTTAGCTTCAGTATTAATATGGTGTTTGGAATCTAATCGTATATCGACTCTGTTAGCCAAACAAATTAGCTTTGTTAGCTTTAGTGTTGATATTGTGGGTGAGATCTGATGGTAAATCAACACTGTTAGCCAAACAAATTAGCTTTGTTAGCTTCAGTATTGATATTGTGTGTGGAATCTAATCATATATCGACTCTGTTAGCCAAACAAATTAGCTTTGTTAGCTTCAGTATTGATATTGTGTGTGGAATCTAATCATATATCGACTCTGTTAGCCAAACAAATTAGCTTTGTTAGCTTCAGTATTGATATTGAGGGTCAAGTCTATTGGTAAGTCAACAATGTTAGCCAAACAAATTAGCTTTGTTAGCTTCAGTATTAATATGGTGTTTGGAATCTAATCATATATCGACTCTGTTAGCCAAACAAATTAGCTTTGTTAGCTTCAGTATTGATATTGAGGGTCAAGTCTATTGGTAAGTCAACAATGTTAGCCAAACAAATTAGCTTTGTTAGCTTCAGTATTGATATTGTGTGTGGAATCTAATCATATATCAACTCTGTTAGCCAAACAAATTAGCTTTGTTAGCTTCAGTATTGATATTGAGGGTCAAGTCTATTGGTAAGTCAACACTGTTAGCCAAACAAATTAGCTTTGTTAGCTTCAGTATTAATATGGTGTTTGGAATCTAATTGTATATCGACTCTGTTAGCCAAACAAATTAGCTTTGTTAGCTTTAGTGTTGATATTGTGGGCGAGATCTGATGGTAAATCAACACTGTTAGCCAAACAAATTAGCTTTGTTAGCTTCAGTATTGATATTGTGTTTGGAATCTAATCATATATCGACTCTGTTAGCCAAACAAATTAGCTTTGTTAGCTTCAGTATTGATATTGAGGGTCAAGTCTATTGGTAAGTCAACACTGTTAGCCAAACAAATTAGCTTTGTTAGCTTCAGTATTGATATTGAGGGTCAAGTCTACTGGTAAGTCAACACTGTTAGCCAAACAAATTAGCTTTGTTAGCTTCAGTATTAATATGGTGTTTGGAATCTAATTGTACATCGACTCTGTTAGCCAAACAAATTAGCTTTGTTAGCTTTAGTATTGATATTGAGGGTCAAGTCTATTGGTAAGTCAACATTGTTAGCCAAACAAATTAGCTTTGTTAGCTTCAGTATTGATATTATGTGTGGAATCTAATCATATATCGACTCTGTTAGCCAAACAAATTAGCTTTGTTAGCTTCAGTATTGATATTGAGGGTCAAGTCTATTGGTAAGTCAACACTGTTAGCCAAACAAATTAGCTTTGTTAGCTTCAGTATTGATATTGAGGGTCAAGTCTATTGGTAAGTCAACACTGTTAGCCAAACAAATTAGCTTTGTTAGCTTCAGTATTAATATGGTGTTTGGAATCTAATTGTACATCGACTCTGTTAGCCAAACAAATTAGCTTTGTTAGCTTCAGTATTGATATTGAGGGTCAAGTCTATTGGTAAGTCAACATTGTTAGCCAAACAAATTAGCTTTGTTAGCTTCAGTACTGATGTGAACAGTGGAAGTTTCAGGTTTAACATTATTAGCCAGTATTAGTCAGACAAGTTAGCTATGTTATCTTCATAGTGAAGAAACATGGCAGATAGGGGGCACCAAAAAAAATGTTGAGGATGTTGAATAAAGGAAGGCCTGAACCAGCAGTGTGACACACTGTAACTGCACATATGAGAATCCACAGAAAAGTTAGAGGAGATGAAGACGTTGCTTCACTTATTGCAAAGGATATTTGATCATCACAGCCCTTCAGGACTTCTGTCCTAAATGTTAATGAGCTTCATGACTGGATCACCTGCATTGAGCTCTGTTCTGTTTCTGGAAGTTGTAATTCTGTATTAACACTCATATTGAGCTTCTTCTATGTTCTATATCTTTATAATTCCAGACCTACATGTATCCTGCAGTACCCGGTGCAGCCCAGTGCCGGCCCAGTTTCATTCTTGGTTCCTCATTTACATGTTTTTGTTGTTTCTTTTTCAAATTAAAAACAAACTGAAAAAAGTCAGTAGTGGAGACTCAAACCTGCTGATACAGAATGTAAGTTTAATTTATTATATAGTTGTGTAAATAGTCATGTAACTGTAATTGCAATGAAATAATTGTGTAATAGAAAACGATTTTAGCAAAAAGATAAAACTCTAGAGTTGTGAAAGAAAAAAGAAAAAAGCTTACAAGGAATTTAATAATATTACTGGTCAGTTCAGCAGTTTTACACCCGTCTCTGCCCTCTGTGCTCTGATATTCATTAAACGAGACAAAGAAATTATATAGCCCTCGTAAAGTGACGGCGTCATCTCTCTCTCTCTGTCTCTCTCTGTCTCTCTCTCTCTCTCTGTCTGTCTCTCTCTCTGATTCATGATCGGTTTCCATTATACTCTACAATGTATCATCCATTTTGATGAGGATACGCAGAGATCAATTCACCCGGGCGCTTTTCAGCCTCGTTATGAATGAAGGAATAATGTTTGTCATTTTTATTTAAGCTCACTCTGAGGCTCCATCAGCGGGAGGCTGCTAATGAAAGTGTAAAGTCGTTAGTGCCTGAGTGGCTGTTGTTCTGTTTAATAGCTCAGAGACGAGGCCTGAGAGTCGGTCAGATCGCTCTGAGCACTCTAGTCCCTCTGATCACCCTGTGGTCACTCTGATGACTCTGGTCACTCTGATGACTCTGGTCACTCTTACCACTCTAGTGACTCTGGTCACTCTGACCACTCTGATGACACTGATCATTCTGATGAGTCTTGTCACTCTGACCACTCTAATGACTGGTCACTCTGGTCACTCTGACCACTCTGATGACTTTGGTCACTCTGATGACTCTGGTTACTCTGACCACTCTTAACACGCTGAACACTCTGGTCACTCTGACCACTCTGGTGACACTGGTCACTGATGACTCTGGTCACTCTGACCACTCTAATGACTGGTCACTCTGGTCACTCTGAACACTCTGGTCACTCTGACCACTCTGATGTCACTGGTCACTCTGATGACTCTGGTCACTCTTACCACTCTAAAGACTCTGGTCACTCTGGTCATTTTGATCACTCTGGTCACTCTGACCACTCTGATCACTCTGATCACTCTGGTCACTCTTACCGCTCTGGTGACTCTGGTCACTCTGATCACTTTAGTCACTTTGATGGCTCTGCTCACTCTGATGATTCTGATCATTCTGATCACTCTACTCTCTCTGATGATGCTGATCACTCTTATCACTCTGCTCATTCTGATGCCTGATCACTCTGAAGACTCATTGTGACGACTGATCACAGTGGTCACTCTAGTCACTCTGACCACTATGAAAGCTGTGATTGTTCTGATCATGACCTGATCGCTCTGACAACTTCAATCACTCTGATGACTCTCTTTGCTCTGATCAACCTGATCACTAACTTCTTCCATCACTCTGATCACTCTGATTAATCTGACAATGAAAGGATGGTGATGTGATTTCTGGAGACGTCCAGATTTTGGACCATGTACGGCTGAGGAACTGTGGGAAAACAGGTTCGATGGGACTGTAAGAGGGAAACACACGAGTACAGATCAAGAGGTAGTACAGTGTCTGTTGGTAAAACTTTCTCCTCAGCTGAGCGTGCAGGAGAGCCGGGGCTGCTGGAACGAACCACTGAAGTGCAGGTGAGTAATAAAGCGTCTGAAATGGATCGCTCCAGCAGTCGCATTAGAAACTGCAGCGGCACCTGAGCTCGGGCTCTTATTTACATGGAGATTGGATCTGGAACACTTCGCCATCTGTCATTTTTCCTTTCTGAGGGTGTAGAACTGCAGAGAGCCCCCCCCACCACCACCACCACCCCCGCCTGAACACTTGCACATTTCTAAATCACATCACAGTTGCAGTTGCTCTTTGACTGACCCGTCGTTTGTGAATATCATAACGCTGGTCTGTCTTCTTCAGCCTCTCCCTTCTATATTTAATGCTGCTCCTCCAAACCTGAGTCAGTAATGGAGGAGTTTGACTTCTGCAGCTGCATTTCATCACGTTACAGGTTCTTCAGTAAGAGGAGAGAAAGCAGAGCTTTCTGAACTTCTTTCCATTCAGTAATTTTAATGCAGCAGGCCTGCAGTATTAAACACTCGATTTCTGTATGTAATTTCTTGTAGGGCTGCCAGTCTAATTAATATACACTGAAACACTCAACAGGTTTTAAACATTAAGTGGGTAATCATGTGTACAATCTCTACAGTGCTGTGTAATTATTTTGGGTAGTTATATGATGATATGATTAGACATGAATAAGAGCAGTTTTATTATGTACTTTTATTTCAACAGTATGTTTATTATCAATAAGCCAAACTGAATCTGGGCTGTAAAAGAAAGCAGTGATAGATACTGGGATCTAACAGGGTGTTACTGTTTACATCACAAAACTATCTCTGTATTTTGTGTCATCATTTTACACCATGTAACTTACTCGCTGCTAAGTTTCTGATTTACTTTCCTGCCTAAAAGTGTGACATTACAGTGAAATTGAATGTGTTTCTTTGTATTGATCACTTTATTACTCCAAATAATTATCAGGTATTTTACTACAGCAGTGAGCTGAAGTATGTGAACCTTTGGAGTTAACTGTGTTTATGTATAAAGTCGTCTTCAAATATGTTCAGGTCTTCATCTAAGTCATTTTTCTTGTCCATATTGAAAACATAATTCAAGCATTCGCAGTGTAGGTTGGAAAAAGTATGTGAACTCCTAGGTGAGGTCAGGGGTCGCAACCCAAATGTTAAGAAGAGACATTTTGTCCTTTCAACAAAAATCAATCCACCTTGGGAGCCACAACATTTTATGTTTATTTTACCATCTTGGCTGTAAATATGTCTCAGTAGATGCTACTAGCATAGGCAAAAAAATATAAATGAAAATGCAGACTCACTATGCTCTGCTTTGAGCTTTAGCTCAGCTATAGCCGCTTTTCTCGCATCTCCAGCAGGAAACTTTTCCACAAAAGCAATATTTTCTTGTAAAACGTCTCTCAATGTTTGACTTTTTAGGAGGCTGAAGTCGCTTCCCGTTCACCAGCTTCAATTTCCCGTTCCACCTTAAATGGTGCCTGAACAAGAAGCTGGCAAACGAGAAGCTGATTTCAGCCTCGTGACTTTTAGTGTTTGACAGTTTCTCGTTGCAGATTAAACGTATCAGGAAACCAGCTGGAGTGATTATAAACACAAATAAGTCCATTCGTCTCCAAATTATCGATGTTCATCTTAAATATTTCTCTTTGCCTTTTCGTTAGCTACTAGCTAGGTGGGATTGTTGTCTGCATTGCTATGGTGACCAGCAGTCTGCGTGCCAGCCTTCAGGGTCAAAGGTCAGTGAATTAGCAGATCACTTATTGCTTAAAACTGTGTTAGAATGATCAGTAGAGCTTTATTTTACTGCAAAGGAGGATTATTATTTTATTTGTACTTAAAAAATCTAACTCTGCTGTGGAGCCACAACAGGGCAGTAAAAGAGCTGCATGTTGCTGACCCCTGCCCTGGACTAATGACTTCAACCAAAGCTAATTGGAGTCCGGAGTTAGCAAACCTGGAGTCCATCAATGAAAGCAGATCAGAGGTGTGGGTTGCAGCTACTTTGACTTATAAAAACCACTCAAATATTTTGAGTGTGCAATTCAAAAGAAGCACCTGCTGATAAGAATCATGTCTCGCAAAAATGAGATCTCAGGAAACCAAATGTGGAAAGGGTCTCAAATTAAGCTCAAAGTGTTTAGGCCATCAGTCTACAGTTAGACAAACTGTCTATATATTGAGACAGTTTAGTGCTGTGTCTACTCTCTGTAGAAGTGAGCACCCAGCTAAGATCACTCCAATGGCACAATGAAGAAAGCTCAATGAGGTAAAAGAGCAGTGGTTCCCAACGCTAGTCATGCAGGACCCTCTACTACTGGGACAATGTTTTGTGAACTGATGAAACTGAGGCTGATTTCTTCCAGAGGAGCACACAGCATACCAGCATGAAAACATCATCCCAGCAGTGAAGCATGGTGGAGGGAGCATCATAATGTGAGCAGCCTCATTATTAAATATTTCTGCCACAGTAGTCGTTCTGTCATTTCAGACCAGACAGGAGAGCCTTCGTCACCCTCGCACATCGATGAGCCTTGGTCAGTTTGTGGTTCGACCCTCCTCGGACTGCTTACAACTTTGAGATGGTCTGATCCAGCCATCTGGACGTGATGATTTGGCTCTTGTCAAAGTCGCTCAGGTCTTCACACCTGCACATTTCTCCCTCATCCAACATGCCAACTAAGAGACTGTTTGCTTACCGTCTAAGAGTGATGGACAAAGTACACAAACCATGTACTTGAGTTAAAGTAGAGATGCCCCAGGTAAAATATTACTCCAGTAAAAGTAGAAGTTCCTCCCTTTAGACCTCCACTTGAGTAAAAGTACTAAGGTATTTGCCTTCAAATGTACTTAAGTATCGAAAGTAAAAGTACTAAAAGATTAATTATGACTCTGATGTCCTATTATCATTTTTATAACAAGACTCGCTTCATTAACTAATTTTAGGAGAAAGTACTTCAGTGTCTCTCTTGGTAAACCAGTCTTTTAATAGAGTCATTAATTAGTGACGCTGATGTCTATTAAAATATCATAAGAACAAAACACTGAAGGCAAACAGTTTCCATCAGGTAGAACTGAGTGGCTCTGAAATCACTTTTTACAAACAAGCAAAGTTTCAGTTTAAGATTTATTTGAACTTAGTTACAAGTTTAAGTTTAATAAAAACTTGTTTTAAACTCAGATTCACAAATGAGTTTCCTTTACTAAACTGCATCTGTAGGTCTCTGTTCATAAACATAAACTAGCCAAAACTAATTTACTATAAAATGAAATGTGTTTGTATAAATTCAGAAAAAAGACACGTCAGTCACAACTGCATATGAGTACATATTTCTATATTGTGGTCTATTTACACAAAGTTAGGTTAGTTCATCATTTATGTTGAATAGACTCTCCCAAAATTTTACACTGCTGCAACTTTGAACCGTGTGCTGCACTGGGTCGGTATGACCAACAGGTCAAAACAAGCTCAAAAAAAGTGCGCTGTGCCCTGATTGGTGCTCTTGCTTTGCGCTTCTTTCGTTTTGACATGTTACGTTTTTATGCACACATAAACCAAAAGGAACGACAGATTTCTCAGAATGTAGTGGAGTAAAAAGTGAGATATTTGACTTTGAAATGTGGTGGAGTGAAAGTGAAAAGTCGCCCAAAATGGAAAAAATTCTGTACAGATACACGAAAAACTACTTAAGTACAGCAACGAATTACATTTACTTCATTACTGTCCACCACTGCTGTCTAATATACCCCAGAACTTCACATGCACTGTTCTTTTGTCATTTTCTTGATCTGCGAGTGATCATAATATTTCTCTGTGTATCTCCAGATGGAATGTGTTTGGGATGATCTCCCAAGCTCATCACTTCCATCGGGCTTGTCCTGCGATAAATGGACATAAAGTTCACATCGTTTTCAAATCATGCGGGCGTGATTCTTACATTTGGTGGAGATTAATTTGAGATGCCATGTTTTTGTATTGTTCAATTGTTGTACAATCGAAGGAAATGAATGAATTACACATTCAAACATCTTAGCTTGCATGTTTCTGAACAGAAACCCAGGCGTTTTTATTTCCTCTGCTTTTAACCAGTTTCCCTCTCCCCTCCTGTTACGTTCAATAAAAGATCATTCGTTTGAAGTGATATGTTTCCTGCATCTTCTTACTCTGTATGGAATAAAACTGATATCAAGAATGCCTCTTATTTGAACAGTGGTGATCAAGTCTCAGGCAGATAACTTATGAAGAAATTACTGTCATTAGCTTAATGACAGGTCGACAGAATACGCCGTAATGCCTTTTCAGTGAAGTGACTCGACTCAGAAATATATATATAATCTCCAAAGTCGAGCTGTTTTGCTGAGAAGGCATCACGGTGGCGTATTCTGCCGGCCTGTCATTAAGCTAATAATCATTCATTAATTAGACAGAGGCAGCTCTCGGTCTTAATGAGTGAGGTCGTTAGTGCGCTCGTCCGCAGCCTGCGCTCGCTCGCTCACAGCTGTTACCGAGTGTGTGAATGTCACTCTGAAGTGTGTGTTAAAGATGCATCCTTGTGTTCCGGCTGTTAAACACACACTCACACACACACACACACAAACACTCTGCTTTTCAAATACAGCTTAAGGAGAGGAGATGATCTTTGTATGGCTTAAAATAAAGCTCTCGACAGAAGCTGATCTGTAGAGTACGTAAGCTGCTGGTGTTTAGAGATGTTTAGAGAGCTCTGATTATGTGCTAATAGCTGCATTTACATACACTCAGTCAGGTGTAGCCTCTAAGGATCTGTAGGATTCATGCTTATAAAGCTTTTAGATTTGAAGAGGCCTATTATGCTAATTTTCAGTGTTATTTTTGGGGTCTACTAGAATAGATTTACATGCTTCAACGTTCCAAATACACAATTTTGTCTGAAATGCTCTGTTAGAGCTCCTGCGTCCTGCAACACGAGCTTGAGGTGAATACATACATAGATATACACCGATCAGGCATAACATTCTGACCACCTCCTTGTTTCTACGCTCATTGTCCATTTTATCAGCTCCACTTACTATATAGGTGCACTTTGTAGTTCCACAGTTACAGACTGTAGTCCATCTGTTTCTCTGCATATTTTGTTAGCCCCCTTTTACCCTGTTCTTCAGTGGTCAGGACCCCCATGGACCCTCACAGAGCAGGTACTATTTGGGTGGTGGGTCATTCTCAGCACTGCAGTAACACTGACGTGGTGGTGGTGTGTTAGTGTGTGTTGTGCTGATCTGAGTGGATCAGACACAGCAGTGCTGCTGGAGTTTTTAAACACTGTGTCCACTCACTGTCCACTTTATTAGACACTCCTGCCTTGTCAGTCCACCTTGTAGATGTAAAGTCAGAGAAAGCCATGGGATGCTGTTGGCTGGATATTTTTGGTTGGTGGACGATTCTCAGTCCAGCAGTAAAACACATTCTTATTTCTTTATATCTTCTGAGGATGTGAGTGAATTATCTACTATTGTCATCATATCTTCATCAGTATGATATTGATTTTGTGGTCATTTGAGACCGAAACATCGAGCCGGATCTTCTTTTTGAGTCTGTGTGTGATGTTGATACATAAAGATGTACAACGTGGTGTGTAAAAATTGACGCCTCTGACTTTTAAATGATTTTTAGGCTTTACAGGGCAACTCGCAGCAGAAGATCACCATATTTTAGCCGTTTTTGCTCTGCTCTCAGTAATACTTACTCATATCTTCAATTTTAACAATATATGACTGTTTACCTCCAAAACTATGGAAAAACAGATTATATGTGTAAACGGTATGGGATGATACCTCTGCACACCTGATCCAGCAAATCAGAGTCTTCAGAAGGTCCTCAGAAGCTAGATCAGGTGTTAGATCTGGGTTGGAAATTATCTCTACAGAAAAGGAGATTTCCAACAGAAGTGCTGATTGGCTTTCATCTGATTTGTCTCTTAATTTAGCAGCATGAGCAATCAGGTTCCGTTTGATGAAGCTTAACAATGCGAATCAGAGTCAAACACGGTTTTCTCTGCTTGAAGACACCTGATTTAGCTCCTCAGGTAATTATATAACCTCTTCAGGAGCTGAGAGAGAGAGCAGGTTCCTCAGGAGGACAGATGACTGACAGGAGGAGGTGATGTGTACAGCTAAGGTCATGGACTGGAAACATTTGGAATGCCTGGCCACTTTATCAGAAACCCCTTCTTCTTGCTGGTGTACTCTTAGAGACTGTAGCCCATCTGTTAAGGCATGGTTTGTTATGGTCATCCTCTAGACTTTCATCCGTGGTCAGTTTCTGAGTCGCTCTTGTGTCATAGGGGTCCATTCTGGAACCTAGCAGTGACGCTGATGTGTGTGAAGCCCCAGCTGTGTCTGATACACTCGTTCCAGCACCAGATGGGCTCCAGTCTGTAACTATAAATCAAACATGAATGTAATTCAGTTAGTAACAAACTGTGTAATTAATTATGTATTTATGTAATTACTTTCACATGAATGACAATAATAACTCTAGACTTATGATGGTTAATTGTTCAGGCATAAGTCTCTGATCAGAAGGCTTTCAGTTTTACAAAGAACAGAAAGAGAAACTGAAACACACAGAAAAAGAGAAAAGAAAAAAATAGTCCAAAAGAAAACAGGAAGAGCAGAAGAGAACGAACCCAACCAGTACAGAAAAAAGCAGAAAAGAACAGACCAGACGAAAGCAGGAAAGAAAGGAAACAGAAAATCACAAAATAAAACAGAATACAAGAGAAGAGAAGAGAAGAGAAGAGAAGACGAGACAAGAAAGTGGAAGAGAAGAGAAAACAGAGGAGAACAGAAGAGAAATGGAGGACAAGAGAAGAGATGAGAAAACAGAGAAGAGAAGAAAAGAGAAGAGAAAACAAGAGAAGAGAAGAGAAGAGAAGGGTTGTTGTTTGGTCACTGTGAGCTGTAGAGCTCTGTGTGCAGTTTCACAGCTCCATCAGTGAAGCTGCTGACTCTGTATGAGGCTCATTAACGAGACAAAAGGACACGCCGAGCTCTAAAACTTCATTAATGTACGCATACAGCTTCGCTTAATTACCCTCACTGCCCTCTCTCTCACACCACATCACCACATTAACCCCCAACCCCACACCACGCTCCGCACATTAACCCACAGCTCCATCCAGAACCCACCACGCTCCGCACATTAACCCACAGCTCCATCCAGAACCCACCAAGCTCCGCACATTAACCCACAGCTCCATCCAGAACCCACCACACTCCTCACACCAACACATTAACCCACAGCTCCATCGAAAGCCCACCACACTCCTCACATCAACACAGAGCTCCATCCAGAACCCACCACGCTCCTCACATTAACCCACAGCTCCATCCAGAACCCACCACAACACAGAGCTCCATCCAGAATCCTCACATTAACCCACAGCTCCATCCAGAACCCACCACGCTCCTCACATTAACCCACAGCTCCATCCAGAACCCACCACACTCCTCACATCAACACATTAACCCACAGCTCCATCGAAAGCCCACCACACTCCTCACATCAACACAGAGCTCCATCCAGAACCCACCACGCTCCTCACATTAACCCACAGCTCCATCCAGAACCCACCACAACACAGAGCTCCATCCAGAATCCTCACATTAACCCACAGCTCCATCCAGAACCCACCGCGCTCCGCACATTAATCCACAGCTCTATCCAGAACCCACCACGCTCCTCACATTAACACACAGCTCCATCCAGAACCCACCACACTCCACACATCAACAAACAGCTCCATCCAGAACCCACCACGCTCCACACATCAACAAACAGCTCCATCCAGAACCCACCACGCTCCTCACATCAACGAACAGCTCCATCCAGAACCCACCACATTCCACACATTAACACACAGCTCCATCCAGAACCCACCACGCTCCGCACATTAATCCACAGCTCTATCCAGAACCCACCACGCTCCTCACATTAACACACAGCTCCATCTAGAACCCACCACACTCCACACATTAATCCACAGCTCCATCCAGAACCCACCATGCTCCGCACATTAACCCACAGCTCCATCCAGAACCCACCATGCTCCACACATCAACAAACAGCTCCATCCAGAGCCCACCATGCTCCTCACATCAACAAACAGCTCTATCCAGAACCCACCATGCTCCTCACATTAACAAACAGATCAGACGAAAGCAGGAAAGAAAGGAAACATACAGGAAATGACAAAATAGAACAGAACACTATAGAACTATAGAGCTGTGATTCTCCAAGATTCTCCAGTAGAATTTCTTGATACAATCTAGAAATCCTATCTCCATCAACTGAAGGTGAGCTGTCCTAATACAATAGCAGCAAAACAGACCCCAAACTGTGATACTGCCACCACCAAGTTTCACAATTGGGATCAGGTTGTTATGCTGAAAGAAGTATTCAGTTTTTGCCAAACATAACATTTCTTATTTAAGCCATAAAAATGTATTAGTGTCTTATTCATCCACATAACATTATTTCAGTCCTCTGGCTCATCCAGGTAGAGTTTAGGAAACTTTAAACAGGTAGCAATGTTCCTCATATAGAGTAATGGCTTTCTATATACTATTATTCCATACATAACATATCTGTTCAGTGTATGCTTGATGGTGAACACTGGCCAAACACTTACCAAACTGATCAATTTAGACGTTCATATGCTTTTGTTGTTTATTAAATGAGTATAAAACTATATGATTACTTATGCTATTTGTTTTACTGGTTCACTTTATCAGCTGTTATGACAATGAAATCTTATTTAACCCTCTCAGGTCAGCAATGTTGATATGCAATATCAAAGGATGTCGTACATAAAAGAATAAATATCACATCAATGTTGAATATTAGAGACTTTTATTTTGCCCGGAAGGGTAGCGTTGTTCCGTCGACTAGTCAGGAACACCGCCTCTGATTGGTCAACGAGTCAGAAACACAGCCTCTGATTGGTCAACAAGTCAGGAACACAGCCTCTGATTGGTCGAATAGTCAGGAACACAGCCTCGGATTGGTCGACCAGTCAGGAACGCAGCGTCTGATTGGACGACTAGTCAGGAACACAGCCTCTGATTGGTCGACCAGTCAGGAACACAGCCTCTGATTGGTTGACTAGTCAGGAACACAGCCTTTGATTAATCGACAGACTCAACCCAAAGGGTCAGTGGATGTCTAATGGCCAAAGCTTTAGAAAAGGATACACTCACATTAGAGCCCTCATCAGAACAGCAAAATCACACCCTTCTGGGAAAATATAAAAGTAAGTCTCTAGCATGGAGCATTCCCAAGATATTTATTCTTTAATGTACAATGTCCTTTGATGTCACATACGACATCATCGACCTGTGAAGGTTAAGGTCAAACTTATGCAGAAATGCATATAATGATACAGGGTTCAAAAGCACTTTTTATATAACAACCAATACACAGAATCCTCAACAGCTGAATCTACTCTCAGCTCTTTGAGTGTTCAGTGAGTCACTCTTCACCTTTATTCCAGCTTCCATTCGTTTCGGGAGACTCACTTTCAGTTCCTCAAAGAATCTGCAGACACACCTCCAAAGTTCAGTCTCAGAAGCTGGTTGATCATTTTCTGAAGTAATCAAACACATTCAGTGGTGTTGAGGTCTGGACTCTGGGGTGGTCAGTCCATCGTTCAGCTTCTTTGTTTGTTGTGTCCGTCTCCTTTTCTCAGTGAGGTTCTTCTTCACAGCTACACATCCTTTCAGACCCACAGCGCTGAGTCGTCTTCTCACAGTGGAAGGATGGACAGAAACACCTGTGGATGTTTTCAGATCTGAAGCAGCTTGATTTTCTCCTCTCTCTCAGAGATGAGAGCTTTAAGTGCTGTTTATCTGATGGGGGCAGTTTTGGTGTCTACCAGCTCTTCCAGGTGGTTGTTATGAATCTAATTTTCTCTGTAGCTTTTAATCAGTTTTTCAATTGACTTTTTAAAGTCTATTTTAAAAAGTGTAGGTTACGTTGCTCTTCTGGCCCCAGAGAGAAGTGAGTGTAAATTCAGGCTGCGTCCCAGACGACTCACTCAGGTCCCCCTTGTTCTCTTTAAGGGTCCTTCACTCTGAATCTCTCACAGTGAGGTAAGATCAGGGCAATGTTACGGGAACAGAGACCCCCTTGAGATCTCACTATTGATCTGGAGCTGCTTTTCTCTGATTTGGTTAAAAGTGTGGAGGGTTTGAAGTTTCATGTCTCTGTGAGGGAATTTCATCAGATCCATCTGAGCTCAGAGCATCTGAACATGATCGGCCGAGGTAGCAGAGCGAGTTACTGAGACGAGACTGACAGCGTGGAGTTCCAACATCAATGGGGAAAATCAATACAGAACATCTGTAAAGAACATCAATAAAAGAACATCTGTAAAGAACATCTCTAAATAACATCAATAAAGAACATCAGTAAACAATAGGAATGACTTGACTGTGTTCAAAACGATAAATTCAGTTTAGAGTTTATAGTTTAGAGTTAAATCAAAGTCCAGAGTTAAAGTCCTATTTATTATCACAGTTCTGCTTGAAAGTTTATGAACCATTTAACATGTTGTGAATTTCTATATAAATGTGACCTAAAATGTGATTTTATTGAACAAAGTGATCCATCATTAAATGTGTTTGTTGGCAAAAGTATGTGAACCTCTAGAACTATCAGTTTGGTAAGGAGGTCATTAAGGTCAGGAGGTTTCAGTCAATTGAATGACAATGAGGTGTGAGTGTGGCCGACCCAATCCTGTTTACAAAACATTAACCTGAGGGTCACAATCATAATCTAGTCTTTATCGCGCATATTTGTTAGTATATGTCATGTCTCTGTCAATCAGGATTTCTGAGGACCTCATAAAATTATTTGCTAATCCTCATTAGGCTGGAAGATGCTCCAAAACTATTTCCGAAGAGTTTGGACTTTGAACCAATCCACAGGCAGAAATTGTACATATAAAGGAAATTGAACAACGCTGTTACCTTTCCCTGGAGTGGTCATCCAACAAAAAATACTCCAAGACTGAGGCGTAATGTATTCTGGGAAATCACAAAGAACTACAGGGTAACATCTAAGGATCTGCAAGCCTCTCTAACACTGGCTAATGTCAAGTCCACCATCATGGCAAACACTGAACAAGAATAGTACATATGAAAAGACAGCATGGAGAAATCCACTACTCTCCAGGAAAAAGACATTTCTGCCTGTTTAAATCACCTAAAGACCCCCTGGATAAGCCAGAAGACCACTGAAATAATGGTGTGTGTACAGATAAGACAAAAATAGATCTTTATGACTTAAATGAAAGATGTAATGTTCAGCAAAAACTGAACACTGCATTCCAGCATAAGAACCTGATACCAACTGTGAAACATGGTGGTGGCAGTATCACAGTTTGAGGCTGTTTTGCTGCTATTGGACCAGGGCAGCTTGCCATCATTTAGCATTTATGAGCTGAACCACAACAGAAGGTCGGTCCTCTAGCAAGTCAATGACCCTAAAAAGACCGGTTAGCCTACAAAGAATGGTAAAAGCAGAAGAAATGTTGCATTTTGGAATGGCTGAGTCAAAGCCCAGATCTTAATTCAATAGAAATATTGAGGCAGGACATAGGATGTGACATTCATACAAGAAAGCCCACCAACATTATAGAGTTTAAACAGTTATGTTAAGAGGAATGGGCCAAAATTCCAAAATGTGCAGGGCTGATCAAGAGTTACAGGAGCCGTTTGGTTGAAGTCATTGCAACTCTAAGAGGTCACACCAGTTACTGACAGCAGAGGTTCACATGCTTTTGCAAACAAATACATTTAATATTAGATTTACTTCATTCAATAACTGCATGAAAAACTATACACTTGTTGTGTTATCTGTTTAATTGGGTTCTATTTATCTACTGTTATGAGTTAAATGAAGATCTGATCATATTTTAGATCACATTTATGTAGAAATTCACAAAATTATAGAATGCGCAAACGTTTGGGCCACACTGTATATCCACTGTAGTGTGTTTACAATAGAAATTTAATAGATGTTCTTCATGTTACTACGTTTTAGGAGAAACAGATGATAACTAAATATTATGGGGCAAAACAGAGTGGCAGTAAGCAATAGATTTACAATACTAATTATAATAATGAGACAAGCTTTAATAAATAATTTCTGAAAAATTAATTGACCCATATTTCTGCCTTTTACTGATATTCAGTTAATGGACATATTACGTCTTTCAAAATGGCTCTTTCTTTCAAAGTTTCAAAAGACCTGCCAGGTTCACACTATATGGCCAAAAGTATGTGGACACCCCTCCTAATTATTGAGTTCAGGTGTTTCCGCCGCACCCATTGTTAACAGATGTGTAAAATCACCTATATAGTCTTGCAGTCTGCATGGACAAACATTGGCAGTAGAGGGTCGTACTGATGAGGTCAGTGAACTGTCATAGGATGCCACCTCTGCCACAAGTCAATTCATGATGCCACCACTGGACTCTGGAGCAGTGAAAAGGTGTTCTCTGGAGTGATGAATCATGCTTCACTATCTGTCAGTCTGATGGACGAGTCTGGGTTTGGTGGATGCCAGGAGAACCTTACCTACCAGAATGCTTAGTGCCAACAGGAAAGTTTGGTGGAGGAGGGGCTGTTTCAGGGTTTGGGCCCCTTAGTTCCAGTGAAGGGTGATGTTAATGCTACAGCACAAAAAGACACTTTACACAATTATCTGCTTCCAGCTTTGTGTCAGCAGTTTGGGGAAAAGCCTTTGCCTGTTCCAGCATGACTGAGCCCCTGTGCACAAAGCAGCTCCATTAAGACATGGTGTGACCAGTTTGGAGTGGAATAACTCCAGTGGCCTGCACAGATCCCTGACCTCAACCCAGTGAACACCTTTGGGATGAACTAGAACGGAAATTGTGAGCCAGACCCTCTTGTCCAACTTTTGCTCTTTAGACTGAATGGGCACAAATTCCCACAGACACACTCCAAAATCTTGTAGAAAGCTTCCCAGAAGAGCGGAACCTGTTACAGCTGCAAATGGGGTCCATATTAATGCCCATGGTTTTGGAATGAGACGTCCAACAAGCTGTCATCGTCAGGTGTCCACATACTTTTGGCCATAAAGTGTATTTTAGTTATTCCCATCCATAATAAAACCCTAATTAAAACCTAAACAGATTGATGTTTTATTCAGTTATGATCAATCAATTACACTGTCCACCCATATTGATAAAAAGACATACATACATACATCATCTAAACTGCTTATCCTTCTGGGTCGCGATGGGGTGCTGGAGCCTATCCCAGCTGTCATTTCGCCAGTCCAGCGCAGGGTGTCTCGTTAAAAAGACAGTAAAATATAATCATTCTCTCTCTCTCTCTCTCCCTTTCTCTTTCTCTCTGTCTCTCTCTCTCTCTCTCTCTCTCTCTCTCTCTCCATCTCTCTCAGAAATGTTATGCTGTGGCCTTCCAGGAAAGGACTTTCTACCCCCCCACAACCGCCCCCGCCCCAGTGCACGCACACACACGGTCAGATCCTTTATGCACTCTTACACACACTGCACTGTATCATCTGTTGTTGTACACAAGTGATATCACAGGGGAAGATAAAGGGGTTAGAGGTCATGGGGATGATTGACAACTACAGAAACAGAGTCAAAGATCACACACACACACACACACACACACACACACACACACATACACACACACACACACAATGCAGGCGGTGTGAGCTGTGTGTGTTTGTGAGATTTCCAGCATTGATGTAAGCTTAGAGAACAAAAGGATCCTTATTCCTACAAGAGATCAACATACGGCTACTGCTAATTAGCACATTAAACTACTGTTAATTAGCGATTGTAATATGCGGTACTGTGCAAAAATCTGAGATCACTGTTTTCATTTATGGTCAAAACTGCCATTAAATGCAAGTTATTCATTTTTCAACAGAAAATTACCCAGAATCCTCAACAACTAATAATCTACTCTCAGCTGTGTGAGTGTTCAGTGTTCAGTGAGTCACTCTTTCCCTTTATTCCAGCTTCCATTCTGTTTCAGGAGCCTCACTTTCAGTTCCTCAAAGAATCTGCAGACACACCTCCAGAGTTCAGTCTCAGAAGCTGGTTGATCATTTTCTGAAGTAATCAAACACATTCAGTGGTGTTGATGTCTGGACTCTGGGGTGGTCAGTCCATCGTTCAGCTTCTTTGTTTGATGTGTCCGTCTCCTTTTCTCAGTGAGGTTCTTCTTGACAGCTACACATCCTTTCAGACCCACAGCGCTGAGTCGTCTTCTCACAGTGGAAGGATGGACAGAAACACCTGTGGATGTTTTCAGATCTGAAGCAGCTTGATTTTCTCCTCTCTCTCAGAGATGAAAGCTTTAAGTGCTGTTTATCTGATGGGGGCAGTTTTGGTGTCTACCAGCTCTTCCAGGTGGTTGTTATGAATCTAATTTTCTCTGTAGCTTTTAATCAGTTTTTGAACTGACTTTTTAAAGTCAATTTTAAAAAGTGTAGGTTACGTTGCTCTTCTGGCCCCAGAGAGAAGTGAGTGTAAATTCAGGCTGCGTCCCAGACGACTCACTCAGGTCCCCCTTGTTCTCTTTAAGGGTCCTTCACTCTGAATCTCTCACAGTGAGGTAAGATAAGGGCAATGTTACATTACAGTTGATTTTCTCCTCTCTCTCAAAGATGAAAGCTTTAAGTGCTGTTTATCTGATGGGGGCGGTTTTGGGGTCTACCAGGTCTTGCAGGTGGTTGTTAGGAGCTCCATGTTCTCTGTAGCTTTTAATCAGTTTTAGAAATCCAACTTTTGAACTCAAATCTCTGTTTTTTGGGGTTGTCTTTTTTTCATTTTGACTTTGTCTTGGAGCATGGATCCCACTGTACTTCATAATAAGACCCATTTCAAACCTTCCGTTTTTAAGGAAAATCCTAGAAAAAATCATTTTAAACAATTTAATGATACTTGGTATCTAATAACTTTCTAGAACAAATTCAGCCAGTATTTCATTCCAGTAGTACAGAAACAGCAGTGGTCCATGTTGTGAATGACCTGAGACTTAGTGTTGATTCATGTAAACCATTCTGGTCCTACTTGATCTAAGCACAGCATTTGACACAGTTGATCACGAGATCCTGTTTCTTTGACTTAAAAGCTGGGTTGGCATCTCAGGGGACTGTCTTAGATTGGTTTAAATCTTATCTGACAAGCAGAAACTATTTCACCTCATTCGCATATTATTCTTTGAAAAATGTTATGTTTCCTCTGGAGTTCCACAAGGTTCCATTGTAGGGCCACTACTTTTTCAATGCTACCTCTAGGAAATGTGATCAGGATACACAAGTTAAACATTCATAGCTTTGCATGCTTTAACAAATTGTGTCAGACATCTCCAAACGGATGTCAAATATGATCTGCAGCTTAATCAGCCCAAAACTGAAATTCCTGACTCCTTTATTTGTGAGAAATGAGGTCCTTTGGTGTCACATGGTAAATCTGTGAAACCTAGGTGTCATTTTAGATTCTTATCTTTGTTTCATCTACCAAGGTTGCGTTCTGTTAATTGAGGAATATTGCCAAAGTTCAGCCTTTTCTCTCTCAGAGCGACGCAGAGAAACTCGTTGCTGCATTTGTTCAGCAGAGTTGATCACTGTAATGATCTTCTTATTGGAGAAAACCAGTCCATCCTCTAGAACCCGTACAGAACGCAGCAGCACGGATCCTCACATCACCAACACACAGAGCTCATATCACCCTGTTTACACACTGCACTGACTCAATATGACCTTAAAGCTCCTGTTCACCTCACTGAATATGTTGTTTTATGTTCTAATACATGATCTTAGATCTGCACAGTGGAGAGGCTTCCTTTTGTTTTTATGCTTCTGAACTGTGGAACTCATCACCTCTGACAAGTTCAGGACACATTTTTAAGAAACGTTTGAAAATTAATCTTTTTAACTTTTTATACTTTTTATTTAAAATACTGCATTAATTGATTTTATTTGCCTGTCATTTTATTTTATTTTATCTTTCTGTCATTTCATCATAATTATTATTAATCATTATTCATTATTAATCTTATAAACCCAATTATCAATTAAAATAATGTTGCAACTTGTTTTATGTACCTGTCATTTTACCTCAATTTATATTTTGATCATTTTAGTTTTATTCTTTCTGCTCCTAGTTCTACTTTTGTTGTGTTTTTTGCTTATATTATTTAATTTTACTCTTCAACTGTAAAGCAGTTTGAGCTGCTTTGTGTATAAAAAGTTATAATTATTTATTATTATTCTTTGTGCAAGCCTTATTTCCAATCTCCTCACAAACATGTGAAAAATTAATAATTTGTACTGTTTTAATTGGAAATTAAACAGACTAATTGCTGGTCTCTGGCTTTTTGCACAGTACTGTATGTAAATAACATTTCAATGATATCCATATATAATTTAAAGAAAAACAAAACAAATTCCTATACAATATATATGCATAAATATTTAGTATTATGCATGAGGGGATCTGACACCATTCTTCCTCATAAAACCTCTCTGGATTCCTCACCCTGCATGCTACTCTTGCTTTTGCTCATATACATTTATATTGTCTCTCATACCATCCTGTCCTGCATATTTATCACATTGTATTTATTGCTGGGCTTTGAACACTAAGTTGGACTATGCATATTTATTATAATTTACTGTATTCCACTTTCAATGTGTGGTCCAGTAAACATAACAAGGACCTGGAGGAACATATCCATGGTGTACTTGTACGGGGTATTTGAGGACACATCCCACCCAGTGCTGAATATATTGATTGTTTTATGTAAATGAGCTGAGTGATGACCAATCAGATTGTTGATATGTGGTCAGTTAACAAGTGTCACCTGCAGTCACTCACTGAGATACAACACACCCAAGTAGGTTAACATCTCTAAAACAAGCACACATAGGTCTTTGTAATGATACAGTTCAGATTATTATTATTATTATTATTATTATTATTATTATTATTATTAGCAGCAGCAGCACCAGTCAATCCTGAAATCTGCAATCTCACTTCCTGAGTCCTTGACTGACAGTATAACATACATTATGAACACTACTTTATAATGCATTATGTTCATTCATAATGAGACAGAGGCCAGTACAGTCCACTCCCAACACGACAGAAGGAGAGACAAAAAAAGAAACTGTCACCAGCAATGACCTTGAGAGGGACAGAGAGAGAGAGAGAGAGAGAGAGAGAGAGAGAGGATGCACTGCCACACTGTGATGTAGAAGATAAATGCATGAGAGATGAATAAAGGTAGAGATATAAAGAACAGCAGTGCTGCTCCTCATAAACAGCTCAGTAGAACGTGTTCATCGTTAAAGCACCAGCAGCTCATTTAAATGTAAATATATTAAAGCTAATCAGCACTGCAGCTCAACAGAGCTGATCCACAGCGATCCTCTCGTTTACCTCTCTACACTGTCAGATTATCAGCCGGATTACACTCAGCAGATACTCACTGTTGTTGCTAAAACAAAACAGAACATAGAAACCCCAGAAGAGCCACCTTCAGCTGTGTAAAGAACCTTTTCGTGGATGGTTCTTTAACGATTGGTTCATTATACCTCAACCATTCAGTGGCCCAGATTATTTACTGTCATTTTTCCAGTTAAATCTGAAGTAATTCCAAACTGTTCTTTGCAACACTTTGCCACAAACTTTAAAAATCCAACTTTAAAAATCCCTGATGAAGCCAAACTCTGCAGGTCAGTAGTGCATGCTGTGCCCTTTCCAACGAGCCCTGGAGTACAATACTGGCCTACAGGGAACCGGAGATACGGACCCCAAAATCTCAAGTTTGCATCCAATTTAGACGCACCCTAGTCGACCTTGCTGAGCCATTCGCATGCGGTGAAGAGCCAGAGAAATTCAGCGCACTGTAACTTGACAATTTCTATTGTAGTCTTTGGGAAACCGGAGATAATAATGTTAAATAACCTTTGAATATCTGATCTTTGCAGCACTGTAGATCAGACTTTTATAACTTTTTCGAAAATGGTTCTATATGGCATCATAAAGCATTGTTCTATTGTTATGATGTCAAGTTTGTAACAATAGCAGAATCCTTTTTGGTGCTATAAAGAACCCTATATGATACATTCTCCATCGATCTGAAAGAACTCTTTAAGCATGCAAATGGTTCTTTGGGTGCTCATGGTTCTATATAGAACCATTGTCTTTACTAAAAATCCCTTGAAGAACGATCTTTTTTAAGAGTGTGGTAAGGGGGTTGCTGATGAGTAGCTCACACATCTATGAAAGCACCATAAATGCTGAGGGGTACATATACATTTTGGAGCAACAGATGCTGCCATCTAGACAACGTCTTTTTCAGGGACGTCCCTGCTTTTTTCAGCAAGACAACAGCAAGCCCCATTCTGCACATGTTACAACCTCATACTAGGAGATACAGGTGCTAGACTGGCCTGCCTACAGTCCAGATCTGTGTCCCATTGAAAACATGTGGAGCATTATGAAGCTCAGTATACAACAGAGACACCAGACCGTTGAGCTGCTGAAGTGTTGTATCAAGCATGAATGGGAATACATTCCACTTTCACATTTACAACAAGTGGTGCCCTTAGTTTCTAAATGTTGTGAAAAGGAAGGTGACACAGTGGTAAACATGCTCCTATCCCAGATTTTTTGGAACATGTTGCAGGCATTAAATTTGGAATAAGCTATATATACAAAAAAACATAAAATTAATTAATTGAAGCATTAAATATCTTGTCTTTGTCTTTGCAAATCATTGCTATCAGTTTTTATTTACATTTTTCATGCTGTCTCATCTTTTTAACATTGGGTTTATAGGCTTTTCCTAGAACCATCCAAGCGAAGAACCATTTAAGAACCATGTAAGTGCAGTCAATGATTGACTAAGAGTGTTGGGAATGTATCTGTGGAGCATCTGTACAGGCTAAAGGTTCTGTGTTGTTTCAGGGAAATTGTCAGTGTTTGGTAATTCATAGTTGTAAACATGGTAGCTGTGAATTATTGGATGGTGTGGGGTGATTAGTTTCACTGGAGTTTGTTTGAAAAGTGCGTCTAGTTTTCAGATGACAGTTAAAAACAGCACTGTGTGTGGGAGGTGAGTGTGTATCAAGTTGGAGTCGAGCCAGCAGAGCTTACAGATATGTTTACATGCACTCCAGTGGTTGGATATTGGTTATATAGATATATAGAAGCTTATAACCCACCAATTAGCACAGCGCTAACTTCATGCCTAAATTATAAAACATTTGCCTTAAATCGTGTGATAATCAGTAATCTCTAAAATAAATGATGGTGAGGTTTCTCACACTGTATGACTCACTGTTATCTATAAATATGGACCAATTACTTTTGGTAACTCAAATACACTCAGTATGTTTGAGCATCTGTTAATTTGGTAGGACAGTCTTTGATAAATGTTGCTGTGATGTCACTCAAATATTTCTCTGTCCTAAGATGCAAGAAAGCTGATATAAAAATCTGGAATTTCTGGGAAAAAAAAAAAATTCTGTATGACATGCAGCCTACAGCAGTTTAGCCCCGCCCATTCAGCATGCAGCAGCTTAGCCCCGCCCATTTAAAACTACAGCGCTTTAGCCCCACCCATTTAGACTACAGTAGTTTAGCCCCGCCCATTCAGCCTACAGCAGTTCAGCCCCAACCATTCAGCCTACAGCAGTTCAGCCCCAACCATTCAAAAGCTACAGCAGTTTAGCCCCACCCACTTAGACTGCAGCAGTTTAGCCCCACCCATTCAGCCCACAGCAGTTTAGCCCCACCCACTTAGACTACAGCAGTTTAGCCCCGCCCATTCAGCCTACAGCAGTTTAGCTCCACCCATTCCTGTTGAAGTTATGTGGAGTGTTGCTCAAGCAGACAGTCTGTAGCAGAGTTATTTGAGTGAAAGATGTAGGAAAACTACTAAACAAGGTCCTGTTCCTGGTTGTCGGGCAGTTGAATTAATTATTACAGTTGAATGAATTATTACATCTTCTACAGGATCAACTAATCCAAAAACCAATCAGGACAGAGATCATTTGCAAAGGCTCAGGAAGAAAAACAGTTCAAAAACAGTCTAATTCTAAGGAATGAAGACAGGCTGTAAAATACTGAGGGTGTAAAGATCATGACTGCTTTAGGTACATAAAACAAAATAAACATTATAACTGGAAAATCTAGAATGTAGGCCTCTCAATGCTAGTAATTTCAGTGGGTCGGAGTTCTTTAAACTCAAATAAGATTCAGATCTTTCTGAGAATCCTCAGCTCCAGTAAAACAGACCTGCCTTCAGCTGAATGCCACACATCAGAAAATCCATACAAAACAAGAAACAAGTGCCAACAGAGGAGCGTCACGAGGAGGTTTATACTGTGTATTCTGCAAATAAAAACACAGCATGATGTTAAAATAGAAAATAATAAAGTCAGAGTTATGAATCAGACTGAACGCAGCATTCATACCTGCAGAAACATGAACAGAGCCGGAGCTTTATTCACTATTCATAACTGCTGCATGAAATCAGCCGTCAGACAGAGACGAGCAGTGACAGGTTCAGGTCCCTTCACATTCTCCCTCTCTCTCTCCCTCTCTGTCTCTCTCTCTCTCTGTCGCTTACTCACTCCCCTGGGCAGGATTTGGGAATGCCTATTTTCTGGATTTCTTGATCGGCCGTCCAGGTAAGGCTTTAGTTTGCAGAAGGAGAGAGAATAGTATATGCAAATGGTTCCAAACCACATCCAGAAGATAGAAGGAACCATATCAGGGAAAACACGTATGGATTCTGCACTGGAATCAAATCAGTAACACTGGTAGTCAGGTTTGGAGCATACAGTGCTTACCAGAGTCGGGCTACAGCAACTGTAAGCAAAGACTCCGAGGGGTCTATTCATAGTACTGAATTGCGTCATTAAGAAGATCTCATTGGTAGATGAGCTGTAACTGTGACTGTGCTCTGATGGAGCTCGTCTCATCACCATTACTGCAGATACAGCCCTGCAGGAGGATAAACACCAACAACACAGGCCAGAATGACCACAAACACATGAACAGATATGAAGACACTTTAGTCTCCAGAAAACACTACGAGGAGAAGATCAGCTGATTGGTGAATCCGTATAACCTGCACATCTCCAGAGTTCAGAACATTCCAGTGTGTGAGATTTTATAAAATCTAATAAAAGTGGCAACAAAACTGTCAAAGCTCCTAAATAATAAACTCACAAACAGATATAAAGCTGAGGCTTCATATTTACCAGCTTCTCATTTGAATTTTCTGTTCCACCCTAAATGGAGCTGCAGTCACACTGAGGCGCCTTAAACGCAGAACGATTTTCGAAAGTTGGCGAATACGAAGCAACATCAGCTTAATTTACCTCGAAAAATGTATTCATTTACCTCAACAAATGCATGAATTGTGGTTTAAGAACGCGTCATGGATCTGACGCTGACTTTTTCTTAGGATATTTCTCAAGAACACATTTTAGAACAAACTTAGGAAGACATTGGAGAAAGAGGTCATTGTTTTCTGAAGCTCTTCACTTTCTTGAGAGGTATACGCTGGTAGGATTGCTGTTCTTGCCGTACTTTTACCTTCACTCAGCTGTAGTGACTTCTGCAAACTGCATGGTTGTTCCAGAGCATTTGATGACACATAAACGATAACCATATAACCTAAAGACTAAGCATAGTTTCCTTTTACTTTACCAAAAGCAGCAGTGAACAAAACTTCCCTTACTAACTGGATCAGCGATAATCTCAAATACAGCAGACATAAAAATGGTGTATAGTGTTCATACACATGGCCATTTGTTGTGTGTTGTATTAAAAATAGATAACAATTGACAAAAAACACAAAGACAGTTGATGCACAGAGAGTAAAGACAGAATATGTGCATGAATACAAACCATTGGTCTTAATATAGAGGTAGAATTGAAAGTCCAAACTGTAGTTAAGCAATTACAATGTAGTCTTTAAGCGATTTACAGCTTAGGTGTTTCATAGTGTATATGTAATTGGAAGTGTACAGTACGTGAAGGTAAACCAGGTATGTTGTGAAAACTATAGTGTCTGTAAACAGCATCACATGTTATATTCACAAATTGTACAGTGCAGGTAAATAAGCTTTAGCAGCTTAATGTTCAAGCATCCAGCTCACAGCATAAATGTTGAAGTACAGAGAGTTCCAGTTAAGGTACAGTGTGCATACAGTCCCATGAGCTGGTGGAGGTCAGTGTGTAGATATGCTGAGTAAACTGGGAGGATCAGGGTTTAGATTGATGGAACCTTAAAGGAAAGCAGCTGAGAAAATTAAAGGAACTGAAGAGAGTGAGACCCAGAGAGTCCAGTGTGTGAGTTTTTCACCCACAAAAGTGCATCACATCGTTTGTAAAGTGGATACACAAAGTTTCATTTCTTCAGCTTGGCGATAAAATGGCATGTTTACGGATGACATAGATATAAATAATTTCAGGGGTCCTAGACCAGAGCTTTGTGGCACACCACAATACCAATGCACTTTGTATGTATATGAATTTTGCTATTTTAATCTATAGAAATGTATAAACTGATATCATTTCATCAGGATCAGTCTGAACCAGGAGAGTCTGCAGTGAACTCTGCTAGCTCAGTGTGTAGATATGCTGAGTACACTGGGAGGATCATCGTTTAGGTCGATGGAACTTTGAATGAAAGCAGCTGCAAAATTAAAGGAACTAAAAAAAAGTGAGACCCAGAGTGTCCAACGTGTGGATTTTTCACCCACAAAAGTTACCGTATAATGCAACACATCATATGTAGAGTGGATTCACGAAGTTTCGTGTCTTCAGCGTGGGGATAAAATGGCATGTTACAGACAGTATGTATAGAGAAACATCAGGGGTCCTAGAACAGAGCCTTTTGGGCCTAAACCCAAAATATTCCATCCATGTGATTCATTGGCAAGCATGAGCTTATCTGCTCAGCTACATCTTTGATTAAACAGGAAATAAGACAATTCATAGGGATCAAGGTCTTGATCAAAGGTTTGATAACTGCTAATTTGAGAGTGTGGGTATAGGGTTATTTCTGTACATTCTTTAAGAAGATGGTTCTTCAAAGGTTCTTCAGTAAAGGCAATGGCTCTATATAGAACCATGAACACTCAAAGAACCATTTGCTAGCTTAAATGGTTCTTTCCGTGGTCAAATCATTTTTCAGATTGATGGAGAATGTGTTGTATATGGTTCTATATGGCACCAACAAGGGTCAGTGTCAAGTCTGCAACAATAGCAGAACCCTTTTTGGTGTCTTATAGAACCTTTTTCAAAAATATTCTATATAGAACCATTTACAGCACATTCTCCATCAATCTGAAGAACCGTTTCACCATGCAATGAAGCATTTCAACATGCAAAGGGTTCTTTTAGTATTTGTTGTTCTATATAGAAACATTTTTCTTTGCTGTACTGAAGAAATTTACAATGTTGCACATGAAGAAATAATTTAGTGATATATCGTTAATAAAAATACGGTATTATTTATCATTATACTGTACAGTATCTGTGTGGTCTGTATGATTACTCCAGTACCTTAGCGCTAAAATGCTTTCCAGATTCTACAGTAAGTTTGTGTGAAACTGCAGTTTTAATGTGTTTTGTGGACGGATGGCTGGAGAGAAACAGGAGAGAAAAGAGGCAGAAAGAATGTCTGCAAGGCTGCTGTGGGTTTACAATGAAGCTGCTGAATAGATTTCTGTTCGGAGTCCAGAGACTGCAAGAGCAAGGCCGCCGAAAAGACCTGACAGGAGGAGAGGAAGAAGAAAAGATAGAAAAAGCAGCAGAGAGGGAGAGAGAGAGAGAGAGAGAGAGTCACCTATGATTGTGTTTCTGGCAGCAGTTGGTCAAAATATTGACATAGAATCTGAAAGTATTGACTTTCTGAAAAATATTTACTTTTTTACTATCTTCAAACAGTAATTTACTTTCCCAAAATGCTGTCAATATTTTGAGAAATTAGTTATTATTTTGATATACTGTATGGAATAAAAAAATTCCAAAGGTTCCAGTTTAGGTCAGTTTTATATTCAGCTCAACTTTATATTCAATTTTACTTTTGTTGAATTCAGCTTCATATACAGATCAGCTTCATGCATTGTGATATTTTATCATTCTGGTCTTTTATTAATCATGTTTTTTATGTTGTTTTGTAGTGTTTTAATCTGTTGTTTTTCAACGTTTTTACTTGTTTTAATTTAATTTAATTTATTCTCATTGTGCTGTTTTATTCGTTTTATTTTATTTTTATTTTTATTTTTTTTTAAATAATTTTATTTATTTTTTTTACATTTATTGGTCATTGAGTTGTTTTATAGTGTTATTTTTGTTTGTTTGTTTGTTTGTTTGTTTATTGTTTGTTGTGCTGTTTTATAGTGTTATTTTTTTCTCATTGTGCTGTTTTTATTCTGTTATTTGTATGTTTTTTCTTATTGTGCTTTACTGTTGCGTCATTTTTATTTATTTTTTCTTAATTAGTTTATTTTTGTAATTACTACTGACATTAGTACTGTTGTATTGTGTTATTTTTCCTGTCTCTTCTCCAGAAGCAGCAGATCAGTCTAATTCCCACAGCTGAATTTGTCCGTGGAGGAGCGTCCAGAGCGGATTACTCTCTCTGAAGAATAAAAAACGTGGAGGATGAAGCGGCTCCACATCTGCAGGGTCTAATCCTTCCTCTCTCCGGCCGGCCGGTGCCAGGGGCAGGAGCAGAAGGGCAGCAGGACCAACCGGCTTTAGCGGCTAAGAGGCTTTGTCCTTCTCAATAGCGCTAATTTATTCCTCCAGCAGCAGGTAGGCTCGCTCGGTTTAGCTCAGAGCAGAAGCTCAGAGGAATTCTGAGGGCTGAAGGAAGCGTGGAGCTCCTCCACATCACCGCTCTGCTGTCTGTGGAGCTATTTTACAGCTTCATTTCCAAACTGAGCCTCAGAAATTCACTCTGTTACACTTTAACACACACAGAGTTACTGACTGATGAAGAAGCGCAATATTGCTCTTCATAAAATATGATGATAAACAGAGCGACATGGGAATTTTATTAGCATTTAAAATTCAAAGTCAAAGTGAGCATAACAAAAAGGCAAATGCACATAGACGAACTTGACAGCAAAGACAGACATAAAATGTACATATAGGAAAAAAGATATTTTTAAAATATTGCATGTTGTATAGAAAATATTGCACATTGTTCTCAGTGATGGTAGGCGAGACCGCTGCTGTGCAGGCCTCTGGGTTTTGCCAGTGTAGAATCCCCAGTTCACGGAGTGGTTTGGGTTCCAAGGTCAGTATTTTTAGTGGATGTCGCAAAACTTTCTACAATTAAATCACAAAAAGAACGAAATACCGATCGATAGTACAAAAACTCAGAGAAAAATGCTTTATGAGAAACTTGGTTCTTTAGCTTCATTAGCCAAACCTGCAGTAGAAACCTGGGTGTGATCTTAGACTCTGAGCTCTGTTTAATCTGCATGTAAACACAGTCACTAAAGTAGCTTTTTATCATGTGAGAAATGTTGCTAATGTTCGGCCTTTTCTCTCTCAGAGCGACGCAGAGAAACTTGTTCATGCGTTTGTTCCAGCAGAGTTGATCACTGTAATGATCTTCTTACTGAACTTCCTAAGAAAACTATACATCCTTTACAACTCGTACAAAATGGAGCAGCATCCTAACAAAAACTACACAGAGAGATCAGATCACTCTCGTTTTAAAAGAGCTGCACTGGCTGCCTGTATCGTTCAGGATAGATTTTAAAGTTCTGCTACTAGTTTTTAAGGCTCTAAATGACCTTAAAGCACCTTAAAGCTGGCTTAAACTTAGCTTAAAAATGTGTAGTGTAAGCCCAGCTTTTCAGACGTTTTCTCCTGTTGAGGAAGAAGGACCATTTGTTTGGCTTTGTTTCTCTCTTAGTTTGTTTCTGTTGGGTCTTGTTTGTGTTTACACTTCCTTTTCTTTGGTAGGTAAGTCTGTTTTCCATCAAAGTTTTCTTTTACAGTCCTTCAGTTCCAGCTGATAACCAGGTAAGTTTAGGGACAATTTAATGCAGGACTGAAGACCAGGGGTCCCAAGCAATTCAGGGCCTTTGATCGACAGGAATTTATATTTATATGTATATATATATGTATATATATATATATATATATATATATATATATATACATATATATATATATATATATATATATATATATATATAGATAGATAGATAGATAGATAGATATAGATACAAATTTCTGCATATATTATATATTTGTTAATATATAATATTATTTATTTATAATATTTCTTTATTTTAACTCCACCCATCCACACACATACACCACCGATTATCTTTATTTGCATGTCATTCACATCTGTGACAGTTGATTGGCTGTATTCATTCATAACATCACCTCAGATGCTGATTGGCAGCTGTATCGAATACCTTGAGATGAAAGTTAGAAACAGATATATGTAGCAAAAAGTATAAAGCAGAGCTCAAACAACTTTTATTAAGATTCCCAAAACTAAAATCTTTTTTAGTTCACTATCCGTGGCATCAGCATCAGGTAGCTTCCATAGCCAGAATGCCATGTTATCATTGTACTGACTGCTTTCTTCTTCAGCAATGATGCGGAATAACAGTGACATTTTCTGAAATAAAACATTGTTAATAATGTTTCAGCCAAGAAAAGGAGGATAAAGAAAGAAAGAATGATGCACTGCTTTTATTTATTCTTCCATTTGAACAGCTGTGCAGTGTTTTATTCAGGAAAATGGATTATTTTCCCCTTTGGCAAACAAACCTTGGTGGTTTTGTTGATGTTAAAAGTTTTATCAAGTAAACTCCGCAGCACAAGGGTGGAGAAGCATCGCGC
Organism: Colossoma macropomum; assembly: GCF_904425465.1. Lineage (NCBI taxonomy): Eukaryota > Metazoa > Chordata > Actinopteri > Characiformes > Serrasalmidae > Colossoma > Colossoma macropomum. Next base: position 3,920,660 of record NW_023494790.1, read on the forward strand.
AGCAGATTGGACAGAGCGCAGATTTGGCTCAAGTTCAGGATACGTTACTGTACTGATTTATAACTCGCTGTTTTTCAGCTAAAAGGAATGAGGTCCAATTGTTTATACTATTAAAAGATATGGTTCTTCAGTGGTTCCTTAGTAAAGACAGTGATTCATTATAGGACAGTGAGCACTTTGCATGTTTACATGGTTCGTCGCAGGGTGAAATGGTTCTTCAGATTGATGGAGAGTGTGTTGTATATATCACCAAAAAAGGGCTCTGCTACTGTGATAAGCTTGACATTGTAACAATATCAGAATCCTTTTTGGTGCTGTACAGAATCATTTTCAAAAAGGTTGCATATAGAACCACAAACAGCACATTCTCCATCATTCTGAAGAACCATTTCACAATGCAAAGAACCATTTAAGCATGCAAATAGTCCCATGAGTGTTTATATAGTTCTTTATACAACAGTTAGTTCCGGCCACACAAGCTGATTGGTTGAGAAGCGTTTTTTCACAATCATTGCATCACTCCACTGAGACGCCGTTGCTAAGCAACGACTTTGACAGCTGTAGGAGACGCTCAGGCCATTTGAACATTTTTACTTCTTACTTTGCCACAAACAGAAAATGGACACTTTTAAGATCACATTTGACCGACAGCCGATTTGGTCAGACTCTGAAGATGAGACGACACTAAATTCCCAAACTGTCATCACCACTGAGCAGCTTTTCAGTCGGCAGCTGTGACAGAAGAACAGCTAAACAACCTGGAATCAGCCAGAAATGAACCCAACACCATTCGCCAAACGTGTAGTCTGATCTTCAGAGTCTGACCAAAGCAGACTGAGCCATAAAACTGCCGCAATATCAAGTTCAGCTCAGTTTTGTCAGTTTTTCCAGATCAGTATTAATGTTGTTTTGTTCCAGCCAGTCTGTAAAGCATCTTACAGCCCATTTAGTTTGGCGAATGGTGTTGGGTTCATTTCTGGCTGATTCCAGGTTGTTTAGCTGTTCTTCTGTCACAGCTGCCGACTGAAAAGCTGCTCAGTGGTGATGACAGTTTGGGAATTTAGTGTAAGGAGCTGGAGAACGAACTGCCGGCTGTGCAGCGAGTGGGCGGAGCTCGTTACTCTGACGTAGCAACAAGCTGCTCGTTAAGGAACTATAATTTGTTGAAGAAACTGCGAACATTAAAACATATTAAACGCCGCGTTCACGGCCCAGTTTATTAATTTATTACTGTATTTATTTAACTGTGGTATAAAAGCAACAGAACACTCAAGGTTGTGTGTTATCGCCTTTGACTCGTGCCTGCGACCAAATCACAGCCGTGATGTTATTTCGTGATAACTCACTCCCCCTCGTGTTCTACTGCTTAAATATAGAACCATTGTCTTTATTAAAAAGCCCTTGAAGAATCATCTTCAGTGTAGACTAGTAATGTTACCTTAGGTGAAAAAGATGTTTAGCACATTAAACTGACTTCCTTCCTCGTCTACATTTCATACCTTGACCATGTATTGTTATAATGGCCTGCGTCTGAGTTTAGGTTATTGCAGTAATACAGAGATGGTGAATAGCAGTACTGGAAGTCTCTGACTGGCGGTGGTGGTGCGAGTCTCTCCTTTAAAAACAAAGTTTTTCTGTATGCTGCTTGTTGTTTGGTGTGTGGTAACATTAAGCATGGGTTCTGCTGATTGTTAGTCATGTCACTGCCTCTTCCCATGCTTACTACCCCTGGTGTGATGCGTGTACATCAGTCAGGAGAGAACTCAGCTGTTTCATGTTGTTGTTCTGATTTTATGGATTGTAACTACACCCACAGGGCCCAAGACCAGCTGTAGCCCCAGAGTCCACCAGCAGGTTAAAGCACCCCTGAGTAAAGACGGGACAGAAAACCCAAAGTACTAGGTAATTAATTTGGGTAATATGATGGTGAGTTCCAAAACATTCACACTAAATTACACGACTATTAAACAGATAAAGGACATAATAAAATACCTCATAATTGGATAATTGGAGTAATACGATGGTAAATATGAACACTGAAGTAAACAGTAAGATCCCATTAAAACCACAGTAAGAACCACTGCCTTCTTTTACAGCCCATATTTCTTTCACTTATTGGTAATAAACAGGTACGCACTATATAAGTCATTAAATGTCTTCTTTTTACTGCATTGAACCACCTGCAACTTCAAAATTGCTTTCCTGTTTAAATGAGTTATATTTATAGTGAAATTTAACTGGCGTCACCAACTGTTACTCCAAATAATTATCCAATTATGTGATATTTTCACAACTATTAAGCAGATAAGTCCTTTATCTGCTTAATAGCTAGATCCTGATGGGTATTTCCACTTCAGCAATGCAGTCTCACTTCCAGCTCCAGAATGCAGGGGTATAGCTAAAATAAGGCCCCTGGTAGTGGTAGTGACATGAAAATGTGGGACAGCTTTTTTTTAATAAAGTTTTTTTGTTTAAAAATTAAACTCATAATAAAATTTAATTCTTTCAATTTCATTTTAAAAGACTCTAAAATTAAAACAATTAAAAAAAATTAGGTACAATAGAAAGTAGCCTATGAATTATGATTTTGTGTATATTTTGCAACGTCCAAGCAGTCTGCTGGGACTCCTCCGGCCACTAGGAGGAGCCAGAGGGCAGGAAGGGCTCATTAAGGCTGAGCATTGACAGCATTCTCAGAAAAAAAGGTACTAAACTGTCACTGGGTCAGTGCCCCTCTAGTCACTGGGGTGGAACCCTCAAGGGTCCATCTCAGTACCTTTAGTCAGGGAACATAACTGAACCATAATCCACTGAAATGATCTGTTCTAAGCTGTACTGACTCCACACACCCCGTCTCGTCTCCAGGCTTTTATTTTACTGTTCTGTTTTAAAACATTCGGTTATGAAAAGTTACAAATACGAACTTTTCACCCAGAAAAACTTATTTAAGGTTCACAATCAGACCTTAAAACCACTGTTGAACCTTTGAGGGAACATTTACACTGTTTGTACCTTGATGAACGAAAAATGTACCTGAACAGAACCTTTATTTCCAACAGTGTAGGGTGATCGGTAAAAATTCTCTAGTACTAAAAAAAGAGAAAACTAAAATAAAAAGAAGGTTTTGTGTTCATTCAGGAATCTGTAGAGCATCCTTGGTAAACTCTTCGGTCAGCATTACCACCATCCTTCTTGATGGCATGTTGTTTAGCATGTTGGTGGTGAGCCAACAGTGAGGTTGAGGGTTCACGCCCCCCTTTTGGCCAGTTACCTTCTTTGTTGTTCTCCTTTTCTTCTTAGGTTTGTAGTTTGCTCTCTAATACTCACTCCTTCATTTTGAGTTACCTCCTTCGTTTTGTGCCTTTATTGTTGTTCACTTGAGGTTACCCGTTAGCGTCCGCCTGGTGGTTCATCCCTTAGCATGTCAGTGTGGCGTATAACAGTATTTAGCTTAGTACTGTCTCTATGAATGTCTTGGGTTTAAATAGATCAGAACAGAATCCTTGCAAATCTCAAAGATGTGGAGCTGAAGTTTGAGCTAATTCAGTAGAACGGTCCATATTATGTATATACACCAATTTGGTTACTCTACATTATTTATAAATTTTGAGTTTTGAGCTTGAATTGGAATCTTTTGTTCTATAAAGGAAACATGGCGTGTTGATTTTTATTCTCTGTACATTTATATTCATATGCATTTATTTTTACCACTCACGTTTGGAAACTGGCGAAATGTTTGAAAACCAGAAAGTGTTTTAACCTCCAGCTGAAGCCGACAGATGAATGAAGCGTCCACAGCGTCAGCGGTTTCCCTCCCGCAGCTCTACAGTCAGCCTTTCAGTCTGCATTCTGACTCTCCATACTTACAGAGCAATTACCCTAACTAACTCAGCTGCGCGCTGAATTCTTCCTGCCTGACGCACTTCCAGCTAAACCATGTGAAAACAGGACGTTTTAAGATTAACAATAGTGCTACAATAATAAACAGACAGGTAATTAGAGGAAATTAGCATAAATTAAAAAAGATCTGAAGAGAAAAACAGACACACAAAAAAAGTTTGGACTATTCTAAACTAACAAAAGATGTGATGAGGGTGGTTACGTAAGACTCTTCCACTCTGTTCCCCCCCAAAGGGGCTGATGTTTCTGCTGGAATCTCTCAGCTCTGTAATGCTCCACCTGCACTCATTCGATTAGCATGCAGCGAATAATCTCATTAGTGCGTCTGGAGCTGTGCTGTGGGAGGAAAAGACTTTACCTGTGACTCAGTCCACACTTTATGCGCTATATTCATGAATTATACACTATATTCTTACAGAAGGGTGGCGAAAAGCTGAAAAACATGAGTGGAGAAACATAAAAAGTGTGGATTAATATCATAGCTTGCTCTGGCTGGGCTGTGCATAAACATTCTGAGCATGTAGAGCTGATGTTGCATGAAATACTAAAAGTTGTGCCAGTTTTGTAGCACATATCAATTTTTTAATAGCACTGAGAAAAAAGAATGACAAACATTTGCAAAACAAAAATCTTAATCAATGGAACACAGTCATTTATAACCGTGGAAAAAAATAAGGTTTGTACTTTTTTTTAAAAAAAAATCATTTTCGCCACAATAATTTAGGTTCCCCCCAAGGGGGCGCTATTAATTACTTAAGTAGCGTTCATCAAGTGCAAGGAAACCCACACCAGCAGGAGTGCACATACACTGATCAGGCATAACATTATGACCACCTCCTTGTTTCTGCGCTCATTGTCCATTTTATCAGCTCCACTTACTATATAGGTGCACTTTGTAGTTCTACAGTTACAGACTGTAGTCCATCTGTTTCTCTGCATACTTTGTTAGCCCCCTTTTACCCTGTTCTTCAGTGGTCAGGACCCCCATGGACCCCCACTGAGCAGGTACTATTTGGGTGGTGGATCATTCTCAGCACTGCAGTAACACTGATGTGGTGGTGGTGTGTAAGTGTGTGTTGTGCTGGTAGAAGTGGATCAGACACAGCAGTGCTGCTGGAGTTTTAACATCTTGATTTGTTCTGTAGTGTTCATATTACCTGATGGACTACGACTACCATAAACACTAGAACATAACCTCCATCACTGTTTGCGTGACTACAGGTGGGTAAACATTGCATATTACACAGGCCACGTATAATTGACTACAACATCCTTGAGCACTTTTTCAACCAAATATTAGATCTGAGATACATGCAGGTGCACATTAAGGTGTATCGTACCCATGTGACTATGTATTGTACACATGTGACACAGGATTCATTATCAACAGTACTGGCTCATTGTTCCACCTTGGATCTGTGGAATGTATAAAAATGCTGAGCATGTACAGCTGATTTTCAATTTTGGATTGAGGTGACAAGAAGAAAATATCTTAGACACTGAAACAGAGTTCAAATAGAAGACTGACAATGTCAATGTAGCAAGAACTGTCTTAAAAATAGATATCAGGCTTTGTGCGGATGTAAATCAGAGTGTCGTCATCATATATATGATAGCTCAAGCCATGCTAGTGAATAATGTAACCAAGTGCGAGCATATAGACGCTGAATGAAAGTGGCCCAAGTACTGAGCCCTGGGGAACACCACAGCTGACAGTTGCTGGGACTGATTGCATCTCATTAACTCCCGCAAACTGCTGTCGATCACTCAAATAAGATTGAAACAGCAAGGCTAGTAAGAACCCACAAGACTATTTATCAAATGCAGCTGTTAGTTCCAACAATATAAAAATGTTTAACCAACCAGAGTCCAGCACTGAGAAGGAGACCATTGATGACTCTTACAAGTGCAGTATATTAGTTTTCAGCACGTTTTTTGATGACATATAGAGTAATGAATTAGTTTTGGCTTCAAAAACACTACAAATGAAGGTTGTAGTTGGATGATGAAGGAAATGGTCCACCTATTCAGACTGAAACTTGCTAGTTAGAGCAACATCTCTAGATTCAGGAGGAAAAACCCTGCATTTCTCTCTGTGTCGTGTTTTCTTGGAGCTGCCTGGGTTGGTTATGTGTTCTCTGGGTTGGGAGGATGTTTGCAGTGTGATTCTGTTTAAGAGTCCACTGTGTTCTGGTGAGGGAGCCTCATTAATCTTACTCTCCGTCCTCCTGTCCAGACGCCTGCAGACCACTCCAGGTGGGCTCCCCTGGGCTAAAGCTTCATTCTCTGCCTCTCAGCTACCTCTTCTCTCTCTCTGTAGAAGAAAACAGAGGAGCAAACGGTAGTCAAATTCATTTTCTGTTTCATCTGAGTGTCGCTCGCCTTTATCCACAGAGGTCTAACAAGAGAGCTGACTGACACTGGAGCACAGTCACGTTTAACTCAGTCAGACGGGGAGGAAAGCATGTTCTCGTTAGATCATGACTGCTTCTCGGTTCTTTGCGCAGGAGAGTTTTATTTTATGTAAAACTAGAGATGTCCTAACTAGAAAGCTCTAGTTTGCTAATGTGGATCATTTCCTTCACCATCTATATACTATACACTATACATCATTTATGGCTGGTCGTTTGATGTAACTTGTTTCATTGTAGCCTGATATTTTAATCACTTGCACTTGTCAGTCAAATGCATTTCCAGTTAGATTAAAATCTGACTGCTGTATGATGAATAATATGCTATCAGCTCACATATAACACCCACTAAGGTGGGAAAAAGCACAAAAGGGGGAAATAGTGATGGGCATTGTGGCTCTTTCTGGCTCAGCTCACCAATAAGAGTTGGCTCTTTCGGTTCCCAAATGGCTCTCCATTCAATAGCATTGGCTTTTCTTATAAGCCAAATTAACAATATTATTTATCATTTGTTTTTAAATAAAACCTTCATCTACTTTCCAATTAACAAATAATTGCATTACATTTATTATAAAACACAAAAGTTACATGTTGATAAGAAGTTCGACTGGATGAATTCTCTAAGGCAGGACTCACAAAACAAGCACACAGGAAAAATGCAGGCAAAACCATTAATCAGTTATCAACAAATAAAACTGGTCAGAATAAAGAATTGGTATAATTAGCGAGGCACACTTGGAAACTAACACAAAAACAGGTATTGGGAATAATGAGGGGGCAGAACATTTGTTTTGTCTTAATTTTAAAAATAAAAGAGGACGTTCACCTAAAAGACCAGATTCCTGCAAACTCTAAACTCTAAAAGAACAGCGAACGCTCACTTCGGCACAAGTTAGTTCTCAGAGAATCGACAGATCGTTCTTAAAAACAGCGCAAGTGTTCTATCAGAGTCAGCTTGTACAGAACCGAGTGTTCACTGTTCTCTGTTTAAGGGTTTGTCGTCTCCTCTGTACAGCATTGGCGTGGTCTGCAATTAGCCGAGCTCTTGTCTGTGTCGTTTAGCGGAGGTGAGGAACAGTGTGTCACTGCGTTCACTTAAAATGTCACATAACACACACACACACACACACACACACACACACACACACACGCACACACACACACACACACACACACACACACACACACACGCACACACACACACACACACACCAGCGTCTGGCTCTCAGACTTTTATTAGAAGCAGAGTTTCTGAACATTCAGCTTTCATGTTTCTCTCTGTTCACAGATCTGTGGGGTTTTTACGCCGTGTTTGAGCTTCAGGCCACGCAGGATTAAGAAACGCTGTTAATTCCAGCTGTCAGACTAAGAGCTGAAAGCTAAAGTCTTGCTGTGGAAGCGCTAAATATGCTCCCCAGGAAACGCATTGTCTTTCTGCTTCAGCTCGAAGTGAAACACCAACAGAAGAATATCTCTGACTCTTCCACAGACCAAATAATCATATGATTATAGCAATTTGGATGATTTTAGCTCCTGCGATGTGAACGCTGATGCAGTATTTAAGGTAATTATAGATGTTTGGATAGAACGTGAGTGCTCCTCAGAGAGTATTATCATTCGTTATGCAATTCCGTGAAATAATTTAAATAGTATACCGAAAGGACAGAGTACTGTGGATACAGCATTGTGTGTGATTATCCAGTACAAGTGGTTGGACATTATGTTAAAACTTTGCACCATGAAAAAACGAATAAAAAACATCTGTGTGCAGATAGAGCTCAGTCAGACAAGCTAAACATGTCCAACGTGTAATAAAACCTCACCTCACACCTTCTTACAGCAGCAGCTCATGTTCCGAACGCAGAGATATCGATCAAATGTCACAACGCGGCGCTCTAAAGCTCTTCTACAGCGGCCCTGGAATCCTCCTCACGTCAGACAGGCCTGAAAGAGCTGGACGTTCCTTATTTGTACTCGCGCTTCGGGAGAGTGTGTTTATTCTCCGGTCGGCCGGCCGTTGGAGGAGAGGTCAGCGCTGAATGTTCTCGAGAAGCTCCTGCATGTCGCTCTGAGGAGCTTTTTGAAGATTCCACATGAAAGGGAAATCAAAAAACAGCCTCCGAGGTGAGCAGCAAGCTTCGCTTTTTAGCCCTCCAGATAGCGACGTCTATCACCTGCCTGCACTTAGCAGCAGGAGTTTGTTACCACGAGTGGAAGAAAAAGAAGAATCCAGGCTGTTTTCTGTTTTATCTGAGAGTTATGTGCCCCGTCTACAGCATCTAGAGTGATTACGGATTCTGATAAATAATGGCCAAGAAAAACAAAAAAGGACAGTCTGTCCAGAACAACTTAGAAGAACTTGAATGAACGGGTGGAGAAACAGGTGCTGTACATGATCCAATTAAGCAGTTGACAACCTTCCGAGCTCTGTAGCATGTAGCTGAGTACAAATGCTGCTCAATTTTGGAGGTAAAGGTCTAAGTGGCTTTGAAAGAAGGTTCATTACTGAGGCACGGATGGCAGGAGCTTCAGTCATAAAGACTGCTTTACCGGCACCCTGTGAGTGTGTTCACATGCACTCAATAATCCGATTATAATCAGATTTCTACCATTATCCGGTTATGTCATGTAAACAGCACACTCTGACTTCTTAGATCGGAGTAAGGTCTAGAAATCTGATTAAGAAATCAGATAAAGAGGCTGGATTTTAGCTCAGTAATCAGATTTCTTAGCGCATGTGTACTGTTACTCTGATTTCTTTCGAGACGCAGCAAAACACTTTTGGAGTGAAACTGAAACCAAATACATGCTTGACGAAATGGATGATTTAAATATTCTTCTTCTTCTAGATGATGTATGTTCATATTTTCAGGTGAAGTGGCGCAATGTTATACGTTACGTTTACGTCACGTCTTACTCTGGGAGTTTATTGGCTGGTTGCAAAGCAGAAATCCGATTTCTGTTTTGTTTGGCTGTTCACATTGTCTTTTTAATGTGATCTGTATGCGACAGTCTGAACAGATCAGCTCCTAAACTGATCTGCATGCTTCGCGCTGCTTCATGTGGCTCATCCAGAGGTACACAATCACAACTGCAAACGAACGCCAGTCGCCACCGGAGGTTCAGCTTCATCTTCACCAGCATCACAGGAGCCATCATGAAGCTTCACTGACTGACAGCTGGGCTCATCACCCAGAATGTGTTCGAGCCATAAAAAGGGCGCGGCCACTTCTTTGGTTCGCGTCCTCAGATTCTTTAAACTTTGCTTTTAGACTTTTAACTGTTCTCTGAAACCTCAGCCTAAATGTTTGAGTCTCAGCAGCGTGAATTTATGATGAATGTCGAGTTGGATTGACATAAAAGCCGCATGAATTCCGATCTGGCTGTTCAGACTGAGTCGAATTGCCGCAGATCGGATACGTATCGGATTTCAGTACCACATATGAAAGTGTCTCAAATCAGAACTGAAAATGTCAGATTCAGTGTGTTTATCTGTTCACACTGACACACAGACACACATCTGTGTCACATATGGAGAAAAAGTCCAAGAGAACAGTACAGGCCTGAATGCTGGACCCCTAGAGTAAGGGGGTCCGGGAGCTCTGTTATACTCTGAGAGGTATTTTTCTGACCATTTGTCCCTTCAGAAGGAATGGTCAGATACAAAATTACTCTGATTGATCTCCTTTATCCTATAATAAAGGGTCCCTGTGCAGGGGTCACTGAATGGTTTGATGAATATGAAAACGGTATAAATCATATTCTAAATGATTTTCTATAGCAGTGGTCACCGACCCTTCTCCTGGAGATTTACCTTCCAGCATTTTTTCACCTCCAACCCCCAGATCTAAACCTCCTTCACCTAATCAAGGACTTCTGAGGGCTATAATTAGATTGGTCAGTTGGGCTGGATTAGAGTTGGAGATCACGTCTGGGGGAAGGTAGATCTTCAGTTACTATTGTAGTTTTGATATGCTTTTATGGTAACACTTTCTATGAATGTCACCTTTGTAAGCATCTATAAACACATTTATAACATGTTATAATGCATTCATAAGGCATTATAAACATGGCTATAAATATTTATAAAAGTGCATTATACATTATAGCCATGCTTATTATGCATTATGAATTGTTAACATAATACATTATAAGTACTGATCATAACAAATTATAAGAGCTCATAAGTGGTATTTGTCCGCTCTAAGTAAAGTGAAGCGTACTGTACTAAAGCCTCCTCCAGTGTTCAGAGTGAGGCTTCAAGTTGAAGTATTTACTGAAGGATTTACTGAAACACTAAAACATTCACAATAAAGCACATTACAGGCTTCAAATGTCAGAGTTTAAACTAGAGCTGCCATCAGTGTTTTACCCAATGTTGGAAAGGTAATGTACACCACCGTTAGCTTGGTATTTGTCTTTACGCTCTCCAAGCTGGGACTGACTTCTTTGGCACTGACATTATAACATGTTATTAACACTACTTATAATGCATTATATTAACAATTCATAATGTATAATAAACATGGCTATAAAGTTTAATTTATTTTTATAAATGTTTATAATCATGTTTATAATGCCATATGAATGCATTATAACATGTTATAAATGTGTTTATAGATGCTTACAAATGTGACATTCATAGAAAGTGTTACCGTTTTTATTTAGTTTTTCATTTTAGTTTTTAATTTCAGAATAGTTTCAGTTAGTATTAAGGGTGGGTTAACAGTTTTAGTTTAGTTTTGTATTTTCTGAAAAGTAACAGTTTTAGGTTAGCTTTCGAGCGAATCTCCCTCTATAATAACCCTGTCCAGGAGTTCCAGGGTTGGTGACCACTGTGCTATGTCCTCCCAGCCCAGCTGAAAAACTGTGGAAGATTTTGGATCAGTATGTTAGCCCACATTCTCCACCACTGCGATATAACACCAGCTGAGGGAATGTCTTTTGGAAGAACAGTGTTCCATCCCTCCAGTACAGTTCCAGAGACTTGTAGAACTCATGACAAGGAGCGCTGAATCTGTTCTCTTGGCTTGTGGTGGCCCAACATTGTACTCATAGTCTTTCGGTTGTTTTTTCCTTTAATCTGTCACTCTTCTGTAGATTGTTTTTCATACTCCATGTTTGTCAGCGTATAGAGTGATGATTTAGATATTCTTTAAAAATATTTCTGCTTAAAAAAAAAACAAAAATTGTTGTTTAATTTCTGATTTCTGTTGCTAATTAAAACAAGCACAGAAATTGTGTGGAAAGTGCAGATTCTAAACTTTCAATCCATTTGAATTTGACAAAAAGTTATTGTTCAATCTTGATTTGTAGAAAGAAAAAACATCCGTTACATTTTTACTGTTTTTGTCCATTTTTTTGACATTTTGACAAGTGCAGACATGAACCGGTCCATCTGTTCAGAATGCAAATTGAATGTAAAAGTAGTTCATTATGTAATTATTAAATGACATTTAAATAATTTAGCAATATGCGAACAAGTCAACTTCTAAGGGTTAAAATCCTTAAATGCTGCACTGACGTCCATGCGTCGTATATTGCATAATACGGTGATGTGTCATATTTCGTGATGTTGGCCAGTAATACGTGAGTAACTCAGGTCGAGGAAGGTCAGACAGACCATTAATGTGTCCATCTGATGGTCCTGCAGCGCTGTGCTCATTTGTAACTCAGGGAGGAGGTTTAGAGTCCTGCTTTTAACACGAGATCACTGAATTTATTACTTAAAGAGCCTCTCAGGGGTTTATGTGGCAGGAGACAAGAATAGTCACAAAGAGAGAGAGACAGAGAGAGAAAGAGAGACAGAATTAAAGAGAGGGAGGAGAAAACAGTGTGGACGAGCCTTTCAAGATTCTGAAGAAGAACATCAAAGCAAAATGCTCTGAATGTGATATTCATAATGGGCAGAGGTCAAAAAGGAGAGAGAAAGAGAGAGCGAGAGGGAGGGAGGGAGGGAAAGAAAAACAGCAGCTTTGATGTCTGAAGAGCCGGAGAGAGTAAAAGAGAGAGTGAGAGAGGGAGAGAGTAAAAGAGAGAAACAAAGAGAGAGAGAGAGAGAGAGAGAGAGAACAGATAGAGAGAGAGAGAGAGAGAGAGAGAGATGTTTCTTCTCTCTGGCCTGAGGCAGATGGACCCTCACTGTTCACTTATTGCTTTGTTTGAGAAGTGGGAGATCCAATATCCTAAAGCCTGGAGCACTTGAGGAAAAACCTGGAGCACCTGAAGTCTGAAGCATCTGAAGGAACGTCTACAGCACCTGAAGAAAAGTGTGGAGTACCTGAAGAAAGCGTGGAGGCAAGCGTCTTCACCACTACAGTCCGGTACAGTGACCGCATTACTGCTGCTCCTGTCCCAGCCTGCGGCCGATCTCACCATCCCTCTTCCCATCACCCGGCAACAAGACCTGAGAAACTTTAAACTCCTCCACTCGGGGCAGGTCCTCTTCCCTCACGGGGATAACGGGAAATGAAATAGTTTATTCTGATGTAAATTTTTTAATTTAATTTGTTAATATTTAGAATAACTTGCTTTTTTTCCTAAATCACTGTTGGACCCAAAATAAAAAAAAAATGTTTCAGGATTTTGTACATTCTAAAACCTTCTGTTGTTTGATTTTGCATGCATGAAGTAGTGAGAATAACAACTGTAGTCGTTTCGGTATTTGCACAGGATTTATTTCATTGTTAATCAATAATAAACAATATTGACACGCTGTGAAGCACTGTATAGGTACGAGCTGCCTGTTCTACTTATACCGATCAGGCATAACATTATGACCTTGTTTCTACGCTCATTGTCCATTTTATCAGCTCCACTTACTATATAGGTGCACTTTGTAGTTCTACAGTTACAGACTGTAGTCCATCTGTTTCTCTGCATACTTTGTTAGCCCCCTTTTACCCTGTTCTTCAGTGGTCAGGACCCCCATGGACCCTCACAGAGCAGGTACTATTTGGGTGGTGGATCATTCTCAGCACTGCAGTAACACTGACGTGGTGGTGGTGTGTTAGTGTGTGTTGTGCTGGTCTGAGTGGATCAGACACAGCAGTGCTGCTGGAGTTTTTAAACACCTCATAGTCCACCAACCAAAGATATCCAGCCAACAGCGTCCTGTGACCACTGATGAAGGACAAGAGGATGACCAACACAAACTGTGCAGCAGCAGATGAGCTATCGTCTCTGACTTTACATCTACAAGGTCTGGAGCACCTGAAGAAAAGTGTGGAGTACCTGAGGAAAAGTGTGGAGTACCTGGAGAAAGCGTGGGGCTCTTGAAGAGAAGTCTAGAGCATCTGAAGTAACGTCTAGAAGACCTGGCTAAGTGTCTGGGTGACTTCCTATTTTTTCATGAAGTGGTGCACTGACTCTTTAGCATATAATGTTGCTAGGTGGTGTGAGTAACGGTTGAGTAATGTGGATGAGCGTAATAACTTACCAGTACAGAATTCTGTATTTTGTTGCTGTTAAAAAAAATCTAAACTGCAACTTTGCAGGAGAAGACAAAACTTTTCATATATGTTAATGTGATGAGATTTTATGGCAGATAGTTTTGGAGCATTTCTATTGGTCCAGTAATCATAAATAGGTTTACACAGTGAAAATCTCAGCTGCTGTGCTCAAATGATGTAGAACAATAAAAATGGAGATACGTTGTTTTGATGTTACAGTGACCATTTACTAAGTAAAAATAAGTTTCTCAGCCTGATGATTTTGGTTGTAACAGAAAAAAAAACAGATTTTTTGCCTCAGGCAATGTCCAAATACCACATTTGTGTTCGGAAGTTCTTTATATGTTTTTCATGTTTTTTTTTTTCCCACCAGCTTCATCTGGCTGGTTATTTTCTTAGCTTACAAAATGCCTGATATCTAAAGATAGTAAGGTGATGGATTCCACATAAACTAATCAGAACAGAGGAAGAGAAAAGGCTGGAGCACCTAAAGACCTGAGAGGACCTACAGTACCTCGGTGTCTTATTGGAGGATGCTGAATTGTCTCCAAACAACAGAGCATTCTTCAGCTCTGCCCTGTTTGTAACGGCCCATTTAAAGTGCAAGCAGTGCGATGAACTGCTGCTGTGATGTGGAGCAAAGTGACTCACTTTCTAGAGGTGCGGAGGAAAAACTAATGCAGTGATACATGGACGAGGGTGGTCCTACACTAGTGCCAGAAAAGTTGAAAATGTTGTAGCACAAATAAAATCATTGTAGCACTGAGTAAACAATCCATTATACTAATTCTAACATTTTTTTTCTCAGTAAGTGGAACAATTTGTTATTTTAACTGTGGATAAGTTTCCACTGGAGGGCGCTATTAGCATTCAGTTAGCTTTTTGTGCATCAATTTAGAGAGAGAGGAAACCCACACCAACAGGAGCTCACAAATGCACGTGTGGGGATTCCGAGCTGCTCCCAGGCCAACTTGGAGATATACTCCCTCCAGTGGGTCCTAGGATGACCTCGGGATGCATCCAGGGGGCATCCTCATCAGATGCCCAGACCACCTCAACTGAGCTCCTCCTGAATGACCGAGCTCCTCACCCTGTCAGTAGAGTGTAGCCCCCCCTCCCTGAGAAGAAAGCTCATTTCCATTGCTTGCATCTGTGATCTCATTCTTTTGGACATTACCCGAAGCTCATGACCACAGGTGAGGGTGGGGATGTAGACCGATCTCACCATCCCTCTTCCCTTCACTCGTCAACAAGACCTGAGAAACTTTAAACAGCTCGACCTGGGGCAGGTCCTCTCCCCTCACGGGGCAAACGGGAAATGAAACAGTTTATTCTGATGTGAATTTTTAAATTTAAAATAATTTAATATTTAGACTAACTTGCTTTTTTCAGAAGGCAAACTGTAAAATCCTAAATCACGGATGGCCCCAAAATAAACAACTTTCAATTCCAAAACCGTTGTCGTTTAATTTTGCATGCATGAAGTAGTGAGAATAACAACTGTAGTTGTTTTGGTATTTGCACAGGATTTATTTCAATGTTAATCAATAATAAACAATACTGTCACACTGTAAAGCACGGTATAGGCGCAAGCTGCCTGCTCTACTTACGACAATACAAACGTGGATGGGTCGTGTTAATTACACCTATGTTGGACTGAGCTGAACTGAGACAGCAGAGAGAGAGAGAGAGAAAGAGATCAGAGAGCGAGAGCGTGAAAAGGAGAAGAGAGGATGAAGAAAGAGAGCTGTGAAGAGCAGGCAGAGACAAAAGAGGGCTGAAAAACTGAGGGGATGAGAGAGAAAGAGTCTAGAGAGGGAGGATGAGAGTCTGTGGGAGCGATCAGAGCTAATCTGCAGAAGCGTGTTGGTGTAAATAATGCGTTAATTACAGCCTCTTCGTTCAGATTACAGGAATAAAACCTCGTGACCTTCAGTCGCACAGAGCACAATCAGACTGAGACAAATTCGGTTTCTATTTCAGGACCTCTCTCTCTCTCTCTCTCTCTCTCGCTCTCTCTAAACTTATGCAGAGACAAAAACACCTTTCAGGCCTTTTTCTACAGCAACAAAGTCAGCGCTCACTGTGTATCACCAACAAGATCACACATCATTTTTTAGTAGGTGTCCGGGTTAAAAATATGACATTTTAATCACACACCTGAAAAAGCTTTACCTTTTTCTAGCTTCAAATTCCTTATTCAGTATCCGCTCCCTGAAGGCCTTTGATTATTATTGTACTTCAGAATCACAGTCACGTGGAGCTCAATCAAACCTGGAATTCATATATTTTTAGTATTGTTTTCCAATTCAAACTAACTCAATACACTCAATAAAATAAAAGTCCTGCTAAATGGAGCATTTACCATTTGTAATGTCTGAAATGCTGTATTTTTTTTATCCCGATTTTCTCCCCAATTTAGTCGTAGCCAATTCCACCCGCTAGTTAGGACTCCCCCAATCACACGATGTTATCAACGCTAGGAGGGCGAAGGCTAACACAGGCTTCCTCCGAGACCTGTGAAGCGCCACCGCTTTCTTTCGAGCTGCCGCTCACGCAACGTCACTGGACAGCTGAACGCGCTCGGAGGAAAGCGCCAACCACCAGATCTGTTACGTCAGCTGACTAGCATTGCGCTGAGTGAGTGATAGGGGGGGGAAGGGCAGCCATCCCACCCACCCAGAGAGAGCGAGGCCAATTGTGCTCTCTCGGACTCCCGGCTACGGACGGCTGTAGCATCACCAGGGATCGAACTCGCGATCTCCTGATGACAGGGCCACTCGGGAGCCCAAATGCTGTATTTGGAGATCAGCAACCTGTTACGACCCGGTCCAGGTCGGGCTGCAACATAAAAAAAAGGGACCACTGTGCCCTCCCGGTAACCCAGGTCACACATACAACCAGTTTTTGCGATAATAACAAACTGGCTTTATTTTCAAGAGTTCAAGGCTTTAGACATTTATGAAACATTAGGGGAGGGAAGGGAAAAATAACAAACAAAACACAGCTAACTTAAGTTTAGGAAAATATAACTTATCTCACAAACAAAAAGAAAATCAAATACTAATTTCTAACCTAACTTCCCAACTAAAGCAAACCAGAAGAAAAAGACAACAAAAAATAATCTCCCTTTTCCCCAATCAGAGATTATATACAAGAGCTATGTCTGAGCAGCTACGTTAGCTCAGTGTTTACAGTATACTTCAGTGAAAGGGTAAAAATATGAGCTGGCTTTACGAAAACCTCAACGACAAACAACAAAGCACCAATAAACCACACACCAGTAGCCAAGCTCTCACACCGACACAGCTCTACAGCAGTAGTGTCTCTCAAGTGACTGGTCAGGGAACAGGGAACACAACGGAAGCCATGCCAGAAGCACTACCTCCTCGGCATCTCTCTTTTATAAGCGGCTCCCCCTGGTGGTGGCTCCGTGCATCTTCCCTCGGTCCTGTAATAAATACAGAAGACACACTACAAAAAAAAAACATTATGACCCATAGAGTCATAACAAACCTTAAACAACCCATCATTAAGAGCCGAAGTCTTCTATCTGCTATGACTGCTAATGCTTAGCTAACTAGCTAACATTAGCCACGTTCACATGCAGCCTAATAATCTGTTAATAATATGACTAGTAGCTCATTCGGAATAGAATACATCCATGTAAACACCTCAATGGGAATAGTCTAGTGTGATTGAGGTCATTCAGAATACAGTTTGTATCTGATTGAACGAGGTGGGTAATCCTGTAAATAATCCGTTAAATAGAAGAGTAATAGCAGCGTAAATGCTTATATCTGAATATTTTCATGGAAATCAATGACTGGACACTCACATGTAGCTGAGTAGGTGTGAAATGAACCCGTAGGCAATCTCACTTTACAGGTGAAGCCACATTATAAATAAAAGTACAGGAGCATTTATAAATAGCAGTCACATTTGCAAATGATATATCGCTGCTGTCGGAAGAAAACCTCCAAATCTCCAAAATGGTAACTTTATAGGAGAAGGAAAAAACATACTTTACTTTTAATGTAAGTCAATGGAACCAGACTTTTTTCCAAGTCGTTTCTTTTGGTCCATTTATCATAAAATTTATACACAATGTAAAAGGAAACAGGTATTTTCAAATTATGTCAAAAACTGAAAAACGACAAAAATGGAGATACGAGGTTTTCTTCCGACAGCAGCGATATGTCCAAATAAGGATGTACAGCAGTTGTTGCATAAATTATATATTATAATAAATTATAAGTTATATATTATTATATTATATTATATTATAAATTATAAATTATATATTATTCTTATACATATTCTTTTTCTGATATTTAAATATCTTTGTGGAACTCAAGTCATCTGGTACCAAAATTCTCACAGGTCAATACTGGACGCTTTCTGGAAGCTAAGACATGCCAGCACACCATTGCCCGCAAGTTAATTACCCATAACTCCCCTCTCCACAGCGTGCAGTGAGTGGTTACAGGCTGCCAACAGCAACTGGCCAAAATGCCTGTTTGTTAGGAAACTTGTACAGACAGGCATCTGCAGCGGTTTCTAGACAATAAGGGTCTGAAAATGGGGCTTAATGGCTTCCCTTTGGAGTAATAACCACCAACAATTCTGTAAATAGGCCACAATTACAGCGATTATCCCCATGAGACGGTCACCTACAGGTTGAAGGCCGGAGCTGTAAACACTAAATACACCAGCAGATAACTTCATCAGCAATTAGCTCATGTAGGCACGGCCAAAAACTTTATGCACACATTTTGAAACCAAAGCAAATAGCTTGAGGGCTAATGGCAGTAAAATGTGGTGCCATTAGAACAAATGGTTCTGCTCCATGATTTCTTTGTCTGATTGTGTTGGATTGGAATCACACTAACTGGTCATGCCATGCTTTCCTGCTCTCTGAACCCTTCTGTCCGTTCCGGATGAAAGAGCCGGGAGAAAGAGGACAGAACCCCTCAGCCGAGAGCTGCTGCTTTCAAAGGTAGCTGTGGAGACTGAAAACCAGCAGGCCAGGCTTTCTCCACAAGAGCTCTGGTGTTGGTCAAAGCTTTTGGATTTCCATGATAAGAAGGATTTCTTGATTTCCCCCCCATCAGAATCAACTTTGCTTACTGTGTCGCAAAGAACATGGTGTCAAATATTAAAAATGTTTGGATGAAGCAAAATGTAAAGGAATAGTAAAAAATAGAAATATGGTACAAAAATAGGTCAAAAATCAGCTGCATTTACTGATTTGATGTATCTGAAAACTGTCTGGGTGTGGCCTGATATTTTAATGAGCATGTTTGAGTTTTTATGTGCCTTAAAGAAGATGAGGTCGTTTGTAGTGATGGGCATTCTGGATCTTTTCATTGAGTCACATTAATTGGTTCAGTTTAGAATCAGAAGTTGGATCTTTTTGTTCCCAAACAGCTTCATTCAGCTGCAGAATCGTCTTTGTTTATGTTCCGTATAAGATAGGATAAGATAAGATAAGATAAGATAAAATAAGATAAGATAATCCTTTAGTAGTCCCACAATGAGGAAATTCACAGTGTTACAGTGGCAAAGGGAGAGCAATGCACTCAAAAAAAGAAGTAACAAACAAAGTAATTAACCTTGTTAACGACTTAACAAGGTTACAGTTTGTTACTTATTACTGTATAGACAATAGATATAAAACTAAAGATAAAAAATAAGATAGAAAATATAAACTCTATCCTTTACATAAACTCTATTCACAGAAATTAACAACATAAACATTATAAATAAAAAATCTAATAAAAATCTTTACACTATAGGGATGTTTTGCATGTATTGCACATGAAGTATTTATTATATTGCACATGGCTATGAATTCACCGTATCATCAGGAGGTTGTGAGTTCGATCCCCAGTGATGCTACAGCCGTCCAAGGCCAGAAGTCCAAGAGAGCACAGTTGTCCTCTGTCTCACTGGGTGGGTAGGATTAAATAAACAGTCAAAAGAATGGACAGTTGTATAGTAAATAAGATGTATATGGAATGGTATGAACTGGTACATTCATAAATAGCAGGAAAATTAGCAAATAGCCGTTCTCCATTGACCTCTCTCATCAACAAGCTGTTTCTGCTCACAAAACAGTCTCTCGCTGGCTGATTGTTGTTTTTTTTAGAGCAGGATTTCCTATAGTTTTGCAACTTGTGGCCCACACAATCGACTATAACCCATAAGATTTAATCTACTTAAACAACCAATGTATCCTATTGAATTGATCATTAGATCATGCAACATATTAAACACCAAAAAATATCCAGAGGTTTACTCAGATGCCGTTATGCTGTTATATAAGTGCTACTCAGGGTAGTGATGGGAATAGCGACTCCGTTCTTTTCCTTCCTTCTCTTTTTTACGGGTGGGGGTTTGGTATCACTAGGATAATGAAAGATTTGGATCAGATTAAAACTCAGACATCCCACCAATATAAATCCATTTCACAAAGGTGGAAGAGGTTTAAGAGCTCCCTCTCTTCATTCACTCTCTAGGTCACTCGACCACCCCTGCTCTTTCTCTCTCTCGCTTGCCCTTAGCCCTCAGTTTTGCGCGTTCACGTCTAGGGGGTGTCCTGATTCTTGTTGAGGTAGAGGGGTAGGGTGAAGTGTTAGAGCTAGATGACCCTCCAAACGGAGGTTTTTCAGAGACATTCCAAACAGAGTGATATGAGAGAAAAATGAAAAAACGGAAAGATGGCTGAACAAGAGACCAAAGAAACCCACAAATGTGAGAATTTTCTCTGCTAAAAAAATACAATAACCATTTTATTATCTTAGTTTAATGTCATTTCAGTGTATTATGGTTCTTTTCTTCCTAACAAGCATAAAAAATCGCCGATGTCTCAGTAGCTGGCTAGCTAAATTTCCTGTTCCACCTTAAATGGTGCAGCTGTTGCATTGTGGTGCCTCACACATCAGAACTGCTGCCCCATTTAAGGTGGAATGGGCAAATTTGAGCAAGAAACTAGCGAACAGCCGAATTCAGCTTCATATCACTGGGGGTGGGCGATAATAAATAGTGAGGTTGCTGAACTTTACCCTCCTCTGCTGTCACTGCAGACTGGCAGGGTCGCTTACAGAGCAGCGCTAGTAGCTGTTAATGAAGTGATGCTCTTTTTATTTGAGGGTCGTAGGGAAGATTTCAACCACTACCCTGTAACTCAGTTCCAAGGGTCAAGGTGACACTCAAAAACAAGGGGTAAATACAAGAAATGGGATTGAGCCTTGGTGTCTGTTGAAGAAGGATGGTGTTTGTGATGGAACATGACATTGGCTGGAGAATGACAACATTTAGTAGGAAATGTGGTGTTTGGTAGAAAGTGATGGTGTTTGGTAGAAAGTGATGGTGTTTGGTATAAAGTGATGGTGTTTGGTGAAGAATGCTGTTTTTTTGGTGGAGAATGTAAGTGTTTGATGGAGAATGTTGGTGTTTGGTGGAGAATGCTGGTGTTGTTTGGTGGAGAATAACAGTGTCTGGTGGAAGATTTTTGGTCTAGTAGGTCACTGGAATGTTGGCTTTTAGCTTTTAGTTTAGCTAAACCCCACTGAAACAGATCTTGACCATTAGCAGTGGCCATATGAAATACAATTATCATAC
This sequence comes from Colossoma macropomum, assembly GCF_904425465.1. Lineage (NCBI taxonomy): Eukaryota > Metazoa > Chordata > Actinopteri > Characiformes > Serrasalmidae > Colossoma > Colossoma macropomum. The sequence goes on from NW_023494790.1 coordinate 3,942,048, forward strand.
ACACCCACCAAGAGGGCACTTGTCCTGTCTGAGGGTAAAAGGACAGGAGCTCAAGCCGGCTCTGGGATTTGTCTGTGCATGTGCCTGCATACAGACCTTAAACACTGAAGGAATTCATACTGCACTTGCAGCAATACAGCACAGATGGAGAGTAACGTACAGATAAATCATTAAGCAAATAAAATAATTAATGACAGATCAAATGATAATATAATGGCTCCTTTTCCAGCCCTAAAATTGTGTATCTAAAAACAAGAATGAATGAGGAAAAACTAGAGGAGAAAGAGAGAGTGAGAGAATAGTGGTGTGTGTTTGAGAAAAATGGTGTTTCTTTGAAAATGATGGTGTTTTATGGCAGCGTTGGGTGCATGGTGGAGAAAGATGGGGTTTAATGGAGAAAGATGGTGTTTAATGGAGAATGATGGTGTTCGATGTAGAACGTTGGTGACTGATGGAAAATGATGGTGTTTGCTGGAGAATGTTGGTGTTTGGAGAGCGATGGTGTTTGATGTATAATAGTCGAGCTTGTCATAGAATGGTGGTGTTTAATTGCAGAATTGTGGGTTTTGGTGGAACCTGGTGATGTTTGGTTGGAGAATATGGTGATTATTTGGAGAATGTGGATGTTTGATGGAGCTTGGTGGTGTTTGGTTGGAGAATTGTGGTGTTTGGTTAGAGAATGATGGTGTTTAATGAAGAATGGTGTTTAGTTGGAGAATGAGCTTGATGGGGATTGTTGGTGTTTACTGGGAGAATTATGGTGTTTGGTGGAGAATAGTGGTGTTTGTCATGGCAAGGTGATGTTTGGTTGGAGAATGATGGTGTTTGGTTGGATAATGGTGGTGTTTGGTTAGAGAATGATGGTGTTTGGTTACTGAATGGTGGTGTTTGATGGAGAAAGGTGGTATGTGGTTGTATAATGGTGGTATTTGATGGATAATGTTAGTGTTTGGTTAGAGAATGATGGTGCTTGGTTAGAGAATGACAGTGTTTGATGGAGAATGTTGGTGTTTGGTTAGATAACAGTGGTGTTTAGTTGGAGAATGGTGGTGTTTGGTTAGAGAATAATGGTGTTTGGTTAGAGAATGGTGGTATTTGATAGAGAATGTTGGTGTTTGGTTAGAGAATGGTAGTGTTTGGTTACTGAATGGTGGTGTTTGATGGAGAATGGTGGTGTATGGTTGGTGAATGGTGGTGTTTGATGGAGAATGTTGGTGTTTGGTTAGAGGATGGTGGTGTTTAATGGAGAAAGGTGGTATGTGGTTGTATAATGGTGGTATTTGATGGATAATGTTAGTGTTTGGTTAGAGAATGATGGTGCTTGGTTAGAGAATGACAGTGTTTGATGGAGAATGTTGGTGTTTGGTTAGATAATAGTGGTGTTTAGTTGGAGAATGGTGGTGTTTGGTTAGAGAATAATGGTGTTTGGTTAGAGAATGGTGGTATTTGATAGAGAATGTTGGTGTTTGGTTAGAGAATGGTAGTGTTTAATGGAGAATGGTGGTGTTTGGTTAGAGAATGGTTGTGTATGGTTAAAGAATGTTGGTGTATGGTTGGAGAATGGTGGTATTTGATGGAGAATATTGGTGTTTAGTGGTGTTTGATGGAGAATGTTGGTGTTTGGTTGGAGAATGGTGGTGTTTGATGGAGAATGGTGGTGTTTGGTGGCATGTGGTTGGAGAATGTTGGTGTATGGTTGGAGAATGTTGGTGTTTGGTTAGAGAATGGTTGTATTTGATGAATAATCATGGTGTTAGGTTAGAGAATGGTGGTGTTTGATGAAAAATGTTGGTGTTTGGTTAGAGAATGGTGGTGTTTGACAGAAAATGTTGGTGTTAGGTTAGAGAATGGTGGTGTTTGATGGAGAATGTTGGTGTTTTGATGGAGAATGGTGGTGTTTGATTGGAAAATGTTGGTGTTTGATGGAGAATGGTTGTGTTTGGTTGAATAATGGTGGTGTTTGGTTAGAGAATAGTGGTGTTTCGTTGGATAATGGTGGTGTGTGGTTAGAGAATGGTGGTGTTTGATGGAGAATGTTGGTGTGTGGTTAGAGAATAGTGGTGTTAAATGGATAATCATGGTGTTGGTTTAGAGAATGGTGGTGTTTGACGGAAAATGGTGGTGTGTGGTTAGAGAATGTGGTGTTTGATGGTTTGTTGGTGTTTGGTTAGAGAATAGTGGTGTTAAATGAATAATCATGGTGTTTGGTTAGAGTATGGTGGTGTTTCGTTGGATAATGGTGGTGTGTGCTTAGAGAATGGTGGTGTTTGATGGATAATGGTGGTGTTAGGTTAGAGAATGTTGGTGTTTCGTTGGAGAATGGTGGTATTTGATGGAGAATGGTGGTGTTTCGTTGGATAATGGTGGTGTGTGGTTAGAGAATGGTGGTGTTTGATGGAGAATGTTGGTGTTTGGTTAGAGAATAGTGGTGTTAAATGGATAATCATGGTGTTTGGTTAGAGAATGCTGTGCTGGTGCTCTCTGAGCTGTAGTTCAGCAGCAGGTTAACTATACCCTGCAGACCGATTTAAAGTGAGCAGTAAGATGAGACAGACTAATGACGCTGCTTTAATTTCACCTTTGAATCTGAGTCGTATGTAATGAATCTTTGTTTTTAATTGCCCCAGTTTGAGGATGAACTGATTGTTATTGTTGTTCCATCATCAACAATTGTCTTTTCGTTTATAGGAACAATCATTAAAAGTCCATCATGAAACAGAGCAGCACTTCAAACACTGGCAGAGGAGGCGGCGTTTGGGTCTTTCACACGTCAACTGCAATTACTGATCCCACTACCTCTAATAATAACTCAGAGAGACACAGAGAGAGAGAGAGAGAGAGAGAGAGAGAGAGAGAGAGAGTCTGAAAGAGATTTGGAGAGGGAGACTCATTAAATCAGTACTAATTACTCCTCTTGTTTGTTCTGATGCTCAGCTCTCTCTCTCGCTCTCTCCCTCTCTCTCACTCACTCACTCACTCTCTTTTTCCTCCATATAAAAGAGCAGACAGGTTAGTTAATTACTCTCTCTAAAAAAAAATGTAAAAATAAACATTAAATGAGTTTTAACCCTTCGGGTTGACACACCAAACCCAGCACCGACTGTTACACATAGTTTTTGTGGTGTGTTGAATCAGTATTGGCAGGGACAGTGTTCTGACCGGCTGATCAGCTTAGCCAATCAATGCACAAGAAGAGAGACCAGAAGAGACTTTTAAGAAGAAGGCAGATTTCTCCCAGCTAAGAAAGGAGTCCATCTATTGCTGGGATGCAGGGCCACTGGGGCATTTTTAGAACAAAATGAACTCAAACAGCCCCTACAGATGGAAAAAGCCATCTTCAGTATTATTCGGATGGGATTCGTTTAATATGGGTTCATGTTTTTTTCCTGCATTCTGAACAATATTGTGACTGTGATTCAAATCGAGATTATTTATTTCAAACTGGGGTCCAGAACAGCTTTTTCAGAATATTTTTCTGTGCTGAATGTAGTGTGCCTGACTCCCAGTTAGCTGTGGTTGTGATGTCACAGCACATTTAGTTGCTTTTGATTGGTCTACCTCATCTACTGGTAGTTCACGAGCTCCGTGTTATTGGGTTAAATTTCTTTCCTTTAAAGCCAACGTTGTTGATAACTAAAGTTGAGGCTACTGTGATTTGAAAATTGCACTTTTTCATATTATGATTTGAATAATGATTAATAGACTTGGTAGAATCAACTACAATGATATTAATCCCATGCAAATTGCCATGTCAGTAAAAATGCTATCACGTGCTGTGGAAAAGGAGTTTTCACGCTTTCTCTTAAGTACGGAAAACCATTTACTTGTGTTATCTGTGGCTAAAATCAAGCCAGCTGTATTATCCTACCTGAAGAGTACGATTTCAGCAGCACTCAAACTTGTAAGGCCTCCTTCGCACATCCAAAATGAGATTTTCAATCCAGCTGAACAGAATATCAAGAGCTAAAAAGTAGACGCACAACTGAACAACAATGGATGCTTTGGGATATTTCATCATGAAAGGCCTTGTTTGTACACAATTTGACATGATGGATGAATTCCGTAATGTATATGTCTGTCTGTTTGCCCTGCGATGGACTGGTGACCTGTCCAGGGTGTATCCTGCCTTCCACCCAATGACTGCTGGGATAGGCTCCAGCTCCCCCCGCGACCCAGAAGGAGAAGCGGCTTAGAAGATGTGTGTAGAAGATGAAGAAGATGAATTCCGTATGATCAAAATAAGAAATAATTCAAATGAAATTGTACCGTGATTATGAGCATAAGTAGCTATGTTGATTGTTATATCATATTATATTATATTATATTATATTTCAGTAACAATATATATTGCAAAAAACAATATATGACAGCCAGTGGGCAACAGTATGACAGTACGTACAATAAAACATGTAAAACGACAGAAAAAAGTCTGATTTTATATCACCTTGCTGGCTGTAAACGATCAATCTAATGACACACTGCATTCACCTAAGACAGCTAGGTAGATGGCTGCCATGTGCTTTTGTTGTTGTTTTGGTCTGTCTCCTCTCTGGTCCTGCCCCCTTGTCATCTGCTCCACCTGCCTCTAGTCTGTAGCCCTGCCCTCTCATTAGCTCCAGGTGTTTCTTGTTTCCTCCTCAGTGTATTTAAACTCCTGTGTTTGCTCAGTCCTTTTGTTTTGCCTTGTCTATGTTACCCTCTTGCTTTTTGTCACTGATCTTGTTGCAGGTTTTGTTTCTAGTTTACTTTCCTTTTTTGTTTCATTGTGGGTTTGTCTGTTCTACGAACCTCTGCTCTTCAGGTTCTGGACTTCAATAAATGTAAAGAAAAGCTACTCGCGCTTGTATCCAGCCTCATCATCTCCTATGTAACAGTCAAAGCGTGCAAAATTGTGGTTAAATCACTCTCCCGTATGCGCAGCATTGGCATTCCTGGATCTGCTCTTTCCTGGTTTTCCTCTTACCTTTGTGATAGACGACAATATGTAGCTATTCAGGATCATAAATGCTCTGCGGCGTCTGTTACTAAGGGTGTCCCACAGGGCTCCATTTTAGGTCCACTACTCTTTACCATATACATACTGCCACCTGGCCGTATAATACGTCATCATGGTTTAAATTTTCATTGTTACGCAGACGACACTTAGATCTATGTATGACTGTTTAGACTATGCCACCACCTGCTTTATCTGACTGTATTCACAACATGAAAATCATGGACTGTGTAAAACTGAATGCCAGCAAAACAAAGCACTGATATCTTATGTTATGTTTGACTCCACACTGTCCTTTGTCTGATCCACTCATACCAGCACAGCACACACTAACACACCACCACCACGTCAGTGTTACTGCAGTGCTGAGAATGATCCACCACCCAAATAGTACCTGCTCTGTGAGGGTCCATGGGGGTCCTGACCACTGAAGAACAGGGTAACAAAGTATCAGAGAAACAGATGGACTACAGTCTGTAACTGTAGAACTACAAAGTGCACCTATATAGTAAGTGGAGCTGATAAAATGGACAATGAGCGTAGAAACAAGGAGGTGGTCAGAATGTTATGCCAGATCTGTGTGTTCCAAGGTTTAAATGGGTGGTCGATCATTTAGTGTAGTAGCTCCCAAATTAAGGAATACTCTCCCCAAATTTTTTCCGGATGCCTCTGCACTATTTTCATTTAAGCCTCGGTAAAAAACATACTTGTTGTCACTGTGTTATCAGTGTTCCTCTTGTGCTTCAATGCTCTGCCTGTATTGTCCTTTTGTGACTAATTGTGTTCTCTCTGTTTAAAGTGTTCATGTTCTTTGATTGGAAAGCATCCTTAAGCCTAGAAAAGGTGCTATATAAATAAAATGATGATGATGAAATTAAATGATTTGACATGATTTCTATACTCTGTGTGGAGCAAAGGCTGTGCCTAAATTGAGTAGCCCCTCCCACCAGTGATTTACGTCGATATTTCTTATCCCGTGCAATGATTCCCGCACATTACAGACATCCAGCGCTAAAATTTCATTACCTCACCTCCCACTGGAAACTCGACCCGTCCCACTAGTGCTGTAGGGGCGCTGTTCGTTTCTGCGTGGTTTTGGGTAATGTGGACTCTTTCTGAGCGAACAAGCTGCAACCTGCTGGAGTTTTTACTTTTTTATTTATTTCCTCACCTTTTTCAGCACTGATCAGGATGATTGACAGGAGGCCGGAGGAGTTCAAACCGAATCTGATTTAGGATCGATGTGTGTGTTTGTGTGAAACACAAACACTCGGAGGTTCAGCCGTGGCCGCTCCATTTCCTGTGTGATTTCCTGATGGCGGAGATTTTCACAGTAATGCAGTGTGTGTGCTGTAACTTGCTCACGCTAAATTACTCAGAACTGAAATCCATTCAGGGACAAAAAAACTGCAGAAAGCAGCTGAAATATAGATGTTAATGGAAAATATGCACGTGCATTTAAAATGGTATGAAGAAAATAACACATTTACATTAAATATATAGGCAGTTCTATCAGCATCTGTACACATCTCCAAGTCATCACACTGAATTTAATGAGATTTTCAGTGTTGATAAGGATGACCCATTGTGTTTATTGCTTGGGTTGCCAAATAATTATATTGCCAACAAGTTTAAGAAAAATGTTTTAACTCTGTAATGTTTTAACATTATTTTCAAGGAAATGTATTTTATTACAATGGATAACAGATAAAATACCCTCTATATCGAGCACAGAGCTGCTTTTGAACATGTGTCTCGAGACTACTTGACACACCTTTTACATTCTAAAACGAACGTCTTCTATGATATTTGGGAACCTTTTCTGGTGTATAATTGGTCAGATCTCTGAAATATTCTAATGAGAGCATTTGTATAATTCACTGTACTATTTTTGAAATGTCCTCCTCCCTTTTTTTCTACTATGTTATGCATGTGTGATGAACGCTTCTTCTAACTTAATAAACTTTATATTTACACCGATCAGGCAACATTATAACTACCTCCTTGTTTCTACGCTCATTGTCCATTTTATCAGCTCCACTTACTATATAGGTGCACTTTGTAGTTCTACAGTTACAGACTGTAGTCCATCTGTTTCTCTGCATACTTTGTTAGTCCCCTTTTACCCTGTTCTTCAGTGGTCAGGACCCCCATGGACCCTCACAGAGCAGGCACTATTTGGGTGGTGGATCATTCTCAGCACTGCAGTGACACTGATATGGTGGCGGTGTGTTAGTGTGTGTTGTGCTGGTCTGAGTGGATCAGACACAGCAGTGCTGCTGGAGTTTTTAAACACCTCAGTGTCACTGCTGGACTGAGAATAGTCCATCAACCAAAAATATCCAGCCAACAGTGTCCTGTGGGCAGCGTCCTGTGACCACTGATGAAGGACTAGAGGATGACCAACACAAACTGTGCAGCAGCAGATGAGCTATCATCTCTGACTTTACATCTACAAGGTGGACTGACAAGGTAGGAGTGTCTAATAGAGTGGACAGTGAGTGTTTAAAAACTCCAGCAGCACTGCTGTGTCTGATCCACTCGTACCAGCACAACACACACTAACACACCACCACCAAGTCAGTGTTACTGCAGTGCTGAGAATGATCCACCACCCAAATAGTACCTGCTCTGTGAGGGTCCATGGGGGTCCTGACCACTGAAGAACAGGGTAAAAGGGGGCTAACAAAGTATGCAGAGAAACAGATGGACTACAGTCTGTAACTGTAGAACTACAAAGTGCACCTATATAGTAAGTGGAGCTGATAAAATGGACAATGAGCACAGAAACAAGGATGTGGTCATGATGTTATGCCTGATTGGTGTAAATATCGTCTCATTTATCTGAAGTTTTCTGATGTAGTTTTTCCCAGACTCCTGTTTGTTGTTTGTCTCCTTCACGTCACAGCAGTTTCATGTGGTGTCACTAAGACAACCAGCTACACTGAGGGGGCGCTATATCTGCAGTGGATAATGAAGTAGCTGGAACCAAACATGAGTTGAGCAGAGTTGAGTTGCGCTGAGCCATACCATGCAGTGGAAAAGCACCATTAGGGAGTTTTTCTTGCCACTATCACGCTTGGCGATGTTCATGTGGGGCTCAGGTTTTCTGTAAAGCTGCTCAGTGAGAATGCACATTATAAAAACATGCTATATTAATAAATATTGCCTTGATGTGACTATCATCTCAGCATACGTTTGTCCCTGAAGCTACCGTTTCCTCCACAGTTTAGCTGAGATCGTGCCATTGAGACTTTTATACTATAAATAAACCAAAGCTGGTTTACTTTCAAAGAGGGTTTGCCATTGGCTCTGGTAGTGTGTCTGGGGAAAGAGCCCCCTTTCACTTTCTGTTAAACTGGGTTTTTATCATCAAGTCTGGAACTGTGCTGGAGGCACTGAACACCAAATATTCTTCCAAAATATATTCCCCCATTCAGTGACCTGTGGATGTGGGCACCATAAAGGTGATCAGTCAGAATTACTTTGCACTGATTTGCAGTGACCCCTTCCTTTAACAAGTGAGAAGACGTACCCCCAAACCATGCCAGCAACATGCCCACCACAGCACAGCAGAGCCACTGGACACCCTGACTGTGCACATGCAGTTGCCCACTTGTGGGGAATATTGAGAAGGACTCAACTGAACATATCACTTTTACCGCATCTCTGAAGACCAGCCTATAATTTTACAGCAGTGGTGACTTTTTGCATTGAGGGGTTTTTACGCTTTGCAACCCGACCTTTTAATTTCCTACAGGGTGTGAAAGTGGTGATTTCTGAAAAAACGCCATACATTTTTTCAATGGGAGCAGGAGGCCTTACTCTTAGACCCAGAGTACCTTATTTAGGCATGTCATCAACTATGAAAACATGCATGACCAATCTGTCACAACAGACTGAAGGATTTATGGCGTTCACAGAATGTAGCCAATGAAAAAATACAAATATATCCCATTTTCAATGCTGATTGGCCCAAAACATCACACATTTAGCAATATATCTCATTATAATTAACGAAAATGCAGTTGAAAACGTACAGACCTAATGAGCACCGAAAACATCTTAACAGAGCACTGAAATCTGAAATCTTCAGGAGAATAACTGAAAGCTCTGTGGAATCTTCTCACAGCCTACAAGACAACCAGCGGGGCCAAATAACTGTCATGCATCCACTGAGCCCCAGCGAGGATCCAGACTCAATTTCCCAGACTCCTCTGGGACATCATATGACTTCTGAACTTCCCTCTAATGGAGACACTCCTATGGACTCCATCCCCCAGAATCCTCCGAGAGATCACCTGTCTCCTGGCAGGTCATCGCGCTCCAATCAGATAATAATGTCAAACACCTGTATTGTTGGTCATATGACTTGTATGGTTTAGTTTATAAGCCCAGACTTTAGCCTTAGATGGTTGTGAGGTATTGTATCCATTTAGTGATCTACTGAGCGGGCTATCCATTGTTTATATTTTGTGTATGACCTTTGCCTTTTGTTCTTTCGACTCTGCCTTTTTGCTCTGCCCTTTGGATTGTTTGCCTTATCATCTGACTCCTGCTTTCTGACCTTTTTTGCCTGCATCTTCGACTACGCCTTTGCCTCTCTCTTTTGGACTGTATGCCCTGTGTTATGTACATCAGTTTGCCTTTTGGATTTGACCCCTGTCTGTTTTGTGACGACGACTCTGGACTTTGAATCTTTCAGTAAAGCCTCGTTTGTGTTTTACATCCGCGAGCGTCTGAATCTGGGTGGCAGGTTACAGTAACCTTTCAGTACAAACACTGATCCCTGAATCTGTTCTTTCTCTAGTGATGATTATTAGTTTTGTCACAGGTGTGATTTGGAAAGTAATGGGAACATACATTTGACTGGGGGTTCTATCCTAGAAAAACTGTGAATTTTCATTGCATTTCCTGAAATTCTACACAGTATACTCAAATTTTGGGCCCTATGAAAGAATATTGCTGCCCTGGTGAAGACAGAACAGCAAACTAGCAATGCTGGAATAATTGCTAGTGCTCCAACAGGCCAACAGGTGTAATGCCAACATGAAAAGAACAGTTAATGTTACCGAAGTCAGAAGTAATGGCACAAAATCACCCGACAGCACACAGATTGCTTGCTAACTACGTTATCTGTTAATGTTAGCTAAGTACATTGTAGAGGAGAGCAGGCACAACCTAACACACTTTAGTTTCTGTGAAATTATTTTAAAAATGTTTAAGTTGTAATAATCATGTTTTTGTACAAGCAACAGAAACATCTCTGCTACAAATGAACACTTGAACTTTCCACCCAAAATGAGGGGAAAGTGCAGTGTTCCAGTTTAGCCCATGGGTGGGTTCACTGTAACAGACAGAGGGTCAGTTTCACACCTGCTAGAAAAGTCTGATCAATCAGTACAAACAGAGTTAATTCAATATAATTCTGTGTTGTAAGAAATATATTTTCCAGCCGTACTGCATTATAGATTATCATCTATAAGACAGACAGACAGACAGACAGATCAGCTGATACACACACATCAGATTATATATGAACACTGACTGAGACTGTGAGTCAAACAATGACGGATTTATTTTTGTCCAGTAAATAAAAATATTGTCATCTGAAAGATCCTAATAAAGCAGAAGAAATTCTCTGTTTTCAGATGTTTCTCTTTTTCAGTTTAAAATCTGTGTAAATGGAACAAAAAGACTGAATGTACTTCATTAGTCTTTGTGTACTGAAGGTGTCTGAGCTGTAACGCTGTGTAAGAACTGACCCCGCAGTGTGGAGGCTGGACTGAAGCCCAGCTGCACTCGCTGTGGGCTTGTCAGCTGCTTCTAAACGATGCTGCGCTGTAGAAACAAGATGGTGATTACAGTAATATAAGGTTGGAAGATTCAGTAACTGAAAACAATGACGTACAGTCTTTGGCTCGGATCTCTTTAAAACGCTGACCAATCGCTCTGAATTTTGGTGGGAGACCGTGGCTAGGAGATGTGGTCATGTGGCCAGAAGCTCATGCTTCTTAACAACATAAAAACTCTGTGTTAAATTGTGTTCAGCAGTCACATCACTCCATGTTTAGACGGGAACAAAGCAAACAAACATCGGTAGAAAGTGTTTCTCACCCAGTCGGATCATTAGGGAGTTGTAGAGATGATGGAAATTACAGTACATTTGATTTGAACATGTGATTATAGGCGAAATAGTGGTGGGAATAATTTATGTAATCAGAAAAGTGCTACACTAAAGGTTCTGTTCAGGTACGTTTCTCGTTCATCAAGGTACAAACAGTGTAAATGTTCCTCAAAGCTCCAACAGTGGTTTTAAGGTCTGATTGTGAACCTTAAATAAGTTTCTCCAGGTGAAAAGTTCGTATTTGTACCTTTTCATAACCGAATGTTTAAAACAGAACAGTAAAATAAAGTCCTGGAGGCGAGACGGGGTGTGTGGAGTCAGGACAACTTAGAACATATCATTTCAGTGGATTATGGTTCAGTTATGTTCCCTGACTAAAGGTACTGAGATGAACCCTTGAGGGCTCCACCCCAGTGCAGGGACACGTCCTCACCCACCCTATCATAAATTACGCCCATGGTTTTGTCTCTAGATTACTATTTTATGTTGTTTTTCTATTTGTGTTTCCGTAGTTTTTTCCTTGTTCGTTTACTCACACTGCAAACCTAGACACCACGTGAACTCCATTTACAAATAAATGAATGAACGAATAAATAAAGACGTGAAGGACTGCCTGAAAAAGTCAGGAAAGTTTGAAGAGATCACTGCGAAGAAATCTGTAAAAATCCACTTCACATATCGACCTGCTCTGAGAGCGTCCTTCTTAAAGAAGGGTCAGAAACGCAGGAACTTTCCTGGAACGAGAGAACAAAACAGCGTCTTTATGTGCGTTCTCCGGTGAAGAAACCTTGACCCTCGGCTCCACTTCAGGAGGGACCGAACTCACAGTGAATGGACCCCAGGCTGAGCTTCAGACCTTAACCAGCGTCTGTATCTGCCGCTGTGATGAATAAAAACACAGCGTGACCCTCTGAGGGTGAGGTTTATTATTCAATACAGAAAAATTACACACAAGCAAAAGAGAAACTCTATTAGAATTAACTGGAACATCTGATCAGCACTTCTGCTGAAAAGCTGAAATGAAAGGAGCTGAGAAGTTTCTGGTGAAATTTCTGATCAGACAATCTTCTCCATGTGCTTAAACTACTACATAAAGGTTCTGTTCTGGTACATTTTTCGTTCATCAAGCTAAAAACAATATAAATGTTCCCTCAAAAGTCCAACAGTGGTTTTAAGGTCTGATTGTGAACCTTAAATAAGTTTGTATAATAAGTTCGTATTTGTACCTTTTCATAACCAAATGTTTTAAAACAGAACAGTAAAATAAAAGCCTGGAGACGAGACGGGGTGTGTGGAGTCAGTACAGCTTAGAACATATCATTTCAGTGGATTATGGTTCAGTTATGTTCCCTGACTAAAGGTACTGAGATGGACCCTTGAGGGAACCACCCCAGTGACAAGACCCTCACAGAGTAGGTACTATTTGGGTGGTGGATCATTCTCAGCACTGCAGTAACACTGACGTGGTGGTGGTGTGTTAGTGTGTGTTGTGCTGGTACGAGTGGATCAGACACAGCAGTGCTGCTGGAGTTTTTAAACACTGTGTCCACTCACTGTCCACTCTATTAGACACTCCTACCTTGTCAGTCCACCTTGTAGATGTAAAGTCAGAGACGATAGCTCATCTGCTGCTGCACAGTTTGTGTTGGTCATCCTCTAGTCCTTCATCAGTGGTCACAGGACGCTGTTGGCTGGATATTTTTGGTTGGTGGACTATTCTCAGTCCAGCAGAGACACTGAGGTGTTTAAAAACTCCAGTAGCACTGATGTGTCTGATCCACTCGAACCAGCACAACACACACTAACACACCACCACTACATCAGTGTTACTGCAGTGCTGGGAATGATCTACCACCCAAATAGTACCTGCTCTGTGAGGGTCCATGGGGGTCCTGACCACTGAAGAACAGGGTAAAAGGGGGCTAACAAAGTATCAGAGAAACAGATGGACTACAGTCTGTAACTGTAGAACTACAAAGTGCACCTATATAGTAAGTGGAGCTAATAAAATGGACAATGAGCGTAGAGAACAAGCAGGTAGTCATGATGTTAGGCCTGATCGGTGTCGATGTCATATGCAATAATGCAGATTTAAATGTGGAAAACAGACACCAAGATATGAAGAATTTCATTCCAAAATGGTGTGAAGCCATTTGTAACAATTTCAGACATAACAAGGTTTTGTCGCTGATATATAATGCTAAACATATTTTTTATTTGTCTAATACATGTGATATTAACTATAATAATAATAATAATTATCGTATTGATATTTCTGGCATACGTAAAGCTCACTTCCAACAGTGCATTGTAGATAAAACAGAAAACCCTTGAAAGTAGCCCATAATGCATTTTGGAATGAACCCTTCATATTTTCTCTCTCTCCTCTCAGTCCTCACTGATTACTGTGAGAGCCCACATAAAAAATAATGTTTTTCTACCGAACTCTAACAGGACGTTAGAACACGCACACAGGTAAGAAAACATAATACAGCATAATTTATGTTGATTTCTATCAAAGACCTTGTTGTCTGCATGCTACTTAGCAACATGACGGGTTTTTATACATTTATGTGCAACAAGATTATTTTTATGCGAATCACAATTGATTCCAAACTTTTGAACAAAAGACTATAATCAAAGAAAAACAGGTGAAGTGGTTGGCAAATCATTTTAAGGACGAATAGCAGATTAGTCTTGCTTTATGGCATTTTTTCCCTGAGTGCTGATTCTCTAAAGCCACACAAAAAGCTGTTTTTCAGTCTTTTCTTTTTGATTAATAATTCTGTCCCTTTATTCGTGTCTATGTCTGTGTTTTTCTGTATTCTTCCTTTGCTGTAGTAATTGCTTTGGCAGTAATACAGACTGTAACATTCATGCCAATAAAGCACTGTTGTATTGAGTTGAACTGAGAGAGTGAGAAAGTGAAAGATTTAGAGGAGAGAGAGAGAAAGAGAGAGAGAGAGAGAGTGGGAGAATGTCTGTGTTCTTTTAGTGAATCCCTAGTGGGGATGACATGTTATGAATTAACCATTAGAAGTTTAGAGTTATTACAGTCATTCACTGCAAAATATGCTGTCTTTGTATTTTAAATTTAGCCAATACCTCTTTTTTTTCATAGTAAAATTCTAATAAGAATGTTTTAATGTTAATCAGCCTTGTTAACAGCGGCTTGTGCAAAAGTGAGCAGGCCACCTCGGGAGTTTTTCTTGAGATAAGTTACATTTTTTGGCATGTGTTACACTCTATATCTCACAGAGCAGTGCAGTGGTCATTCCTGTTCCAATGCATCCAACATAAATTGCTACAAAACTATAGCAAGACTGTACACGTCAGTGAAAATGCTATAAAGAATGCTTCTGCTCTCCACAGGCAAACTTCAACCCAGTGAAGATGACATTACCGAGTTAAAGCTGGTGATATTGTAGAAACCAGGAAGTATAAGCTAGTTTGAAAAAATCTAGTCCCACCCCTACCTTCAGCCCTCCTTCCAAAGCCACTCCCCTAAAACACATGAACGCGTATGGCCTACGAAGATAAACACACACAGAGTACATACAAGAGAAACATAGCTAGCTAACTAGCGTTCTTCTACAGCTTAGCTAACATTAGCGTTCAACTAATATATAATGTAGCTACATAATTCGTTTGTTAAGCTGGGTACAAAATTCAGGAAAATCACAAATTCACCCATAAATAAACCAGATAATTACCTGTCCAACAGAAAATCAGCAGCCTTGGTGTCGCTTTCCAGCCTTTCAGCTCCCTCAGGTATCTCCACCATTGGAAAGCCACACAGTTGGTCACTCTGGTTTGAACACATCTTTCATTCAATCTAAAATAAATGACTGGATAAGGGTTTTACAGTCCTGTGGCCTGCAGAGATAACCATTTTTCATCTTTTTATTGTCAGGGTATTTGATTTTTTTTTTGTTGCTATCAGGATGTAAAGAGTATAGAAATATAAAAATGTTTCTAAAATAAATAAACTACTCTCTGAGATAGAGATTTAAAACAGTGATCAGGCTAAAGCATACTGCCACAGCAAGTATAAATATTGTTTATGGACATTTATGTCTTACCCTTGAGGACCTTATTTGCAGAAATAGAACCCATTTTAGCTTTAGTAGTCAAAAAGTATTGTAAGCTACAGGAGGGTCAGAGCTGAACTCTGCTGGAGATACGTCTACAGGAGGGTCAGAGCTGAACTCTGCTGGAGATACATCTACAGGATGGTCAGAGCTAAACTGCAGGAGATCCATCTACAGGAGGGTCAGAGCTACACTGCAGGAGACAGATGTATATGAAGGTTGGAACTGAACTCTGCTGGAGATACAGCTACTGGAGGGTTGGAGCTGAACTCTGCTGGAGATACTTCTACAGGAGGGTCAGAGCTAAACTGCAGGAGATCCATCTACAGGAGGGTCAGCGCTAAACTGCAGGAGATCCATCTACAGGAGGGTCAGAGCCAAACTCCGCTGGATATACATCTACAGGAGGGTCGGAACTGAACTCTGCTGGATATACATCTACAGGAGGGTCGGAACTGAACTCTGCTGGAGATACATCTACAGGAGGGTCGGAGCCCTTCTGATGAATTCAGCTACTATAAAGTCACAAATTGCTGTCACAGCTTGTATAATCTCCATAGAAAAGCACTGCCCAATGAATGAGATGCTCTCGAGCAGCTGCACATGGGCCTAAATGTGGGCTAGAGGGGTATAAAGCCCCCCAGCACTGAGCTGTGGAGCAGTGGAGCTGTGTTCTTCGGAGTGATGGAGCTCCATCCAACACCTTTGGGATGAACTGTGGTGACATTTGTGATTAGAAAGCTAATCATCCAACATCAGCACCTGGCCAATGCTGAATGAAATCCTCACAGCAATGTTCAACATCTAGTGTAAAGCCTTCCCAGAAGAGTAGAGGCTGTTACTGCAGCACAAACTCACTATTAACACCCTTCATTTCAGGAGAAACACTGGAGTCTCCAGACTTTTGGACATGTAGTGTTTTGTATGCATCTAACTGAGCAGTGAGGAGAGCGACTGCTCCTCTGAATCCTCATCAAAACCTGCCACTGTTGTTTATTTATATATTTTTGATTTATCCATCTTGCTGGCAGTATGTTTTTTGACTCATTTAGACTAATTGTATGGAAATGAGAACCTTAAACGGTTTGGAAAGGAAGTGTGGACTGGAGGAAAATTCCGAACACGTAATTGCTCTGGATCTCTGGGCTTCCATTTCAGAGTGAAATAATTGAGGAAAAAGTGCAGAACGTGGATAAAAACACACAGGCGGCTCTGTTTCTTTGATGCTCTCATCACTTTGATGGCTTTACGCAATAAACACTTCAATTAACATCAAAGCAGATACGAGAAACAAACACTCAGAGACTCTAATCTCTCTCTAAAGCATCTATGTTATGAAATAAATGCATATTCAGCCTCCTTTGATGGAGTTAATCATTAAATTTGAGTATATATAAATGAATGAGGAGCTGTTTGCCTGGAAAAATGTTTCTTATTCTTTCTTTCTTTTCACCAATAAGCGAGTGAGAAACAGAGAGAAACATATCACACCAATCATCATTCCACTGGCTTCCAGTCTCCTTTAGGATAGATTTTAAAGCTCTGCTGGTTTTGAAAGTATTGAAAAAATTAGCATCATTATACATCCTGGACTGTCTGTGTCTACAACCCTCCAGTCATCGTTAAGATCCAGCACTGCAGGCCTGTTAAAAGCACAGAAAATGATAGAATTTTAAGAAGCAGCAAAAGACATTTGTACAAACTTTTTCATAAATTCATAAAAAACACTTTTCATGAATTCATAAAAAAAGTTTTTTTTATTATTATTACCATGCTATAACTTTTAATTATATTATTAAGTTGGTTTGAAAAAGCAAAACCTTAGAAACCACCTGGGATAGCATAGCAACGGCCAACAACACCATAGAAACCACCTGGGACAACATAGCAACAGCCAACAACACATTAACAACCACTTTGGCTACCATAGGAATGGCCTAGCAACACCTAAGAAACCACCTGAGATAGCACAGCAACGGCCAGCAACACCTTAGAAACCACCTGGGATAGCATAGCGACAGCCAACAACACCTTAGAAACCACCTGGGACAGCATAGCAACGGCCAACAACACCTTATAAACCACCTGGGACAGCATAGCAATGGCCAGCAACACCTTAGAAACCACCTGGGACAGCATAGCAAAGGCCAACACCTTAGAAACCACCTGGGACAGCATAGCAATGGCCAACAACACCTTAGAAACCACCTGGGACAGCATAGCAATGGCCAGCAACACCTTAGAAACCACCTGGGACAGCATAGCAACGGCCAACAACACCTTAGAAACCACCTGGGACAGCATAGCAACAGCCAACAACACTATAGGAACACCTGGGAAAGCTTAGCAACAGCCAACAACACTATAGGAACACCTGGGAAAGCTTAGCAACAGCCAACAACACTATAGGAACACCTGGGAAAGCTTAGCAATGGCCAAAAACACCTTAGAAACCACCTGGGATAGCATAGCAACGGCCAACAACACGTTAGAAACCACCTGCAACTGCCTAGAAACACCTGAGCAACCATCTAGGAGTGCAACGGCCAACAACACCTTCATGAAGTTTCCCGTTCCAGCTAACACTGTTGCTGATTTTACTTTTCATGATGACACATTTTTTTGCTATCCCCGATAGTTTTAATTAGTGTTGATTATTTTTTGTTGTTTTATGTTTCTTGATGTAATTTACATATTCTTTCTGCTTTTCTTTTATGATTTTATATCATATATTTGTATGTTTTTAATTACGTCTTTGTATTTTATCTTAGAGCTGCACTGTACTTATGAAACGTTCTATTTGTTGTATTTTAAATCATGTTGATTTTTTTTTCAGAATGAATTTGTACAAAAATAATATTTTTTCTACACCCATGTCTGAAAAAAAAAGATATTTACTTAATTAGAATTTCATTCTGGATATACATTTATAGAATTTCATTTAAATATCGTTAGTTCTTCATTCTAGATGCTAATTTTATTAGAACTTTATTATTGATGTTCTACAGCTACAGGATGAAAATTCTCCGCTTGGACATCACTGGTAACCAGCAGTAATATTTAATAATTCTTTATTTTGCTTCGCCAACAAAATGATGTTAGTTTCAGAGAAAAGCACAACATCATGGTGGAATCGAGGCTGTTTCCTTCCAGTGCTGTCACTGAGCTTGTGTTTATTGATGGATCATGAACTCAGAAGTGTGCAAAGACATTTTGGTTATAAACTTGGAGAAGATCTGCAAAGAAATACTGATCTGAAGTCACTACTGAAACATTTGGTAAAGTTTGGGCAGAGTTATGATCGTTTTTGTAGTGGCAAAATTGAATGTTCAGTTATTTATGTTAATAAAATAAACATAGTTAAGGTTTAGAGTCACTCAAAGCAAAACGACTTTCAAGATCAGTTAAAAGCCCCAAATGTGGTTTCACCTCTGACTCTGAACCGGTAAAATCATCCATATGCAATCACATGCAAAAGTTTACATACCCTTAGTTAAATTGTATTGTAATACTAATAGCACATTTTATATTTTCTTTTTTTTCTAGCAAATAAAATAGAAATTATGCACAAACATTTGTGAAAAACGTCACATTTCAGTGTATTTTAATAGAGGAGGTGTTAACTTATTTTTAAATAAAGCATCACTGAATATGGGTGGGGCAGCACAGTGGCGCAGTGGGTAGCGCTGTCGCCTCACAGCAAGAATGGCCTGGGTTCGATTCCCGGCCGGGTGACCAGGGTCATTTCTGTGTGGAGTTTGCAGTTTGCCTGTTCTCCCCGTGTCTGCGTGGGTTTCCTCCGGGTACTCCGGTTTCCTCCCACAGTCCAAAAACATGCAGTCAGGCTAATTGGACATGCTGAATTGCCCCTAGGTGTGTGTGAATGTGTATGTCTGTCTGTCTTCCCTGTGATGGACTGGTGACCTGTCCAGGGTGTATCCTGCCTTCCGCCCAATGACAGCTGGGATAGGCTCCAGCACCCCACCGCGACCCAGAAGGATAAGCGGTTTAGATGATGGATGGATGAATAGGGTGTTTAGTCTTCTGCATATGACCGTTTCTGGCCTGTGAACATCTTGCATTGGTTTATTCAAATAAACCCTGTTAACACATTTTTTAGACTTTTTCAAAAGAAAATGTCTCAAACCTTTCTCATGCAGTGTGCATGATGCTGCAGTTAAACTGCTTCTATATTATTAAAACTCTGATTCCAGGCTGGTGAGCAGCGGTGTGAGTTAAGGCAGGAGTAAAGGAGCTCGTATGAAGCCTCTGGGTTTCCACAAAGCGAGACAGATCCGTCCTCAGCGGGCCAAAGAACTTAATTGAAAAGCTCTTTTCCCTGAAATCATTTCCAGCAAAGTTATGAATTATTAAAATGAATGAAGAAACAGCTCTATAGTCACTCAATACGTCTGATCTTTCACAGCGGTGAGAAAAAAAAATCAATTTTCAGCAGATCGGCCTGTGTGGATGACTGAAAACAGAGGTGCAGCCGAAATGATCTGAATTTCATGCCCCCATATTTCTCTCTCCGCTGCCCACCCAGCCGGACAGGTCATTTAGATCAATAAAAACAGCTCACAGCCACAATGAGCCATGAACAGTGAGACTAATCAGAGAAACGGCCTGCATTTCAACCTGAGAGCCAAATAAAGACAAAGAATAGCAGCACTTTATAATCACAACTCAGGAAGAGTCCAGTAATTTTCCAGATTTCTACATAGTTTACTGTTTCAAATGTAAACAGAGGGATTCAGAGTGGTTTGGTGTGAAATGGTTCAGATGTCTTTACAGTGGTGGTGATAGGAACCAGGGGTCGCCATGACTACAACACAAATATAGACATTTTATTTACCATCCAAAACCACCAGTGAACCTACACGAGTCTTCTGAGTTTATATGGAATGTTGATGATGGAAAATAGTGGAAAATCTGAAATAATAAGTTTTCTTTGGGGACTATTTTGCCTCACAGCACCCAGCATGTATCCCTCCACCATGAATGGAGTTTAAGTTCTCAAAACTATCGTAAAACAGTGTCTCAGTCATCAGGCAGTGAATTCATAACCATATCATGTAGTAACTTTCTGTGAGGGAGCTTTTAGAGGTGGACGTCTGGTTCCTATCACCACCACTGTGAACAATTCTGAGCATTTCACAACACACTGCTCTGAATGACCCTGTTTACATCTCAGCCACTTAATTATGCAGGAATTTAGAAAATTCCTCTTGAATCATTTCTGACTCGTAGCTCTTAGGAAAAAGTGGAGAGATGAGTGAAAAGTGCAGATAAACCCTGTAAACTTTCAAGACTGATGTTCTGAGCATTTGTGGGCAGTGTGAGGTGTAAATCTGACTTATTTTGCATAAACTTAATAAAACAAAAAATGCACTTCTTTTGTCATGCATATGCGTTTCAGGG
This sequence comes from Colossoma macropomum, assembly GCF_904425465.1. NCBI lineage: Eukaryota > Metazoa > Chordata > Actinopteri > Characiformes > Serrasalmidae > Colossoma > Colossoma macropomum. The sequence goes on from NW_023494790.1 coordinate 3,962,680, forward strand.
AGGGCCATGCAAAGAGTTTCAAAATCAGATGTACACTGCCAAAAAATCTAGCTGATAAACACCAAGCAGGCATAACATTATGTCCTTGTTTCTACGCTCATTGTCCATTTTATCAGCTCCACTTACTGTATAGGTGCACTTTGTAGTTCTACAGTTACAGACTGTAGTCCATCTGTTTCTCTGATACTTTGTTAGCCCCCTTTTACCCTGTTCTTCAGTGGTCAGGACCCCCATGGACCCTCACAGAGCAGGTACTATTTGGGTGGTGGATCATCCTCAGCACTGCAGTAACACTGACGTGGTGGTGGTGTGTTAGTGTGTGTTGCGCTGGTCTGAGTGGATCAGACACAGCAGTGCTGCTGGAGTTTTTAAACACCTCAGTGTCACTGCTGGACTGAAAATAGTCCACCAACCAAAAATATCCAGCCAACAGCGTCCTGTGGGCAGCGTCCTGATGAAGGACAAGAGGATGACCAACACAAACTGTGCAGCAGCAGATGAGCTATCGTCTCTGACTTTACATCTACAAGATGGACTGACAAGGTAGGAGTGTCTAATAGAGTGGACAGTGAGTGGACACAGTGTTTAAAAACTCCAGCAGCACTGCCGTGTCTGATCCACTCAGACCAGCACAACACACACTAACACACCACCACCACATCAGTGTTACTGCAGTGCTGAGAATGATCCACCACCCAAATAGCACCTGCTCTGTGGGGTTCATGGGGGTCCTGACCACTGAAGAACAGGTCTCTGTGGAGGCGGCGAGGCTCTGAAGGTGAGCACACACAGATTTGCTGGCGTTTGCTCGTTCAGTGCTGATGATGTAAATGAGACGATCGTAACTGCTGTGAATAACAGATCATAAAACGGTTTGTAGGAATCGAATCCTGAGATTTCAGGCTGTATTTACAGTGTACTGCATCACTGTACTGCTGGATGACTTGATGCATAAAATGATGCTTAAAAAAACGAAAGTTAACGCTTCAATGAACGTGTGCCGGTACAGTGATCTAGAAAACATTAATGTTTTATATTTTTCCAACATGTTAAACTCAGCAAGTAAGTGGAAATGGAGCTCTGACATTGACAGCATTTTTGAAAGTTCCATATTTAAATAGTTTTAAATAGTAATGGTAATACTGTGTGTTAAATCTCTCTCCGCTGAGACGATGTGACCAGCCTGAGGATGTAGAAAAACTCTGAGCTGGTGAAACAGAAGCAGAAGTACTGATTTGCTGTCAGGAACTCTGCTCTTCAGAGGGGGGAAAAAAAAGCTGTAAGATCTTTCTGGAGGGTGTTTTTTTCTTCTTTCCTGTGTAAATGTCAGTTCAGGTGAAGAGGAATGCACCTGGCCCTTCAGCACAGCGCTCCCTAATGGCAAAGCAGCACACTGCCGCTCTAACGAGGAGCTCTGTGGAGGAAAAAGAGCCGCCAGACACTCCAGTTTTTCTTCCACAGCAATTAGAACCAACTTGACTCCACTATTTCCCAGCTCTGACTCTCTCTCTCTCTCTCTCTCTCTCTTTCGTTCTCTCTGTTCATCTCCATCCTCTGTCTCTCCTGGGCGATCAAGCAGGGCAGAGAGCTGCTCTCCAGAACTGCCGGAGATGGAAAGGTCTCAACAAATTCACTCACGGTTGTCATTTTCCATCGCTCTAATTTCTAAATCCATTGCTATGGAATTAAATTAACTTCTAAAGCATGTTGTCTCTCTCTCTCACTCTCTGTCCGACCATATTAGTCTGAAATTCAAACTCAACATCCAAACCTTTGCAGCAAAAGGTCCTTTTTAAAATGGGAAATTCCACTGATTTTTCTCCCTATAATAGTGTTTGAGATGTAAACAGAGTGGTGATGTGGACCAGGGGTCGCCATGGCTACAACACAAATATAGACATTTTATTTACTGTCCAAAACCACCAGTGAACTTAAATGTGTCTTCTGAGTTTATATGGATTGTTGATGATGGGAAAACAAACTCTTGGGGACTATTTTGCCTCACAGCGCCCTGCATGTTATGAATCCCTCCACCATGAATGGATTTTAAGGCCAAAATCGTCTCAAAACTATCATAAAACAGTGTCTCAGTTATCAGGCAGTGAATTCATAACCATTTCATGCAATAACTTTCTTTGAGGGAGACTTTAGAGGTGGACGTCTGGTTCCTATCACCACCACTGTGAACAGTTCTGACTCAGTACGTTTCTCTAGAATGGAGCGTTTCACACCAAATCACTGTGAATGACTCTGTTTGCACCCTAATCATTCAATAATGTAGAGAATTTTGGGTGGAATGGGTGGAATATCCCTAATGTTTTAAAGAAGTGTGATTAAATATGTTGTTTTTCTCTTTGCATTGTGGTTTAGAATATGTAAACAAAACCAACACAATGTTTTCTTTGTGTTTTCAATGCCAAACTGGACTGTGTGAGAATTTTTAAAAATGATAAATATATATTAAGGTCATATTTCTTAAAATTAAGTATATATTTTTCAGATATGGAGGACATGACTGTGTAGGTGATCCCTATTTACCTACACCACTTCACCACTTGGACAATAAATTGAGAGAAACACAGCATTACAGTATTTTCTTGTTCAAAAACACCCTCAGTTCAGCTCTCAGAGGGCTCGAGAATTAACTGGCTGAATCATGTTTCAGGGAAACCATTGAACTCCGTGGTGTCGTGGCTGGAGTCTGGCAGCTGTGGCTTAGACTGTCTTCTGTCTGTCTTTTCTCAGCATGCTTGTAGATGGATTGCAAATTGTCTTTCTGACAGCTTGCCTCACGGTGAGGCAAACGCAGTGAAAACAGACGGGGTACCACATGGCTCTATACTAAGACCAACAATATTGCGTTCACAATATACCTCACGGTGTTATACAAGCAGCTCAGAGAAGAAACGTAGAGGGTATTTAAATGCTGATGAGCCTGTAGTGGATTCTGAATATCTCTACATTTAGTAGCTGGTGTTTTAAGTTGGAGCTGTAGCACATAAACGTGACATAAATGATGATGCTATATTATCTGCGTTTTTTGAAGTAGAATTTTTTTGATACTTTACATCAAACAGAATGTGTCATACAGTGCTGTAATCGGTGAGAGATGACATCATAAACACATAACTGACACATCAGAGCGCTGATGTACATCCGCTCTCTGCTCTCTCATTCTGGACGGACTTCATGCAAATTAACTGAGTGACCAATCAGACTGTTAATGTTGTTAGACTGATCACGTCCACAGTCACACAATGAGATTTAACACTGATGTAACTGTTGATGGAACATTGTTATTACACACACACATTATCTAAACCGCTTATCTTTCTGGGTCACGGGGGGGGGAGCTGGAGCCCTTCCCAGCTGTCATTGGGCGGAAGGCAGGAAACACCCTGGATAGGTCGCCAGTCCAACACAGGGCAGACAGACAGACATACACATCCACACATACTCTCACACACAGGGGCAATTTAGTGTGTCCAATTGGCCTCCAGCAGTACTGCTGTGTCTGATCCACTCAGACAAGCGCAACACACACTAACACACCACCACCACGTCAGTGTTACTGCAGTGCTGAGAATGATCCACCACCTAAATAGTACCTGCTCTGTGAGGGTCCATGGGGGTCCTGACCACTGAAGAACAGGGTAAAAGGGGGCTAACAAAGTATGCAGAGAAACAGATGGACTACAGTCTGTAACTGTAGAACTACAAAGTGCACCTATATAGTAAGTGGAGCTGATAAAATGGACAATGAGCGTAGAAACAAGGAGGTGCTCATAATGTTATGCCTGATCAGTGTATAAATATATATATATAGTGTATGTGTGTGTGTGCTTAATTGAATAAAGGCTACAATTTGTATTGATTCTTCAATCATATCTTCAGTTGGGCTGTGAGAGTTATGATTAATAGGTGCTATGCAATTGAAATCGTACTCTGAAAATGGAAATTCACAGTGTAAATAAATATTTTGGAAAAGCTGCCAACAAAAGAAAGCCAAGATTTTTTTTACAGAGAACAATTTTAATACTGAAAATAGAAAGATGATTGTTCAGTCAGTCTTAATTTTGAGTATGAAAATGTTTCTGAAGCTGATAATTGGGGAAAAATTGTACGTCATTGAGATTAATTTTTGTCTTTTTTAGATGTATTATTTTTATTTGTCTGTTGGACGCACCTTTGTGGGATTTCCCAATAAAGAGTTTACATTTGTCTCAAGTGAACAGCAGCGGTCCTCCTGCCTTTAATGAAGCGTTTAACACGACTTCTACAACATCAGTTCAGCCTAATGAACTCGCCGTATAACGCAGCCTTAGATTTAATTCCCCATAAAAGACAATGATGATACATCCAGCCTGGAGTGATACAGCTCACAGTCGGGTACTACGGCCTGCGTCTCAGGGGACTCGGAGTCACCACACGCTGAAATGCCGAGTCTTATTCAGTGCTCCGGTGAGTTCTACTGCCCTTAACGTTCGTTATCATTCATGTTTAAGTAGACGAGAGAAATTAGCCTCCAGGGACCGTTTAGCTTTCATCTCTGAATTTCCCCCTGAAGGGCATAATTTTCCTGAATGGTAGAGATTCTGAGCATAACTTCTTGCATAACGAGTTTCAATTTGTTGGTGTAAAGGTCAGAGGTGCAAACCTGATATCACTAAAAGAGGTTACTCTTAGCCAGGTGAGGTGGTTTTATGGGAGGTGCAATTACATTTGAACCCTTTCAGTCCTACATTAGGGCCTTTCTGCTTTCGCATAGCTTTGTGCTAATATTACAAGTAGGAGATATTAGTTCATGCACTCCTATTGCCATGGTTTCTATCCCCCCAGTTCTGTGTGCTGTTCAGCTTGTTTTATTTTGGTTCCATGTCTCCATCTACGTATCCGCCTTTGTCCCTGCTATAATTATTGCTCCCACCTGCGTGTAGTTTGGCCATTTAAGTAGTCCTCTTAATTCAGAGTTTCCTTTGTGTGCTTTCGTCTCCCTGAAGGTTTGATACTACATTGTTTGGTTTATGCTTTCTTTCTTAGCGTCCTATTAGACTTTAGTTTTGCTTAGTGTTTTATGTTATTGATAACACTTATATGACACCAGCTTCATTGCGTGACACGTATATACTAGAATTGTCCATTAACAAACTCAATAAATGCTCTTGTACAGTATAATAGGAGATATTAGTCCATAAACAAACTCAATAAACACTCCCATACACAAGAATAAGAGATATTAGTCCATCAACAACCTCAATAAGCACTACTATACACTGGAATAGGAGATATTAGTCCATAAACAACCCAACCTCAATAAACACTCCCATACACAAGAATAAGAGATATTAGTCCATCGACAACCTCAATAAGCACTACTATACACTGGAATAGGAGATATTAGTCCATAAACAACTCAACCTCAATAAACACTCCCATACACAAGAATAAGAGATATTAGTCCATCGACAACCTCAATAAGCACTACCATATACTAGAATAGGAGATATTAGTCCATAAACAACCCAACCTCAATAAACACTCCCATACACAAGAATAAGAGATATTAGTCCATCAACAACCTCAAAAAACACTACTATACACTAGAATTGGAGACATTAGTCCAAAAATGACCTCAATAAATACTCATATACACCAGTAGGATATTAGTATATAAACTACCTCAATAAACACTCCTATTCAGCAACATAGAAGATATTAGTCCATAAAAAACGCTGTTATATACCATTATAGGAGAAATTTGTCCACAAACATCCTAAATAAACACACCTATACACTAGAATAGGAGATATTTATCCTTAAACTACCTCAATAAACACTCCTATACAGTAGAATTGGAGATATTAATCCATAAACAACCTCAATAAACACTCTAGAATAAGATATTAGAATAAGATATTAGCTCATAAACAACCTCAGTAAATGCTCTATACACTAGATTAGGAGATATTAGTCCATAGAAGACCTCAATAAACACTACTATACGCTAGAATATGAGATATTTATCCTTAAACTACCTCAATAAACACTATTATACAGTAGAATAGGGGATATTAGTCCATCAACGACCTCAATAAACACCCCTATATGCTAGAATTGGAGATATTAATCCATAAACAACCTTAGTAAACACTCCTATACACTAGAATAGGAGATATTAGTCCATAAACGACATCAATAAACATTCCTGTAGACTAAAACAGGAGATATTAGCCCATAATGTCTACCAGACCCAAAAGCTTTAAAAACGTATTTAAATAATCATTTCATACAGCATCAAAGACAGTGAAGGAAAACTGATGTATACCCAAAACAAACGTAACTGAGGAGAAGTGATGTGGAGTTGTGGTCTACAGGTGACATGGGTGACCTCTATAGCCCTGTTGAGATGGTGGAGATACACCTTTGGTTCAACTACAATAAACATCCGTCTTGTTCACCTGAGCTCTTCTCTGAGTGTTTCTGCGCTCTTTTTTAGATTCGGTCTGACTTTCAGGCTGCTCTGTGTGGACTAAACAGCCTGAGGACTTTTCTTTAAAGAAATTAATGCAGTCAGTGCCAAAAACCTGAAAAACTCTCTACTAGACATACTGTATTAATAATTCATAACAAGGGCAGTATTTAGGTTTGAGTAATTGTCCGCTATTGACGCTGGTCTGGAGCCAAAGGCATCAAATTCTCATCAGTCTCTGTGTATCGTACTGCTGGAATGTCCTCTACAGCCTCTCCAGATTAATGATAATGACTCATCTCTGAAAGACTGAACTTATCTTGGCATCCCACACAAACAGCAACAATAGGACAGGATGTATACTCAAATATATACGGCTGTATTCTAAAATTTGGTCAAATGACATATTTTTGCTGAAGAAAAAACACCACCTATGCAGCAAACTATTAAAAAAAAAGTATTGTGCATATCATTATGCACAGTTACACCAATCAGGCATAATATTATGACCGCCTCCTTGTTTCTACGCTCATTGTCCATTTTATCAGCTCCACTTACTATATAGGAGCACTTTGTAGTTCTACAGTTACAGACTGTAGTCCATCTGTTTCTCTGATACTTTGTTAGCCCCCTATTGCCCTGTTCTTCAGTGGTCAGGACCCCCATGGACCCTCACAGAGCAGGTACTATTTGGGTGGTGGATCATCCTCAGCACTGCAGTAACACTAACATTGTGGTGATGTGTAGGTGTGTGTTGCGCTAGTCTGAGTGGATCAGACACAGCAGTGCTGCTGGAGTTTCTAAACACCTCAGTGTCACTGCTGGACTGAGAATAGTCCACCAACCAAAAATATCCAGCCAACAGCGTCCTGTGGGCAGCGTCCTGTGACCACTGATGAAGGACTAGAGGATGACCAACACAAACTGTGCAGCAGCAGATGAGCTATCGTCTCTGACTTTACATCTACAAGGTGAACTGATAAGGTAGGAGTGTCTAATAGAGTGGACAGTGAGTGGACACAGTGTTTAAAAACTCCAGCAGCACTGCTGTGTCTGATCCACTCGTACCAGCGCAACACACACTAACACACCACCACCATGTCAGTGTTACTGCAGTGCTGAAAATGACCCACCACCCAAATAGTACCTGCTCTGTGAGGGTCCATGGGGGTCCTGACCACTGAAGAACAGGGTAAAAGGGGGCTAACAAAGTCTGCAGAGAAACAGATGGACTACAGTCTGTAACTGTAGAACTACAAAGTGCACCTATATAGTAAGTGGAGAAACAAGGAGGTGGTCATAATGTTATGCCTGATCTGTGTTTATATTCAACTGCCTTTTTTAGCTGAAATAAATAATAAAGCAGAGTTGCAGAAAACACTGTATTAAAAACATATTTTATGCCGCAAAACTGTGAGCATGTATAACAAAAGCTCTGCAGGAATGCGGGCTCACGAGAGAGGTGCTCCGAGCAGGAGGACAACACACTGCCAAAAATAGTGTCCATATTTAGTGAGAGGAAAAAAATACTAAAGTATTGCTTCATGATTTCTCATCAGTCAGTGTTCTGCTGAAATAGAGGGAAGAGGAGGAGAGGTGAGAAGGAGGTGAGGATAAAGGAAGAAGGACATAAAGAATAGGAAAAGAGGGATTATGAAGACGATGGGATGGATAGAGGCGAGAAAAGTGAATCAGATTTGAATACCGTGACTTTGCTGGCTTTGTCTTGCCCTGAATGCTCAGCATCGCGTCATGGTTTTCAGTAGTCTTTATTCATTTATATAAAGCACTTTCCATTTTAGCTACAAAACCTCAAAGTGCTCCACGAAAAAACACTGCAGTTCTGAAAAGGTGAAAGCAGTTTTGCCATCACAATTGCAATTGAAAGAATTTTAAATTAGAAAAGATTCAATACACCAGTTTATTTTAAAACACTTATAGAGATTGGATTCCTTATATTCTCTGCCTCACTATTCTAGAGTTTTCAGAGCTGTATGCTGACCTGAATTGGGTAGCAACACAACAGTAACTTGACTTCACAAATCTTTATCTCTCCTCCCATGAGGAGCAAAGCCCTGACCTTACTGGACTCATATGTTTACTTTTTTGTGTTATGGCCCTACAAGGACTGGACTCTGTCAGTCTTTGCACAGAATGCTTGTAGAAGGATTAAAAATCTTCTTCCAGATGCTTTGCTCCAGTGAGTGAGCCAAATACAGTAAAAATGGATGGGGTACCACGTGGTTCTATACTGGGACCTACAATGTTTTACTTTTCAATGCATTTATCCCTCTGAGTATGTTTAACTGTGAAGAACAGCAGTAATGTTCCTGGACCAAATTGACTTAATGCATGTTTAACCATCTGACAGTAGTTCGTAGATATATTTGTCTCCAGAAACATTATCTTTAGCTCAAGTAATATCAGCTTAGTGTAATCGAGCTTTTTTTACCCGTTACAGATCACAGTTAACTTATAATAATTCACAAATCTTTTTTAAACTGTTTTTTTCTGTACAGTGGCAAAAAGTAGTCATTCAACACATTTGTGTTATTTATTCTTATGTAGACTTTTTCAACATTTTGACATATTTTCTGTCAAAGGGGGCAAACAATGCAAACAAAACATCTCTTCTGTTCTGGGTCAAACCGACCCTTTCAATTCAAATTACATTAAAATGAGCCACAAGTCCAGCAGAAAAGGTTTTATGCTTGCAAAAAAAAGTAAAATATTTTCTGTATTTTAAACTTTGAAACACATCAATTTGATCTGCAACATAACAGGAGGGTTCAGTGATCTTAACGGTTCAGTAAAGACAATAATAATGTATTTCCTCTACTTTTAGCAAGCAATGTTAAAAAAATCCAAACATGGATCTGATAACTGCACAGTACAAAACAATAAGTTAGAAAAACAAAAGCATACAATTCAATGAGTTTTTGGTTACTTGGTATCTTGCAGTAAGTAGGGTGTATTTGCAGTGGTAAGAACAGTATTGGCTTAGTATAAACATGAGGAATGTGTTTGGCTGCCTTTTGTAAAGTGAAGCCAGAAATACTGTAGGGTATCTATGATTGACGTACTCAGCGGTTGACTCCATATTAAAATAAAGGTCATGGTTGTACATACTAATTACATAGAAACTGCTTATTTTATGTCTTTGCCACATGCAGAACATAATTTCACATGTACTGCCAGGAAGCAGAGATTTTCACAAGTCTTTAATAGAGAATCTTTTAGTTTAGTCTCATTAGTAGCTGCAGACTTTGCATTGTCCAAAAGTAAAGCTCTACTAAAAACCTGTCGGCTTCAAGGGCAAACCTTCAGTGTGAAAGACTGTGGCGTTTAAAGGAAAGATGCAAAACAACTTGTTAAAATAGTTGGTTAGTCTGTCGTTACAACACATAAGCTAACTAGCAATAATAAATCAACCTGAAACTTAGTGCATTTTAAAGGAATATGATATTTAACTGACTAAAACTTTGGTTAGATTAGCTGACAATTAAACTATAACTATAAGTTAGCTGGCATGCTAATCAAATTATGTGCTACCCCACAGTTACATGCTGCCTTTCCTTAAAACACCACATTTACTGCATATACATCCTTCAGACTGAAGGTTTGTCTGTAATGACAGCCTCGTTACTTGATAGCTGTATTGTACCTGACGCCGCTGTGAGCTGCAGGATGCATTTACTGCATTGAGGTCTTTCTCTTCTGTTGTATGTGTGTTTTTCTCAGGCTGAGAAGTTGCACGTCTCAAGTCCGAGTCAAGTCACTGACCGAGTCAACATGATGCGAGGTCGACTCGAGTCTCCATCTCTGACAGGTACACATCGTATGTCCTCTGTGATGGAAATTGATGTCTTTCTGATACGCCAAGCATTATCATACACACCAATGAACTAAAAATTATGACCACCTGCCTGAAAATGATGGTCTGCCAAAGCAGCTCAGACCCTACTGCGGCATGGACTCTACAAGATCTCGGAAAGTGCCCTGTGCCGCCACAGATCAGACCCAGAGATGCTGGATCGGATTGAGATCTGGGGAATTTGGAGGGCAAGACAACATCTTGAACTCTTCACCATGTTCCTCAAACATTTCTTGAACAGTGTGTGCAGTGTGGACGGTCATTATCCTGCTGAAAGAAGCGACAGCCTTCGAGGACATGAAGGGGTGTAGCTGTTCTGCAACGAAGTTTAGTTAGGTAACGTCAAATTGATGCCCACCCTTGTCAAATTTGCTCAGGTCTTCACGGCTGACCATGTCTCCTGCATCATGTGTGCAAATGTGATGAGATCTGATTATTTGCTTACCTTCTAATGTATCCCAGACCTTGCCTCGCACCATTATTGCAAGATATGTAACCAGTATCGTCATATGATCAGGTTTTTTCTTTTTTCTTACCATGGGTTATATATTATTGCTTGCATTTCCACCTACAGCCTCAGGGGGTGCTGTAATCTATACTGACTCCTTGAGGCAGGTTCGGGAAATAAAAGGAACACATGTACTGTCTGCTTGGGCTATTTGTCTCCTGTACTGGGAAACTTGTTTCTATGCTGGTGTAAGTTCGATGTCCTCATACGATCTGTGAATCATTTTCATGAAATTATTATGAAATGTATGGTTTCCAACTGGGTTTAATGTAGCTGTTAACATGCTATGATAACTCCAGGCTTTGTTTGGTTAAACTCTACATTATTGTTGCTGTTTTGCTCGTTTTCAATGGTTGATGCATTATTAGGAGGAGATTTTATGCCACCCATCAATTCCACTGTTGGTGCAAGGATTACTGTTCAACATATCCCGCTGGACATTAAACCAAAACCCCAGGAACTCTCAGATCAACAGTCTCAACTTTCCATTGGACTGTCCACACACAAGAACCATCTCCACCTTCTAAGGCTGCGTTCACATTACCAGGCTGAAGTGGCGCAAATCTGATTTTTCGCCCTAATGTGACTCAGATCTGATGTTTTCAGGGCTGTGTGGACACATAAATCTGATCTTTTCAAATCCAACCTGAGCCACTTTTATATGTGGTCCTAGATCAGATACGTATCCGATTTGTGGCCATGCGACCTCAATGTGAAGCTCAGATCTGAATTCGTGTGCTTTTTCTCCACTGCGCGTGCGCCATCATTCAGCGTTACCATGGCAGCAGCGCTGAACAGAAGTTAAAGCCTGTAAACGGTGGAAAAGCAGCTCATCTCACCTTTTTCTCCTTCGTCTCGCTCTAATAATGAAGCTGAGAGCTGATCAGGGTTAATTATCTTCTCAGCGAAGCTCGTTCTGCTCGTTAGTTTGTGCTGATGATGCACGTGATTCATTCACGTGACCTTACTGAGTAGGATGAGCTCATGAGGGTCATTTCAGGACGCCGGTTCATCACATTAATGACAGATTTGAGTCAGTTACCTAAACGACTGTGAACCATCCTGTCAGAGAGATCAGATTTGAGCAAAAAATTGTATTTGAGCAACAAGGCTTGTAATGTGAACGTAGCTTAAGATATCCATTTCCTCAAGGATCTGCCCCATCAGTTACAAACCCAGTGAGGACTGTTTCCACTTCACTGTACAGTAAAACTGGACTCAAGGACTTCATTTGTTGAATCCAAAGGACTGAGCAAGTGTATAAAGTGTACGTTGATGTTGTTTTGTTGTTGTTGTTTGGTTGTATATAGAATTTGGGGGTACACTCAATACATTTTGAGGGTTTCACTGTATGCTTTTGGACGTGTTTTCTGTTCTTAGTTATTATTTTTGCATTTCCTTTTGACCCACGTCCATACATCTTTCTCCATAGCACGGCAGGTGCAGGTCACCCATATTTTCTTAACGTTTCGGTGTGACCCTACTTTAAGTAGCTGGTTACAGATTATCAGCAATATTTGCTTCATCTGTGAGTGGTTATAATATTTTGGCTCATCAGTGTTATAATGTACATAAACATACCTAATGTTCTAATCTAGAGTCTAGGACAAGCTCTAAACAACACTGATGACAGCAAACAAAAAGCACAGAAATGTCCCTCTCTCCTAGACTAGAACAAAACAAACAAAAACAAACAAAAGGACAGCCACACCCTACACCAGGGGTCGGCAACATGCGGCTCTTTTACTGCCCTGTTGTGGCTCCACAGCAGAATTAGATTAGTAGGTAAAAATAAAATAATCCCCCTTTACAGTAAAATAAAGCTCTGCTGATCGTTCAACACAGTTTAACAATAAATGGTCTTAAACTCTGGAGTTAAAGTAGAACTGCTGATTCACCCTTTAACCCTGAAGATCAGCGCAGACTGCTGGTCACCATAGCAACACAGACAACAGTCTCGTCTAGCTAGTAGCTAACGAAATGGCATAGACAAAGATTTAAGACGAACATCGATAATTTGGAGACTTATTTGCGTTTATAATCACTCCAGCTGGTTTCCTGATACATTTAATCTGCAGCGAGAAACTGAAACACTAAAAAGTCACGAAGCTGAAGTCGCTTCTCATTCGCCAGCTTCTTGCTCGATTGTTCCTGTTCCACCTTAAATGGTGCAGTAGTTACACTCCGGTGCTTCAGGCACCATTTAAGGTGGAACAGGAAAATTTGAACAAGAAGCTGGCGAAAGAGAAGCAACTTCAACCCCGTAAAACATCAAACATTGAGAGACATTTTACAAGAAGCTGAAATGTTTCCTGCCAGAGATGCGAGAAAAGCGGCTACAGTTGAGCCAAAGCTTAAAGCAGAGCATAGTAACTCTGCATTTTCATTTAGATTTTTTCCTCCTATACTTGTACATCAGCACATACTGAGACATATTTATAGCCAAGATGGAAAAACAGACATAAAAATGTTGTGGCTCCCAAAGTGGCTTGATTTTTTATTGAAAGGAGAAAATGGCTTTTCTTAACATTGGGGTTGTGACCCCTGCCCAACAGCCAGTGATACAAGACTAATCATAAAGCATCCAAGTAGTTGTCCAACATCAGTACCTGACCTCACTAATGCTTTTGTGGCTGATTGCAATCAAATCCTCACAGCAATTTTCCATCATCTAGTGTAAAGCCTTTCTAGAAGAGTAATTGCTGTTACTGCAGCACAAACACGTTATTAATACCCTTCATTTCAGAAGGAGCTGGTTTTCTTCTGCAGGTATCTACAAACTTTGGGACATATAATATATGTTTACATTGTTTTTAATCTTTTCTGTCTGACAGAATCTCTGCACTGTAGAGCTCCTGTTCCTCCGCCAGCCTGGTGTTTATGATGCACTTTGTTAAATTGGAAGCAGCGCTGCTCAGTGTGTGTGTTTATCAGAGTGGAAGATGGTGAGATAGAGCTGTAGAAGTGTGTGTGTGTGTGTGTGTGTGTGTGTGTGTGTGTGTGTGCAGACGGACTCTGAGCTCTGCAGGTGAGCTCTGTTAGAGACTCGCTCCTCCACTTCCTGACAGAAAGCTATTGTGTCTTTTGAGCAGAAGAAGAAAGGAAACACTGTGCTCGTCATTTAAAGTGGCAGCAGAGGCTGTAAACACATCCGCACCTGTTACCGTCTGCAGCCTGTAAACACATTTGTTTAGGCTGCTGTGCATCTGCTGTATTGTTATTTTTTATTCTATTGTTTGTAACTGTGTTGTTATTTCTTTCAGACCACAATATTTTATATTTCTCCAATGTTTACTTCTTTGGAGAAGAGCATTAACTAAATAACAATAAATATAAATCATATAAAATATTACGGCCAAAGGATTACAGGACCAAAGGGCTAAAAGACCAACGGACTAAAGGACCAAATGATCAAAAGTCCAAAGGATTACAGGACCAAAAGGCCAAAAGACTAAAGAATTGAAGGACTATAGGACTAAAGGGCTAACATTGTAAAGGATTTCAGGATCAGAGGGCTAGGATCCAAAGCACCAAAGGATTATAGGACCAAAGGACTACAGGGCCAAAAGACCTAAAGACCAAAAGACTACAGGACCAAAGGGCCAAAGGACTAAAGAATTGAAGAGCTAAAGGTCCAAAGGACTAAAGGACTACAGGATCAAACAGTCAAAAGACCAATGGACTATAGGATCAATCGACTGGAGGACCAGAAGGTCAAAGGACAACAGAACTAAATGACCGAAACACCAAAGGACTGCAGGACCAAACGACCGAAACACCGGAGGACTGCAGGACCAAACGACCGAAACACCGGAGGACTGCAGGACCAAACGACTGAAACACCAGAGGACTGCAGGACCAAACGACCCAAACACCAGAGGACTGCAGAACCAAACAACCCAAACACCAGAGGACTGCAGGACCAAACAACCCAAACACCAGAGGACTGCAGGACCAAACGACCGAAACACCAGAGGACTGCAGAACCAAACAACCCAAACACCAGAGGACTGCAGGACCAAACGACCAAAACACCAAAGGACCGCAGGACCAAACAACCCAAACACCAGAGGACTGCAGGACCAAACGACCGAAACACCAGAGGACTGCAGGACCAAACAACCCAAACACCAGAGGACTGCAGGACCAAACGACCGAAACACCAGAGGACTGCAGAACCAAACAACCCAAACACCAGAGGACTGCAGGACCAAACAACGAAACACCAGAGGACTGCAGAACCAAACAACCCAAACACCAGAGGACTGCAGGACCAAACGACCAAAACACCAAAGGACCGCAGGACCAAACAACCAAAACACCAAAGGACCGCAGGACCAAACGGCCAAAACACCAGAGGACTGCAGGACCAAACGACCAAAAGACTAAAGCACAGAAGGACTGAAGGGCCAAAGAACCAAACAACGAAATGAGCAAAGGACTAAAGAGCCAAAGGGCTAAAGCACTGAAGGATTAAAAGGTCAAAGGACCAATACTCCAAGGAGTCAAATGACCAAAGTGCTAAACATTCGAAGACCAGAGGGCCGAAGAAACAAAGGTGCGATAGACCGAATGATAGAACAAGCAAATGACTGAAGGACCAGAGAACAAAAGGACCAAATGACCAAAGAAACAGAGACAACTCTCTGAAGTGTAGGAGGACAGTGCTCTCACCAACCGTCC
The DNA here is from genome assembly GCF_904425465.1 of Colossoma macropomum. NCBI lineage: Eukaryota > Metazoa > Chordata > Actinopteri > Characiformes > Serrasalmidae > Colossoma > Colossoma macropomum. The sequence goes on from NW_023494790.1 coordinate 3,978,214, forward strand.
AATCAGAGCACTGAACAGGAGATTATAGAGAGCAGAATGAAGGTTAGAACACTGTCTCACTTCTCCATATTCTGTAAGTTGTTTTCTGTCCTCCATATATTTCTGTAGGTGGAGATTATTCATTGTTCTGTCTGATGTAGGTGTTCAGCACCTGCTCACTTATCACATTCTGTAGTGTGTGAGAGAGAGAGAGAGAGAGAGAGAGAGAGAGAGAGAGAGAGAGAGAGACCTTGGCATGGTTTCCCTAAAGTGTTACAATGTTCGTTTTAATGACTAAAGTGCAGCTCTTCCTCCTGATCGATTGTGGGACGATGCCGGATGGTCAGATATTGCAGTTCAGTTACCCAACAGTGTAAAGTAATCTCATCAGCATGTCCAGAACATCTCAGCAGACAGTCCTCCTGAAGGAACCAGATGGAATCAGGCAGAGAACAGAAAGATTTATTTACCATTAAACTTCAATCTTTATCACATTACAGTGTGTTAACTGTGTGTAGGTCAATAACTCCATAAATAAATGGACCACTTTGATGACCTGGGGCATAGGGCCCTGCTGGAGTACATACTAATAAAACCAGCATTGGTTAGCTAGTTTGCTAACGTTACCTTCATGCACTCATTCCGAAATAAACATCAACACATTAACAAACCACTCCTGTTTATATTCTGGTGCTCTTATTGGTGAATATGGAGCTTGTTGACTCAACATCGCTCACTGCCGCCCTCTAAAGGCGTCATCAACAAACAATGAATAAACAAACGTCGCTCAACGCCGCCCTCTAAAGGCGTCATTAACAAACATCAAATAAACAAACGTTGCTCAGCGCCGCCTTCTAAAGTCACCATTAACAAACATAGAATAAACAAACGTCGCTCAGCGCCGCCCTCTAAAGGCGTCATTAACAAACATCGAATAAACAAACGTCGCTCAGCGCCGCCCTCTAAAGGCGTCATTAACAAACATCAAATAAACAAACGTCGCTCAGCGCCGCCCTCTAAAGGCGCCATTAACAAACATCAAATAAACAAACGTCGCTCAGCGCCGCCCTCTAAAGTCACCATTAACAAACATAGAATAAACAAATGTCGCTCAGCGCCGCCCTCTAAAGGCCCCATTAACAAACATCAAATAAACAAACGTCGCTCAGCACCGCCCTCTAAAGGCACCATTAACAAACATCGAATAAACAAACGTCGCTCAGCACCGCCCTCTAAAGGCCCCATTAACAAACATAGAATAAACAAACGTCGCTCAGCGCCGCCCTCTAAAGGCACCATTAACAAACATCGAATAAACAAACGTCGCTCAGCGCCGCCCTCAAAAGGCGTCATTAACAAACATCAAATAAACAAACGTCGCTCAGCGCCGCCCTCTAAAGGCGCCATTAACAAACATCAAATAAACAAACGTCGCTCAGCGCCGCCCTCTAAAGGCACCATTAACAAACATAGAATAAACAAACGTCGCTCAGCGCCGCCCTCTAAAGGCACCATTAACAAACATCGAATAAACAAACGTCGCTCAGCGCCGCCCTCTAAAGGCGTCACTAACAAACATCGAATAAACAAACGTCGCTCAGCGCCGCCCTCTAAAGGCGTCATTAACAAACATCGAATAAACAAACGTCGCTCACTGCCGCCCTCTAAAGTCACCATTAACAAACATCGAATAAACAAACGTCGCTCAGCGCCGCCCTCTAAAGGCGTCATTAACAAACATCGAATAAACAACATCGAATAAACAAACGTCGCTCAGCGCCGCCACTAAAGGCGTCATTAACAAACATCGAATAAACAACATCGAATAAACAAACGACGCTCAGCGGCGCCCTCTAAAGCATTATAAAATGAAATAACGCCAGAACAAAACAAAGCAGGAAATATTCTCTGGGCATTTCACAGTCTTTTCTCTATATTTCTGTCCTTTTGTTTGTTTTGTCTTTTCCATGCTCCCATCTAAAAGGCACAAGATGTCATTTTTGTGTTGCACAGTATTGATTCACTGTATACCATTTCAAAAGTGATTAGATTGTTTCTGATTCCTCATTTAGGGAGGTCACAGGGCCACAGGACCCTTTTGAACACCCCCAGTAACACCACCGACTCTTTGGTTGTTCAATTAAATAACAAAACGGTCATGCAAGAGCCGACTGAGTCATTTTTCTTATTTTTTGAATTTTTAAATGCTTAAATGTGCTCTTTTTGAGCTTTGATATGCTTTGGTAACTTCTTGGTAAATGTATGTATTATTCAGCTCCTTTGAAGCTGCGAGCATGAATAAATAAGAGCTGAAGCCCAGAGAGAGGGTTTAAAACGGCTCTGGTCTTCTGGAGATCTTTGTGTGAAGACTCTTTGGGGAACTCTCGCTCGTGTTCCTCTACGTTAAGAGCAGCTTTAGAGATGTGAGGTCTGAATGGTGAGGGACTAACTTTCCTAACAGTCTGCAGGAATTACAAATAAATTCCTCGCCACAGTTTCTATAAATATCCAGGTTATTTCTGCACCTTCAGTTCACAGATCCACCCTGCTAGCTCGCTCTAGATTTGGGGGCAGCTAGCTTTGCAAATGTTATTAAATTAGTGGTGGCAATGTTAACAGGTTATTAACACGTTAACATGATTGATGATTAACGCTGCAAATTGCATTGAATGCTGTTATTGCACTTTCCAAGTTTGGCCCTTTTACCAGTCCAAGATTTAGAAGTTGACAGTTACGTGATGCAAGTCGAGTCATCGTCGACTAATCACTGATGATGTCATGAATAAAACTACAGGAGAAGGGAATGATTTGCAAGTGACTTTAAAATCTGACTTTAAAAATCTGTGAGGAAGCCAAACTCCACAGGTCGAATGTGACGTGCCCTTTCCAACGATCCCTGGATCAAATTGCCGGCCTTCGTGGAACCGGAGATACAGACCCCGGAATCACCCGCAGTGGAGGTCCGGAGAGCCAGAGAAATTTAGAGTGCTCTAACTCGGTGAAAATAAAATTAACTGACTTCAAACTTACAGGGCACTGAGCTCCCTCTCCAACCACACAGGGCTTTTTATCATAGTCTTCAGGAAAACGGAGATAATGATGGTCAACATCTGATCTTTGAACCTCTGTAGATCAGTGGAGGAATGTTAGAATGAAGCCAAACTCCACAGGTCAGTAGTGTCACTTTCCAACACGCCCTGGATTGCATTGCTAGGCTTCAGGAAACCAAAGCTAGCTAGCAATCAATCATTCTCAGCACTGCAGTAACACTGACGTGGTGGTGGTGTGTTAGTGTGTGTTGCGCTGGTCTGAGTGGATCAGACACAGCAGTGCTGCCGGAGTTTTTAAACACCTCAGTGTCACTAGAGGACTAGAGGATGACCAACACAAACTGTGCAGCAGCAGATGAGCTATCATCTCTGACTTTACATCTACAAGGTGGACTGACAAGGTAGGAGTGTCTAATAGAGTGGACAGTGAGTGGACACAGTGTTTAAAAAATCCAGCAGCACTGCTGTGTCTGATCCACTCGTACCAGCACAACACACACTAACACGCCTCCACCACGTCAGTGTTACTGCAGTGCTGAGAATGATCCACCACCCAAATACAGCCTGCTCTGTGAGGGTCCATGGGGGTTCTGACCACTGAAGAACAGGGTAAAAGGGGGCTAACAAAGTATCAGAGAAACAGATGGACTACAGTCTGTAACTGTAGAACTACAAAGTGCACCTATATAGTAAGTGGAGCTGATAAAATGGACAATGAGCGTAGAAACAAGGAGGTGGTCAGAATGTTATGCCTGATCTGTGTATGCACTCATTGACAGTATATATGATATATGCACTTGGACTAAAAGACCAAAAGAACCAGCCCATTACTTGGAAAAAAAGTCTGGTTCCATTGACTTACATTAAAATTAAAGTATGTTTTTTGATCCAACAACAGCGATATGTATGATATATATTATATATACACTCACTGACTATATATGATGTATATGATGTGTACACTCATTGGTTGGAACATGCAGACACTGTTGCTCTCACTGGATGTCGATGATAAAAATTAGAAACTGTTCACTTTGTGGAAAACATGATCATCATGTTCAGGTTCTGCTTCCCAAATAATGTTCTTGAATTACTGAAAGTAATAAATAAATTCAGATGAAGCTTTTTTGTCCACTTATACGGCTTTAACACAATGCACTGCTTTTATAAATGGAAACAAATCTTTCTTTAGGTACAAATTTGAGCAAATAAGACAAATGTAATTAAGCATAAACTCTTTACAAAGATGGTTCTTCGGTGGTTCTGTAAAGAACCATGAACAGTCAAAGAACCATTTACATGCTTGAATGGTTCTTTGCTTTGTGACAATCATGATTCAGACTGATGGAGAATGTGTTGTAGAAGGTTCTGCATAGAACCGTTTTGAAAAGGGCTCCATATAGCACCAAAAAAAGGTCGGGTAACAATAGAAGAACCTTTTTTGGTGCTATATAGAACCCTTTTCTTCATATACAACACATTTTTCATCAATCTGATGAGCCGTTTCACCATGCAAAGAACGAAGCAAGCATATAGAACCACTGTCTTTACTAAAGAACCCTGATAGAACCATATTTTAAGAGTATAACTAACTGCACAGAAGAATAAGATTATCACAAGTAATTGTTTTCAACATTTTCAGCTCTATTTTTTAATAGAATGTTGAATGTTCTTCTTTGTCAATTTGCAATAACTGACTGTATAAAATACGAAGTTTTAGATCGTGTTTTGCACTGAAGCTACACGACTAATGAACCTAACAATCTCTAATAAACTCGATTATGTGGTTTCTGATGCTGTATGACTCACTGTTACCTCTAAACGTGGACTAAAGTACATTAGCAAAGCTAAAAACAGCAGCAGCCTGATGTTCGTCTGTACTTTAGTCTGTGTTTATGGAAGACAGTGTGTCTGAAAACACATAATGAAGTCTATTAGAGGTTACTGGAGATCACACCTCCACACGCTTTGAGGAAAGTGATGATGTAGACATTGATGCTACTTGATGGAGCTTCCATTACTTGTTAACTACATTAGCCTAATAACCAGAGTATAGAAGCAAACTTCAGACACCAAACGTGTCCTGGCTGATCCACTATATTTGGGGTTAACGTGGGGAAACTGGGGGAAGGTTTTGTCCATTCATCCAGAAGAGCATTTGTGAGGTCAGACACTGATGTTGGACGAGAGGGTCTGGCTCACAATCTCCATTCTAGTTCATCCCAAAGGTGTTTGATGGGGTTGAGGTCAGAGCTCTGTGAGGGCCAGTCAAGTTCTTCCACACCAAACTCACCCAGTCCTGCCTTATGGAGCTGCTTTGTGCACTGGGGCTCAGTCATGCTGGAACAGAAAAGGTTCTTCCCCAAACTGTTCCCACAAAGTTGGAAGTGTACAATTGTCCAAAATGTCTTGGTGCTAAAGCATTAAGTTTCCCTTCACTGGAACTGAGGGTTCTAGATCAACCCCTGGAAAACAACCCCATATCATCATCCCTCCTCCACCAAACTTCACAGCTGGCACAGTGCAGTCAGGCAGGTAACGTTCTCCTGGCATTCACCAAACCCAGACTCGTCCATCAGACTGACAGATAGAGAAGCTGATTGGTCACTCCACAGAACACGTTTCCTCTGCTTCTCCAGTGGTGGCACTTTACTCCACTCCATCCGACGCCTGGCATTGTGCATTCTGATCTTAGGCTTGTGTGCAGCTGCTCAGCCATGGAGACCTATTTTGTGAAGCTCCTAACGTGCAGTTCTTTTGCTGATGTTGCTTCCAGAGGCAGTTTGGAACTCATTAGTGATTCAGCAGAGGACAGACACTGTGGTCTTCAGCACTCAGCGGTCCCACTCTGTGAGTTTGCGTGGTCTACCGCTTCGTGGCTGAACTGTTGTTGCTCCTCGACGCTTCCATTTCACAATAACAGCACTTACAATTGTCCGGGGCAGATCTAGCAGGACAGGAATTACACAAACTGACCTGTGGCAGAGGTGGCATCCTGAGCTCTTCAGTGCAACTCTCTACTGCCAGTGTTTGTCTATGGAGACTGCAAGACTAACTTGATCTACCTGTTAGCAATGGGTGTGGCTGAAACACCTGAATTCAGTAATTAGGAGGGGAGTTCCAATACTGTCTATATAGTGTAATGTAAGTGGATTGAATGTGCACTGTAGGCTTATATTTCTCTGACTGTGAGACAGTGAATCAGAGAGTCTCTACAGAGCCAAAAGAAAGGCTCTCCAATGTCACGCACAGCTGGCTCATGTCTTAGCCATTAATTATGTTTCAGTGGTAAATATGGAGAGCTTTGGCCTGGGGTGATGAAAGATCCCTTCATATTTCACTCGTTCAGTCATTTAGGGTAAAAAATTGGTGTTATTTTCGGATATTTGGAAAAATACAACACTTTTCTTTCTGCTGTGATCCAGTACAGGATAGTTGAATCATTAAGGCCCAATAAGGCCCTTCAGGAGGTGGTGCTGTGCACACACAGAGTACTGTACTGTGGGGTTTAGGTGCTTTTAGAACTCCACCAGTGATCTGTAAACAGCGCAGAACTTTAGAAGTGGCTTTTATTTCTGGCAACCAGTAAAATTAGGTATTCACCAGCGTTCACCAAGCTTTCTAAACTCAGTCCGAAGCTTTTCAGTCACACTCAGTTTGTAATAGTGAGGTTTATTCTGCTCATCAGTGCCACTGGAATTAAAATGGAATTCCTTACTGAAGGACTTCTCTGATGAATTTATTGCAGAGCATTCAAAAATGTGAAACATCTGGCCATGGACCTTGTACCGGTCCCACCAGTTCACTACGTGTGGTTAGAATAATTACGATGATCTGTGTTTCTGAACAGACGAGGTTTTCTCTTCATTTCTGTGAGAAACTTTACACGTCCGCCCACGAGCCGTTCTGCAGCGTCCTCGTTATTCATACAGCGCTGTGAGGAACAGGAGGAGGAGGAGAACTGGACTAAATATCTGAAACATCTCACATCCACACAGAAACGACCAGCTTCATCCATCAGCATTAGCGCTGAATTAAACATCAGACCAGCAGCGACGGAACAAACACGTTCCTCCATCTAACTTCTTATTTCTGCTCTGCTGCAGATCCGCTGAACCTCGTTCATATTATTAAAGGAACACAGTGACTGATGTTCCCATCTGCTGCCTCCTGCAGCAGAGCTGCCATAGTTTCTACAGCAGCGCGTGAAGTATTTATCCGAACTCAGCGGGACTCGACTGCTCATGTCTGGTTCGGACGTCATTTCCAAATATGTGGGTCAGGTTCACATTTCACATTGGGGTTCTTGCAATTTTAATGGAATTTACCTGCATTTCCTGCTGCTTTAGTTCATCTCTTTACATTATTCTTCACTACACTGTTAAAAGGTTCTTCAATAAAGACAATGGTTCTGTATCTTTAATGCTGCTGTCGAAAACCTTGAATCTCCATTTTTTACGTTTTTCAGTTTTTGCCATAATTTGAAAATGCCTGTTGTCGTTTACATTCTATGTAAATCTCATGACGAACAGACCAAGAGAAACGGCCCAAAATTGCTTGGACAAAAGTCTGGTTCCATTGACTTACATTAAAAGTGAAGTAGGTTTTTTCCTTCTCCTGTAAAGTTACCATTTTGGAGATACAAGGTTTTATTCCGACAGCTGTGACATACATGAACACTCAAAGAACCATTTGCATGGTTAAATAGTTCTGTATACAGTGGAATGGTTCTTCAGATTGATGGAGAATGTGTTGTATATGGTTCTACACATCACCAAAAAGGGTTCTTCTATTGCAGTTTGACATTGTAACAATGACAGAACCTGTTTTGGTGCTATGTATACACTTTTCAAAAACGTTCTATATAGAACCATATACAACACATTCTCCATCAATCTGAAGAACAATTTCACCATGCAAACAACCATTTAAGCGTGTAAATGGTTCTTTGAGTGTTCATGGTGCAATATAGAACCACTTCCTTTACTAAAGAACCCTTGAAGAGTGCTTTGTCTGCACTGTGTGTATTGCATTGTCTCACACTTGTTCCTGTGTTGGCCCTGGAGGAATGTTGTTTCACTGTGTACTTGTATAGAGTGGAAATTACAATAAAGCCTCTTGAACATTAAAGAAGGCCGAGAGGAAGACGTCGTGTTCTGAGACTCATAAGCTGGACGTCTGACCCACCGCCGCCTTTTAAAGATCAGAGCATAAACTTCGTCTCCTCTGCAGACCAGTTTCTGCTCCACCATGTTGAACGGTGACGAACATGATCAGAACGGACTTAAACTTTCCGATAGGGAATGTAATCAGATACAGGCGTTTACACGGATATTATTCTTCTATTTAATGGATTATTTACAGGATTACCCACTTCAGTTGGATAGAAAGTGTATTCTGAATGGCCTCAGTCTGACTACACTGTTAGAAATAAAGGTTCTGTTCAGGTATATTTTTGGTTCAAACAATGTAAATGTTCCCTCAAAGGTACAACAGTGGTTTTAAGGTCTGATTGTGAACCTTAAATAAGTGTTTCCAGGTGAAAAGTTTGTATTTGTACCTTTTCATAACCGAATGTTTTAAACAGAACAGTAAAATAAAAGCCTGGAGACGAGACGGGGTGTGTGGAGTCAGTACAGCTTAGAACAGGTTTGAAAGCTTCGGGGCTCAGAACTGACCTGTATCTCTACACTTTCCCTCTTTGGGTCTCATCCTTCACGTGTTACAGTGTCGCGCCTCCAGAGCGGCCTGCTGTTGTGGAGGGAGGCTATTCGGCTGACTGTAAAGAAAATACTGTGTTGACTTAAACAGTGCAGCTACTGCAGATTCGAAAGATAAATAAGTAAAAATAGAAAAGTACAAACTCTAAAAAGAAGGTTTAATAAGCACACATGAGTCTTTGCTCCTCTCATATCATTAAAAAGTTCAGATCTCTGTATTATTATTACTGTTTTTAGCAGATGCAGTTCTGAAATAGGGCGATGCTTCGGCCCCCTCAGCACCCCCCCTCCCCACGTCCATGCCCACGCTCGAGAGAAAACCGGACATAAACAGGGAATTCATTAAGGAGAGGACAGTTCAGTGCTGCCCGAGTGTTTAATTAGTTTATATGTTCAGCATGTTCTGCATGCAGAAATGGAGTATTAAACATATATATATATATATATATATATATATATATATATATATATATATATATATATATATATATTAGTATTAAACAGGTTAATCAAACGTCTCTATATCAGCACAGCACAGCGTGAGAACAGCACAGCATGGAACGTTTATCCAGACCACGTTTGAGATTGAAGAGGAAAGTACACTTAATTTTTCAGCTGATTTATATTATTATACACACTTAGAAAATCAATCAATCAATCAATCAAGAACCATTTTACCATGCAAATAACCCTTTAATCATGAAAAGGGTTCTTTGAATGTTCATGGTTTTATATAGATCCATTTTCTTTACTAAAGAACCTTCGAAGAACCATCTTTTTAAGTGTGTAATATATTAGTTTATCCCGTTTTGTATTTATGCTTTAAGAATTTTTTTTTAATGGTGCCATTTGGTCAGGTTTTATTCTGCATTGTGGGTGATGATGGGCCGGTTGTGGTCAGTTTCAGATAGAATTTGGTGATACTCGGGTCAGTTTTGGACTCAAAAGTCAGTGTTGAGTTCGGCTTCAGACAGAACTGTGATCTGAATTGGCTCTGACAGAAAAGTCTGACGCTGTATTCGAGTTCGGACCAATATTTCAGGCCCATTTAAAGCTCTACTCCAGAGTGAGATTGTCCCGTTTAACGACTGGGAGGCCCCCCTAACGATGATGCGTCTTGAAGGTGGGAGGAGCTTTTATTACTGCTAGGAAGCCAAATATCTTATAGCAGCCATATAACTGTCGTAACTGTTTTCAGATTATCGTCACGGTGGAGAGAATGGACTCCTCAAACCTACTGAAATGACTCATCAACAAGCTAAAAGGTGAAGTCAGCAAGGAAGCCACCTGACTTTCTAGATATCTGACCTCAGTTTAATAATAATAACGACAATAATTGTACAATAAGTACATATAAGTGCTTCACAATAAACTTAAATAAAACATCAAATCAACAGGAAACAGCAGAACAAAAACAATTAAAGAAGTGCTTAATCAATAATAAACAAATTATATTAAATAAAGGTAAAAACAAATTTATTGAGTCTCTGTTTTCTTTATACATCATCTAAACCGCTTATCCTTCTGGGTCGCGGTGGGGTGCTGGAGCCTATCCCAGCTGTCATTGGGCGGAAGGCAGGATACACCCTGGACAGGTCGCCAGTCCATCGCAGGGCAGACAGACAGACAGACATACACAGTCACACACTCACACGTAGGGGCAGTTTAGCATGTCCAATCAGCCTGACTGCATGTTTCTGGACTGTGGGAGGAAACCGGAGTACCCGGAGGAAACCCACGCAGACACGGGGAGAACAGGCCATGTCCGTGTATGTCTGTCTGTCTGCCCTGCGATGGACTGGCGACCTGTCCAGGGTGTATCCTGCCTTCCGCCCAATGACAGCTGGGATAGGCTCCAGCACCCCACCGCGACCCAGAAGGATAAGCGGTTTAGATGATGTATGTATGTATGTTTTCTTTATGATTTTGTTTGACAGCTAAATTTGACTGCTCAGCGGCTAGGCTAGCAGTCAGGATTGGGTGACACCGCCAGGATTACCAATGGCTTTATGATGTATATGAGTCATGCATGCTGGGTATTGTAGTGAGAGTAGAGTAATGAAGAACATGAAAATGATGTAAAACTGTGATTTCTGTCAAACTGATGAGGCTGAGGGATAAAATGCTGCATAACATGACAAACTACATATTAATTCCTTTTCACAGCAGCAATAAAATGAATGTCCACCTATTTTGGAGCTCCTTCGGCTGAACCATGCGATTTTTTTTCCATAATGTTGCTGGAATATATTTCAGAGGGAATGAATATGATTTACGGAACTGGATTGGTGTCTTTGTAGGTAAGTGAGAAAGTCAGCATTTCTAACAGTGTTGTTATTGTGTTTAAATGCTGCTTTCATTGTGTCAGTTGTGCAGGATTGTTTGATGTGAAGAAAGCTGCAGGCATCCGTTGTATCTCCGCACAGCCATCTTTGTGGAGGGGTGTGAATTATTTTTCACAGCAGGGGGTTCTCACCCCTCCCCTTTCGCCCCTCATTGCTCACTAACAGCTCAACATTTCACACACAGAGTTCCAGTTCATCTGATAACAGAGTTATGAGGAAGATACTGTATTTGATTGTATTCATTAACAAATTAGAGTCGATTTCCATTCCACTGTCAGGATGGCCACTAGGGGGCGCTCCACTCTAGTTTTAGTCTGGAATGCCCCTTTAAACTTAGGTAGAGCTGTTCAAATGAGCTCAAAACACGGATCCCTAAAGAGTTTTAATGTCATGACTGAACAGCATTGCTGAAACAAAGAGATTCTTCATGTATGCAGGTCCTTCTCTCTCTCTCTCTCTCTCTCTCTCTCTCTCTCTCTCTGTCTCTCTCTCACTCTCTCTCTGTCTCTATCTCTCTCTCTCTTCTCTTTCTATAGTGTTTTTCTCCTTGGATTTCTATTCACTCTCCATCTGTCATAACGCCCACAATTAAAGTGCTTTAGATAAATTACTGTGTCCATCACTCTCTCTCTCTCTCTCTCTCTCTCTCTCTCTCTCTCTCTCTCTCTCCCTCTCTCTCATTCTGGAAGACGTGATAAACTGTCCAGTTTCAGAGCTGCTGCCAACAGACAGATTTTCACTGCAGAGCCAGCTCTCACCAACAGACATTCACTTTCCTCGTTCATGTTTGTAACTGTCCACTCTGCTTCTCCTAAAGGACATCTGGACGCTGCGATCCTGGTCACCTGTTTGTATTGTTGCAGAAGCTGCATGATCACCATCACCTCAAAAAGACGTATTGGTTAAATTTTATTCGTCCGTTATCGAGAGAGTTCTTACGTCATCTATTCCAGTTCGTACTAAAATACAGTCTCCACATTGAAAGTTATTGTCCGTAAAGCTTCAAAGATAATTGGAATGCTGCTTCGTTCATTTGACTCTGTTTATACTTAAGAGAATAATAGATTTCTCTTGTCCAGCGAACCATCTTTACCAGCCATGTCCTTCTGGGAGGAGCTACAGATCTATAAAAACTAAGACAGCACGCTTTAAGACAGTTTTTCTCTTTCTACAGTATTTTCCAGCCTTTGTGAGAATGCAGAGATTAGTGCTGTGTAATTTTCTATTAGTCTCCTATACTATATTAAATGTTCTATATTGCATTGTGTCCTGTTTAATGTATACGTATTAAATTGTATGTTTATATGTGTTGTGCTACAATACAGTTCAACTACTTTTTGATGCACTGGATACAATTACCACCGACACGACGTGAGGCAATTAAAGAATCAATCAGTCAATCAAATCTTGAGTGCCGCCCAAAGGCTGGGTTAGACTGAACTGTATTAGATTCTGTCCTGTACAGTCTACAGGTGAAGGGTACAGGTAATGGCTTAAGATACGTTCTACAGCTGATGCCTTCACTTGAGTGGCAGCAATGAGTAATACAGCTGACAGCTACAGGTGAGTGCTAAAGGTGAGGACTGTAAGTGAAGGTTACAGTGGAGGGCTACATGTGAGTGATACAGATGAGTGCTACAGGTGATTAGTACAGATGAGTGCTACAGGTGAGTGGAACAGATGAGTGCTACAAGTGAGTGGAACAGATGAGTGCTACAGGTGAGCAGTACCGGTAAAAGCTACAGGTGAGTAGTACCAGTTAGTGCTACAGGTGAGTGGAACCGATGAGGGTTACATGTGAAGGTCATAGGACAGAGCTACAGATGAGGTTGAGAGTGAACATTAGAGGTGTGGGTTACAGTGATCATTACAGGTGAGGGTTATAGGTGAGGATTACAGGTAATAATTTTAGGTAAGTGCTACAGGTGAGGCTTTACAGGTGATGTCTACAAGTGAGTGCTACAGATGTGTGATACAGGCAGGAGTTGTGGATAAGGGTTACAGGTGAAGATCATAGGTGAGGGCTACAGATAATGGTTATGGGTGAGGGTTATAGGTGAGTGTTACAGGTGACGGTTACAGGTGAGGGTTACAGGTAAGGGTTATAGGTGAGGGTTACAGGTGAAGGTTACAGGTGACAGTTACAGGTGACGGTTACAGGTGAGGGTTATAGGTGAGGGTTACAGGTGAGGGTTATAGGTGAGGGTTACAGGTGAGAGTTACAGGTGACGGTTACAGGTGAGGGTTATAGGTGAGGGTTACAGGTGAGAGTTACAGGTGAGGGTTATAGGTGAGGGTTACAGGTGACGGTTACAGGTGAGGGTTACAGGTAAGGGTTACAGGTGAGGTTACAGGTGAGGGTTATAGGTGAGGGTTACAGGTGAGGGTTACAGGTGAGGGTTACAGGTGAGGGTTACAGGTGAGGGTTACAGGTGAGAGTTACAGGTGAGGGTTATAGGTGAGGGTTACAGGTGAGGGTTATAGGTGAGGGTTACAGGTGACGGTTACAGGTGAGGGTTACAGGTGAGGGTTACAGGTGAGAGTTACAGGTGAGGGTTACAGGTGAGGGTTACAGGTGAGGGTTACAGGTGAGGGTTACAGGTGAGGGTTATAGGTGACGGTTACAGGTGAGGGTTACAGGTGACAGTTACAGGTGAGGGTTATAGGTGACAGTTACAGGTGAGGGTTATAGGTGAGGGTTACAGGTGAAGGTTACAGGTGACAGTTACAGGTGAGGGTTACACGTGAGGGTTACAGGTGAGGGTTATAGGTGAGGGTTACAGGTGAGGGTTACAGGTGAGGGTTATAGGTGAGGGTTACGGGTGAGGGTTATAGGTGAGGGTTATAGGTGAGGGTTATAGGTGAGGGTTACAGGTGAGAGTTACAGGTGACGGTTACAGGTGAGGGTTATAGGTGAGGGTTACAGGTGAGAGTTACAGGTGAGGGTTATAGGTGAGGGTTACAGGTGAGGGTTACAGGTAAGGGTTACAGGTGAGAGTTACAGGTGAGGGTTACAGGTGAGGGTTACAGGTGACGGTTACAGGTGAGGGTTACAGGTGAGGGTTATAGGTGACGGTTACAGGTGAGGGTTACAGGTGACAGTTACAGGTGAGGGTTATAGGTGACAGTTACAGGTGAGGGTTATAGGTGAGGGTTACAGGTGAGGGTTACAGGTGACAGTTACAGGTGAGGGTTACAGGTGAGGGTTATAGGTGAGGGTTACAGGTGAGGGTTACACGTGAGGGTTACAGGTGACAGCTCCATGTAAGTAAATAACACTAACCACAGTAGGGTTACAGGTGAGGGTTACCCAGGAGGCCTGAATGATTACACCTTCTTTTCTTTCTCTAAAGTTGCTCAATCTCTCATTCTTTCTTTTCTTTCTCTGATGTTTCTTCTTTTCCCCTTTATTTCTGTTTTGTTTCTTCGCATTTCTTTATTTCTTTTTTTTTAAAGAACCTACAAACTTGCAGCATGTTTATAAAATTTAGCGATTATTTTGCCGAATGTGTTTTGTGGTTTTGCAGCAGTTTTCACTGCTGTTACTCACTGAAATATAAGAGAAGATCCTCATAATGACTTTCTGCACTGTATGCTGATTAAAGAGGAACCTCAGAGGAACCCAGAAGACACAGCCAGGTGCTTTCACTTACCATTTAAACCTTTCTGACCACTAAAATGACCAGCGTTTCTCCACAACATTGCTTTACAGTCTTCAGTAGAGCCCTATCATTCAGGCCAGATGGTCTCCTTCAGAATCTAAGGACTGTCTATGACCTGATGACTGAACTGTGCTAGAAGCTTTGGCTCTCCAATCACCGCTTCAAAGCTTCTATTCCTGTTAAAGCGTCTCTAACAGCACTCCTCCAGTCCAGCTTCTAAGGTCACAGCGTTCTGGTCTGTGGGTGAAAAAGCATCTACACAACTCCATAAGACCCTCTGTGGCAAAATATAAGACATTTCCAGAATGCCTTCAGATAAAGACCCATGTTTAGCACCGAGACCTTTCAAAACAAGTTTTCATCAAATGGTTTCCAGAATGGAGAGGCTGAAACTGGATTAGACTCTTTTATTGCAGGTGTTCCACATGTTCCACGTGGCTTTAGGCCACCGCAGCAGTTATGAAATGAGCTACAGAGTCACCCTCAGGCCCGTTTCATCATTCTGTTAATAATATCTCTCAGATGCCCTTGTTCTATATTTTTCTTGTGTTTTATTTTCCCCCTGAGGTCCACGTATAAAGTTGTTTGTGGTTTTAGGACCAAAAACAGTCAAAATCCCTTTTTTTACATGAACATTTCCTCTCCAAGCTTCCTTTATCCCTTAGAATGAAACAGGCTGTTTTTGTCACTGTGCCTTTAAGACTGATATATGTACTGTAAATGTGTTCTGATTGGCTGTCCCAGATGTCATTCAAAAAGCAGGCATGGCTGAAACACTCCTTATGACTTCAGCATGAATCAGCAGAGATCAAAAATGAGTAAATCAGCCACAACATCCCATTTGTCCAAGGCATTTACTGCCTATTATTAACTGTCAAATCAATCAATCAACCTTCATTTAACCTCAGAGAACATTGAGGGTGACCCTCATTTACAATGTTGCCGAGTTCATACAGGAAAAAGGGGACTGATAATGAATAAGATCATATCAAATACAATACATTTAATAATAAAGTACAAGTACATTTAATAATAAAAATGACTCAAAACAGGCAATTATAAAAAATGAAACATTAATAATAAAAATACATAAAAACAGTAGAAAATATAAAACAATAATTAAAGTGTGAATGTAAAAGTTAATAAACTCAAAAGAAGATAAATTAAGCAAAGGAGGATAAGATCAAAAAAGGAAACTAAAATTAATTAAAATCACTGAAATGATAATTGTCGTGCTGGAAGACCCATCCACGACCCATTTTCAGTGCCCTGGCGGAGGCAAGGAGGTTGTCACCCAGGATTTTGCGATACATGGCCCCGTTCATCTTCCCATCGATGCGGTGAAGTTGGCCTGTGCCCTTAGAAGAAAAACACCCCCAAAACATAATACTTCCACCACCATGCTTGACGGTGGGGATGGTGTTCTTAGGGTCATATTCTGTATTTTTCTTCCTCCAAACACGTCGAGTTGAGTTGAGGCCAAAGATTAAATTTTGGTCTCATCTGACCACAGCACCTTCTCCCAGTCTCTCTCGGAGTCATTAATATGTTCATTGGCAAACTTGAGGCGGGCCTGGACGTGAGCCTTCTTGAGCAGAGGAACCTGGCGTGCACTGCAGGATTTTAAACCATTATGTCTCAGTGTATTACCAATGGTTTTTCTGGAGACTGTGGTCCCAGCTGCCTTGAGATCATTAACCAGCTCCTCCCGTGTAGTTCTTGGCTGATTTTTAGCCTTTCTCATGATCAGTGAGACTCCACGAGGTGATGTCTTGCATGGAGCTCCAGGCCGAGGTCGATTGACAGTAATGTTGTACTTCTTCCACTTCCGAATAATTGCACCAACAGTTGTCACCTTCTCATCCAGCTTCTTACTTATGGCTTTGTAGCCCATTCCAGCCTAGTATAGGTCAACAATTTTGTCCCTGACATCTTTAGACAGCTCTTTAGTCTTGCCCATGGTGGAGATGTTGGAGTGTCACTGAATCTGTTGGCAGGTGGCCTTTTATACAGGTGACAATTTGGGACAGGTGTCTCTCATGCAGGTAACGACTTCACTGAGATTAGGGTGTGTCAGTGGTCTGTGGGAGCCAACATTAGTCATGGTTTTTAGGGGATCAAATACTTATTTCCCTCAGTGAAATGCAAATTATTTTTTATTTAAATATTATTTAATTTTCTAGATTTTCTTTTTGATATTCTATCTCTCACTGTTAAAATGAAGCTACCATAAAAATCATAGACTGTTTAATTATTTGTCAGAGTACAAACTTTCAAAATCAGTGGGGGATCAAATACTTATTTCCTCCACTGTAAATAATAATAAATAAACAAAAGTTTTTATCAAATGGATCTCATATAAAAACTCAAAAAGAATGCGGTTCACTGGTGATTTTGGATAGTAAATAACCTGCCCATATTTGCATTGTAGACATAAGGACGTCTGGTTCCTATCACCACCACTGTCAGTAAGTTTCTCTACAAATTAAAAATTTCAAATCAAACCCATCTGAATGACTTTGTTTGTATCTCAACCAGAAATTTTGGTGGAATTCCCCTTTAAACATGTGGTTTAAGTGTGCTGTGTGGCCAAGAGAAGAACGTTTCAGTTGCGATGGCCTTTGCTGCATAGATGACAATGTAAAGAAGCTTGATAGAGTTTGAAAAGGCATCATCTGAATGCCCCCAAATGCATTTGATAAAATTGTAAGATTAAAATCGGTTGAATTGGATAACAGCCTCTGCCAAACGGCATAAAAATATGGAAATATGAGAGTGCAATTTGGTGATTTCAGCTGGGTGTTCCACTGAGTTATCCATTAGCAAAAGGGGTTTAGGGTTAGACCAAGAAACTCTGGGAGAAACTTTTTCTGTATTTTTTTTTATTATTAAAAAACTGGGGGGTCCTAGACGGGGCCAACTAGTTTTGTATAAGTTTGTACTTAAATTTGTGCATAAAGTCTTTGCATATATCTATACTAATTTTGGATGCACCAGAAAGACTTAAGTCATGGCTTTACTAGTAACTAATTAATGCGTACAAGGCTTTAAGATGATAACATGTTCATAACTGATCTATAAACATGCTACAATGGAAATGTGATGGCATGTAAAGAAGAAAATGATGAGTACAAGCATAACACCTGTAGCCTCTGTCTGTTTATTCTTTAATATTTCCTCACCACAACCGAATATGCAGCTTTTTTAAACCATGGTTTCTGGCTAACTTCATGTTCAGAGTTAAAACCAGGGCGATGATTAGAGCTGTGAGTAAAATCACAGTCGAGTCCAGTCAAAGTTTATTTATATAGTGCTTTTTACAACAGGCACTCTCACAAAGCAGCTTTACAGAAAAATCCGGGGCCGAGCCCCCATGAGCATCGCCAATGGCGACAGTGGCAAGAAACCTTGAGAAGAACCAAGACTCAAAAAGGGAACCCATCCTCCTCTGGTCTGCACTGGACAGCAAACAGTAACAGTAGAGAATGAGATTTGATCATTAGTATAAGATGCTATGATTTAAAAATGCTGCAGCATCATCTGGAGGGTCAGTTCATGCAGGTGTGGCTTGCACAGTGTTCTACAGCAGGAAGCTTAATGGTGGTCAGACTGGTCCAGAAGGCTGGTGAGCAGTGGACACCCGGTCAAGGCAGATGAAGAACAGCATCAGACCCACAGGATGGGCAGCTGTTCAGCTCAGCAGAGAAACACACAGGCAGTCAGTTCTGTAAAGAGAGACTGATCACAGTTTACAGGGTTAACAGAGCAGCAGAGACTCCAGCAGGTCTAGTTATTACAGCCTCACTAAGAGGGAGAAACAGAAGGTAACAGAGACATGAGCCTCCCTGAGATGTCGGCGCCCCTCCGCTCCACCGTCAACAAACCTGAGTGAGTGTGTGAGAGCAGCGGGACGACGGCACCAACACTCCCAGTTTACCATAGAACCCCCAGATCTGCACCTTTTATCTAACAGGGAAAACTAATTACCAAAGGTTTGACTAAACAAGTGGGTTTTTAGCCTAGACTTAAAGACTGAGGCTGTGTCTGAGTCCATTCCAAAGTTGGGGGGCTTTGTATGAGAAGGCCTTCCCCCCTGATGTAACTGTATTAGTTCTAGGCACTAATAGTAAACCAGCACCTTGTGATCTAAGCAGGCGTGATGGTTCATAGTATGAGAGAAGATCACTCAGGTACTGAGGGGCCGTTTAGAGCTTAATAGGTCAGTAAAAGAATTTTGTAATCAGTGTGAAATTGAACTGGCAACCAGTGCAGGTTTGATAAAACTAGGCTGATATGGTCAAACTTTCTGGCTCTTGTGAGAGCGGCGTTCTGGACTAACTGTGTTTTTAGCTTAGTTAACCAAAAAATTAATGCTTTCTAAGTGGTTTTCACTGGTTTTCTCAACACTTGCACCTACTGAGAGGGGAGAGAGGTGAATATTCTGTACCTACTAAGTTCAATGTTGACATTAGTTTGTGTGGTCCATCCTGTTTAGATCTGAAGTTAATACTTTTATTATAATTAGCTTACATTTGAACTTACGTACGGCTGGGGCAGCGAGCCTCTGCACTGTAATAATTGTTTCTTCCAACCTCTGGGTTTATGGGGTTGAAACAAGGTTACTGTATTGTTTTTATTAGCTCTGTTTTCTCCTCAGCTCCACTTTCAGGCCGCTGGTTTGGGAGCTGCTGCAGCCGTGTGGAAGGAAAGGACAGGAGCTGTAAAACGGATGAGCCATTTGTGACGGTAAAGTGCATTAAGTCTGGAGCAGCTTTGGTAAACTCATCCGTCTGCTCTGAGTGCGGCCGCGCTAAGTGCATTTCAAAATCATAAGCTGACTATTGTTTGTCCCTGGAGAAACTGCTGGAGTCCTCCATCTTTGTTTGCGGGGCGTTTCTCCGGTGTTATTAGGATAGTTTTTGGATTTCTGGAAGAGTCTTCAAGAGGTGGTGGAAAAACACAGATAGTACTGTATTTGCATGTAAAATAAACTTTGTAGAAATCGAAATGAATAAATGAATAAAAGGAAATGCAGGTCCATGTAAACCCCTCCCTCAACCTAGGTTTACCACTGACCGCCACTATTTCCCACACAGTTACCAGAATAAGAGGATCCTCTTACTGGAACAGGACTAACTCAAAAGGCAATGCAATAGTGTTTCCCTGACCAACAGCTAATCTGTCAGAGGAGAAAAGAGAAAACAAAATCAGGGAGCAATTGGAACACTGCAATAGCTATGGACGCAACTTGGATACTCATGAAAATATGAACCATGTACTATAAAATATTACAGTTTCTGTTGTCACTCACTCACACAACCACTTTAGAAAAGTCCAGTCTCTTCTCACAAAGAGACTTTTCAGCTGGATGAGTAAAGATGAGCAGGATGAGTAAAGATGAGCAGGATGAGACTGGCTGAGTGAGGATGAGTGAGGATGAGACTGGATGGCTAAGGATGAGGCTGGATGAGTGAGGATGAGTAAGGATGAGTGAGGATGAGACTGGATGAGTGAGGATGAGGCTGGATGAGTGAGGATGAAGCTGGATGAGTGAGGATGAGTAGATAAGTGAGGATGAGGCTTGATGAGTGAGGATGAAGCTGTATGGGTGAGGATGTGGCTGGGTGAGTGAGGATGTGGCTGGATGAGTGAGAATGAGGCTGGATGGGTGAGGATGAGGCTGGATGAGTGGGGATGAGTGAGGATGGGCATGGATGAGTGAGGATCACTGAGGATGAGGCTGGATGAGTGAAGATAAGGTTGGATGAGTGAGAATGAGCGAGGATGAGGCTGGATGAGTGAGGATGAGCGAGGATGTGGCTGGATGAGTGAGGATGAGTGAGGGTGGGGCTGGATGAGTGAGGATGACAGGATGAGGCTGGATGAGTGAGGATGAGCAAGGATGAGGTTGGATGAGTGAGGATGTGGCTGGACAGAGGTATTCAGCTTTAGAATCATCAGATGAATCGGATTTCGTCTGGATTACAAATGTCACATCCACATATTGTGCTGTGCATTATTTTATAAGGAAGATTGACCATTTAAAGTGAAAATGGTTTTATGCAAGAAAAATAGTCTATGACAAAAATGACTAAATAAAAAATTGTTTACATAAGTATTCAACCCCTGTGCTGTGAACCCTCCGAGGTTATGTAGATCAAAGATGTCCTAATAAGGACGCAACTGGCTTATAATTGGACTCCCAAACTTAAAAAAGTTCTTTTTATGGATAAAACACCTCCTTAACTGATGCACCATTGGTCAGACTATAAATCTGATAGAGAGCTGTGGAAAGAGGAAAATGAAGAGCATTCTAAAGACATGTACAGGGAAAAGCAAAAGGCCACAATATAAGATCCAAGTGGATCCCATTGAGCTGTGTTGGATCAAATGTGAGGAAGCTGCATCATACCCACCCAGACGCTGCCCAGACAAGTCTGTCCCTCAAACCTCAGCCAAAATGTGGTTTTGTGGTCAGATGAGACAAAAAATTGAGCTTTTTGGCCAAAATTTTAGAATGTAATATGTGGCGCAAACATAACCCTGACCATTCCTCAACAAACAGCATCCTAGCAGTGAAGTATGAGGGTGGCAGTATCCTGTTGTGGGGATGCTTCTGCTCAGTGGACACACGGACATCTTGTTAAAACTGACAGATGGATGGATGGTGGTAAAATACAGTGAGATACTGCAAGACAACCTGCTTCAGTCTGCTGAAGAACTGAAGCTTTTCAACAAGACAATGATCACAAATTAACACAGGAGTGGTTGAACAACAAGAAGGTGAATGTTCCTCAGTGCCAAAGTCCAGATCTCAATCCAGTCGAGAATCTGTTTGAGAATGACAAACATCATCCAACCAACCTAAAGTACCTGGAGCAGATCTGCAGGAAGGAGAGATGAAAATCTCTCCTAAACAGTGAGCAGAGTTGGTAGAAACTCACCCACAACAGACTAAAAGCTGTTATTGCAGTAAAAATGCTTGTCTAAAGGGGTTGAATACTTATGCACAGTAGCATCTATCCATTTTTGGTAGTTTTTATTAAAGATCTGTTGACAAATAACGAATTTTGATTTTGAAAATGTACGTTAAGAAGATATGGGTTTGTAATAAAAATGTCAGTTGTAATCCAGACAAATCTGATGACTTTAAGGGGGTTCAAAACTTTTGAGAGAAGGTTTTAGACACAGTATTAAAATTGATATTTGAAAAGCTGTTTATCTGGTCAGTACGTGTTTATTTGCAAAGAAAACACTAATATTATGATGAATACAAACACATTGATGCAATGAGTCGCGATTTTATGTACATTAATGTGTTTGTTTAACCATTTCCTGCCCTCTCCTCAAAGAAGCCCAGCACTAACTGTATTGTTCATCCTGTATCTGCTTTATTTAATCAGTAATAGAAAATAAGGTGCTGCTGAGCAAATCTGGAACCAAACTTGTGTTCCTTTTTGTGTTCTGTGTTTATTTGCAACACAACCACACCAGCATCCAAAAACACAACATACGCTGCTGGGTTTGCTGCTTTTTTCCAGCAGGTGCACTCATCAGCTTTGGCCTGCACTTTAAAAAATGATGGGTTCTTAAGGGTTCTTTACTGTGGACCATTATGGTTTTGCTTTGTAATGGGAACTGGCAAAATGGTTTCCAGTAGAGACCACTAGCTTCCTGTAGAACACCTTTAGATCCCATTAGGAAACCATCAAATGCATTTAGAACCAGTCATTGGTCACCTGATAAACCATTAGGTTCCTTTATATGGTGATATCAACCCATTAAAAAAGACAAAACACATTACAAAACCATCGAGAACCAACAGAAACTCTTAACTGGGTGTGGTGCTATTTTGTCCAGGGGTGTCCAATCTTATTGGAGTGAAAACCTCAGATTGGACACCCCTGCTCTACATGGTCAAGTTCTATATAGAACCATTTCAAGAGTTTCTTCAGATTGATGGAGAATGTGTTGTATATGGTTCTATATAGAACCTATTTGAAAGTGGCTCTTAATAGCACCAAGTCAAGCTTGTAACAATAAAAGACCCCTTTTGGTGCTATGAAAGACCCCCCCCGCCCCCCCTCGCCCCCCCCTCGCCCCCCAAGAAAAAAGCCCATTAGCCTGTGTGAATAAGTGAGGATCTTAAATTGCTCCTACATCACTGAAGAGCTACTTTCCTGCGAGAGTTTGGTTCCACCCTGCATTTGAAGGGGAACTCCACCAATTTCCCAAAACTCTCCATAATTCAGTGGTTAAGAAACGCTCTGTTCTAGACAAACTTACCGACTCAGAACTGTTCACAGTGGTGGTGATAGGAACCAGACGTCCACCTCTAAAAGCTCCCTCACAGAAAGTTCCTACATGAAATGGTAATAGATACGCTGCCTGATGACAGAGATTATTTTATGATAATTTTGTGATTAAGTTTTGGCTTAAAATGCATTTTAATCCATTTATTTTAATGTATTCATGGTGGAGGGATACATAATATGCAGGGCGCTGTGAGGCAAAAAGGTTCCCAAAGAAAACTTATTATTTCAGATTTTCCATCATCAACATTCCATATGAACTCAGAAGACTCATGTAGGTTCACTGGTGGTTCTGGATGGTAAATAAAATGTCTATATTTGTGTTGTAGTCATGGTGACCCCTGGTTCCCATCACCACCACTGTGAAGAAATTAAAGTAGGTTTCTTCAGAATTTCACATCAAACCACTTTGAATGACTTTGTTTCCATCTTTCCATCTCCACCTTTAAATTATGTAGAATTTTTTGAAAAACGGTGGAGTTGCCCTTTAACATGCTGCCTAACACTAGCCAATCAGAAAGCTCTGAGGAAGGTAATGAGCTGGGGCAGGTGTGGCAGGTTGTGGCTGGAACTGGACTCAGGCAGGAAGATGGATCTCCAGGGCCGAGGTTAGTACCCTACAGTAAAAGTGCCGTTAGAACCATTAGGGTTAAAACCTGATTAGGATCCTTTAGACTGTGATATCAACCCATTAAAAAAAGCCCAAACACATTACAGAACCACAAGGAACCAGCAGAAACACTCAATGGTTTCTATGGGTTTTTCAGTGGCTCTACGCAGCTTATAATCAGAACCAGTTATGATTACATGCTCCATATGTTTTGCAGGGCGATTTGCCGACTGTGAGCTCGTGCGTTCCCGGTCTCCGCCGGTAGGGGTCAGCATGGTCCACATTCCACACGGTCCACTGCACGAGGGGGAAACGGGAGCCGGAGTTTGAGCGCGAGAGCGTTGCTGGCTTCTCTCTGGATCACACATACACGCTGTAGCTCGAGCTGAGCTGGGCGCGCGCGCGGAGCTTCCCTTTCGCTGGGCAGGAGTTACTGCTGTTGAATGAATGGAGGGCAGTTTGTGACTCGTGAGCGTTCTTTTGCACCCCTTTCCTCCCTCGCGCACGCTCGCACGGGTCATGTGGAGTGGTGTTACAGTCCGGCAGTGAGACGCAGGAGGAGCAGGAGGGACGCGCGCGGGGGCTCGGTGTTATCGGAGGAGGCGCAGGGGAGCGCGCGCGCTGTGGACTGTACTGGACTACTGCATACACTGGGGAGTCTGTGATTTATAATGGAGCTGAGGCACAGAGGAGTTCTACTGACCACCGTCATCATCATCTTCACGCGCTGCAGCTCAGCACAAGGTAAAACACACCGGGACAGAATGTGTGTGTGTGTGTGTGTGTTTGAGCGGGATGGGAGTCGATCTGAAACGCTGGGGAAGCCTAAAGCTGAAGTTGGTCAGCCTCTTGTTTGAGTTTGCCGTTCCGCCTTAAATGATACAACAGTTGTGCTGGTGGCAGAATGTGGGCTGACCATTTAAGGTGGACAGGAAAATTTGAGCGAGCAGGCAACTTCAGGCTGAGTGTGTGTGAGACGCTGGAGAAGCCGGAGAGTGTGTGTGAGACGCTGGAGAAGCCGGAGAGTGTGTGTGAGACGCTGGAGAAGCCTAAGAGCCTGAGAGCGTGTGTGAGACGCTGGAGAAGCCGGAGAGTGTGTGTGAGACGCTGGAGAAGCCTAAGAGCATAAGAGCCTGAGA
Organism: Colossoma macropomum; assembly: GCF_904425465.1. Taxonomy (NCBI): domain Eukaryota; kingdom Metazoa; phylum Chordata; class Actinopteri; order Characiformes; family Serrasalmidae; genus Colossoma; species Colossoma macropomum. The sequence goes on from NW_023494790.1 coordinate 4,003,031, forward strand.
GTGTGTGTGAGACGCTGGAGGAGCCTGAGAGTGTGTGTGAGACGCTGGAGGAGCCTGAGAGTGTGTGTGAGACGCTGGAGAAGCCGGAGAGTGTGTGTGAGACGCTGGAGAAGCTTAAGAGCATAAGAGCCTGAGAGTGTGTGTTAGACGCTGGAGGAGCCTGAGAGTGTGTGTTAGACGCTGGAGGAGCCTGAGAGTGTGTGTGAGACGCTGGAGGAGCCTGAGAGTGTGTGTGAGACGCTGGAGGAGCCTGAGAGTGTGTGAGACGCTGGAGAAGATTGAGAGTGTGTGCAAGATGCTGGAGAAGCTTGAGAGTGTGTGAGACGTTGGAGGAGCCTGAGAGCGTATGTGAGACGCTGGAAAAGCTTGAGAGCGTATATGAGATGCTGGAGAAGCTTGAGAGTGTGTGAGACGTTGGAGGAGCCTGAGAGCGTATGTGAGATACTGGAGAAGCTTGAGAGTGTGTGAGACGTTGGAGGAGCCTGAGAGCGTATGTGAGATACTGGAGAAGCTTGAGAGTGTGTGAGACGTTGGAGGAGCCTGAGAGCGTGTGTGAGATGCTGGAGGAGCCCGAGACTGTGTGAGACGCTGGAGGAGCCTGAGAGTGTGTGAGACGCTGGTGAAGCCTGAGAGTGTGTGTGAGACGCTGGAGAAGCCTGAGAGTGTGTGTGAGATGCTGGTGAAGCCTGAAAGTGTGTGTGAGACGCTGGTGAAGCCTGAGAGTGTGTGTGAGACGCTGGTGAAGCCTGAGAGTGTGTGTGAGACGTTGTAGACATCTGAGAAAGTGTGAGACGCTGGAGGAGCGTAAGAGTGTGTGTATGTGAGATGCAAGACAAGTGTGCAACAATGCTTCGTGACATTGTGACATCAGCATGCAAAACTGTGAAAGTGTGCATTGCAAAGAACAGAGGTTCTCTTCATTGTGCCGTCTAATGCTGTTACACACTGCTGAAAGAAATCATAGAACCCATTAGAATCCAATAGACCTTACTGGAGTTCTGTGTTTTCCTGATGGGTTGATATCACAGGGACACTAATGGTTTAACAGGTGATCTGAGCCAATACCCATTAGAAACTGAAACCATCAAAGCAGGTTTGCTCAGTTTAGACAGATAACTTAAGCCCAAAGTCAGGCCTTTCCAGTAGGAAAAGGGTTGAGGGACGTTCTTATTGGAAAGTCCTTTGTGAAATACTCTCAGGTCCTGTTTCCCTTATATGGGAAAAATGATCTCTGCTGCTGAACAAAACCTCGTATCTCCATTTTTCAGTTTTTGACATAATTTGAAAATACCTGTCGCTCTTTACGTTGTGTGTAAATTTCATGATGAATGGGCCAAAAGAAACGGCCCAAAATGACTTGGAAATAATTCTGGTTCCATTGACTTACATGAAAAGTAAAGTATGTTTTTTCCTTCTCCTGTAAAGTTTCCATTTTGAAGATATGAGGTTTTGTTCTGACAGCAGCGAAATATTCCAAATGTATTTATCAAATATTGCTGTTGTTGGAACAAAACCTTGTGTCTCCAAAATGGTAACTTTACAAGCTTATTTAATTTAATAGTCTTTTCGGGGGATCTTAACTTTATGTAGTAGTTATCTATTTACAGTGATGGTTAAAGCTTTGTAGCTGGGTAAGTTATATCATTCCTTAATCCGTGTAGATATTCATAATAGATTAACGTCAGCGCCTTCTTACACGAACCTGAAGTTAGATTCTTATTTTCCAGCTTCTTGTTTGAATTTTCCTGTGCCACCTTAAATGGTGCAGCTTCAGGCACCAGAAAGTTCTGTGTATAAAGATGAGAAGTGATTCACTCATTGATGGATTTGCTGATCGTGTTTTACCGGAGCTCGTGCTAAACTCACGTCAGGTGCGGACTGAATACTTTCCTGCTGGTCTGGACGGCTAATTATCACAGATAATTAGCAGATCCGTGCAGCCTGGATTAATCTGTGTCTGAGGATTATAACAAAACAGATTTGGTGAAAATCGGTTGAGTAATAAGGAAATTGTGGCTGATTTAATCCTGAGACTCTTCGTCTCTCAATACAAGTGAATTTGTTCACAAGCGAATCTTGACCTCTCCAACATGGCGGACGCTCAGACATATCGCCTCAGATAGAGAACAACAGGCAACATGGCATCTAGATATGGATATCTATGCCAGCTAGCAGAGTAAAGTGATGAAGCTCAGCAGTCACGTGTCACAGATGGAGATGCTGAACCTGAATCTGAAACTGAGTGTTATGATTTCATAAACATTTTAAATGAATTGCTCTTCAATCAGTAACACAAGCCAGCTAGCGAAGCGCTATTGTTAACTACAATTGTTTTTCTCTGTAAGAGGTGATGCTTAATTTTACTGCATGTAATGTTCAACAGGCTTAATTGGGGGGGGGGACCTTTAACAACTTGCGCTACATCAGCAGGCTTGTTTTTCGTTGGTGTTGATGTGCGCACCAGCGCCCCCTGTTGTCAGCTCCACCTTCATGTGCTGTTGTATTGGTTTAGAAATTTCACTCCCTGCTTGTTTCCAGGTTCCCACATTTAGCCCAAAGCATCTCATGTTTGTGGTAACGAGATCACGTCTGGACCGTGGACCTACCAGCTCCTGTGTTGTTGTGCAACAGCGTGACGGTGGCCACTGTTTTCCTTCCTTCGTAATATTGTGAGAATATTGAAATGTGAAGGCAGAATCTGAAACCGAATCAGATCGCGGACTGAGCGCATCGTTGCGCGGCTAACTGTGAGTGTGGTGGGGAATAAAGCACTGATTACATTCAGCTCATTCGTCTCCCTCTCTCTTCTCTTTCTCTCTCTCTCTCTGTCTCTGTATTGCTCGTGCTTTGTGTAGAGTATGTAGACCGTTGAAGATGTTTATGTTTGTGAAGTTACTGCTCCGAACACACACACACACACACACACACACACACTCACACACACTCACACACACACACACACACACCACACACACACACAGACAGACACAGACAGACTCAGATGCTCCAGTTTATCCAAACATTCCTGAATAAACTGGAATGTCTGACTGTGTGTGTGTGTGTGTGTGTGTGTGTGAGTGTGTGTGTATGTGTGTGTGTGTGTGTGTGCGTGTTTGGGGGAAGCAGCTCTTCTCAGTGAGTGAATGCTCCATATTAGACTCATGATTGATTGATAAGTTCTAATGAATTAATTAACATAGGCATTTATTAGAGAAGTGGGCTGTAACGAGTCTCAACGAATCACGACTGTAACGAGTGATGACGCAGCTTCAGGGCCTGTGTGTGTGTGTGTGTGTGTGTGTGTGTGTGTGTATCAGTAACTGGACGGTTTGCTGGTAATATTGAACTGAATGAAGGTAAATGTAATACAGGTGTGTTTGAGGCTCTCGGGATGAACCCCCTGGAGGAGTGTGTGTGTGTGTGTGTGTGTGTGTGTGTGTGTGTGTGAGAGAGCTTTCTGCTTCTTTTCCTCTCTAGCACTATCTGCACAGCTGGGTGTGTGTGTGAGGACCCTGGCAGGTCCGGTGTGTCCATACAGGCGAATTAGGAAACCATCTAGAGAATACATTATTTTAACAAACTCTGTGGCTGTGGAATGAGTCAGTCCTTGCTCTGGCCAAGTCAGCCCAAAATCCTACTTTTCTCCAAAACCCGCCCCGCTATTCTCCAAACCGCCCCCCCCCATTCTCCAAAAACCCGCACCCTCGTTCTCCAAAAACCGCCCCCCCCCCACCCTCGTTCTCCAAAAACCGCCCTCTGTTCTCCAAAAAATGCCCCACTGTTCTCCAAAAACTGCCTGCTGTTCTCTAAAACTCACTCAACCCTTCTTCAAGACCCGCCCCAGCATTCTCCAAAACCCATGCCATAACGTTCTCCAAAAACCTGCCCCACCCCTCTCCAAAACCCACCCCCACTGTTCTCCAAAACCTGCCCCTATCTTTTGCCAAAAACCTGCCCCGGCCTTCGCCACAACCTACCCTTTATCATTGCCACAAACTGAGTATCGCCATGTGAACACAGCTCTAGTTATGATGTTGCATATCAGCACAATTATGTTTTGTCTACAGCGGAACAATGACGTGCGGCCCTGAGCCCCGGAATAAACGACAGCAAGGCAGATATCCATCATTCCTCAGTGTTCACTGTCTGACCCCACATCTCCCCTGATTGATATCCTGCTCTTCTGAGGGATTAGAGCTGCTGTCTGTCAGAGAGAGAGAGAGAGAGACACAGAGAGAGAGAGTCTGAGACGTTGGTGTAGGTTGGGATAGAGATGCTCTGTAATTTTGGCTTCTGAAAAGTGGTCAAAAGTGGTACTTTCAGTTTTCAGGCAGAAGAGAAAAAAGATCAAAAAACCAAACTTTAAGTAGGTCTACAAGAATCACGTAACTGTCTGGTAATAAAAAACGAGGAATAGTGATTAAAATTGTTGCAGTCTTATTTTGAAATTTTGTGAAGTGATTCAGAACCTTTCCAGAATCTCGATGCATCTAATTGACACTTTTTTCCTACTTTGTTGATAATTTAATATGTACTTAAATGTGTTTTAGTTGCAGTGTAACTCAATGAGTAGCACTGAAGTACATCAGTTCATCCAGCAGTGTATTTATAATGTAGTCCAAGTCTAATAACAGTTCTGTCTGCAAATTATATACTTACGTCTGCCTAAGTACCACTTTAAATGTTAAGAAAAGTACTGAATATCACAGCTAAATACATTAAACATTTATTTATATATAGTTAATACACCGATCAGGCATAACATTCTGACCACCTCCTTGTTTCTACGCTCATTGTCCATTTTATCAGCTCCACTTACTATATAGGTGCACTTTGTAGTTCTACAGTTACAGACTGTAGTCCATCTGTTTCTCTGATACTTTGTTAGCCCCCTTTTACCCTGTTCTTCAGTGGTCAGGACCCCCATGGACCCTCACAGAGCAGGTGCTATTTGGGAGGTGGATCATTCTCAGCACTGCAGTAACACTGATTTGGTGGAGGTGTGTTAGTGTGTGTTGTGCTGGTCTGAGTGGATCGGACACAGCAGTGCTGCTGGAGTTTTTAAACAGTGTCCACTCTATTAGACACTCCTACCTTGTCAGTCCACCTTGTAGATGTAAAGTTAGAGACGATAGCTCATCTGCTGCTGCACAGTTTGTGTTGGTCATCCTCTAGTCCTTCATCAGTGGTCACAGGACGCTGCCCACAGGACGCTGCCCACAGGACGCTAGCTGGACATTTTTCGGACTATTCTCAATCCAGCAGTGACACTGAGGTGTTTAAAACCTCCAGCAGCACTGTTGTGTCTGATCCACTCAGACCAGCACAACACACACTGCTGAGAATGATCCACCCAAATAGTACCTGCTCTGTGAGGGTCCATGGGGGTCCTGACCACTGAAGAACAGGGTAAAAGGGGGCTAACAAAGTATGCAGAGAAACAGATGGACTACAGTCTGTAACTGTAGAACTACAAAGTGCACCTATATAGTAAGTGGAGCTGATAAAATGGACAATGAGTGTAGAAACAAGGAAGTGGTCATAATGTTATTTTTGTGGCGTGATGTTTCTGAATGTATGGATTTAGTGCAATGAAACAATAATAAAAATCATGTATTCATATTTTCATAGTACATGTGGTACTACTGGTTCGTTCTTCTGTTCCAATTGATCAAATCTCAGGAAGACCAAATATCGTGATGCATATTGTGTATCAGGAAAATGTTTTGAAGCATCATCATATTGTATTTTTGCCATATTGCCCACCCCTTCGTCTCTCTCGCTCTCTCTCCCTCCCCCATCTTCCCCTCCATTCACTTCACTCTAAACCCAAACAGTCTGAGTTTACACTGAGGGCTCAGCGTGGCTGAGGATGTTGAGGTTGTTTATAATGATGTTTCTGAAGTGACCGCGCTGAGTTACTGTCCTCAGGAATGTTTGAATAAACTGCAGCATCTGGCTGTTCATTAAGGCCCTTTTCCACCTACGGCCGGTTTAGTTCCAGGGCCGTACCTCCAGAAACCTTAGTTCCAACTCCAGAGGAGTGTCTGTAAACCAGCAACTACTGCATTTCTCTTACTGTGTACAGTGATCAGGCATAACATGATGACCGCCTCCTTGTTTCTACGCTCATTGTCCATTTTATCAGCTCCACTTACTATATAGGTGCACTTTGTAGTTCTACAGTTACAGACTGTAGTCCATCTGTTTCTCTGATACTTTGTTAGCCCCCTTTTACCCTGTTCTTCAGTGGTCAGGACCACCGTGGACCCTCACAGAGCAGGTACTATTTGGGTGGTGGATCATTCTCAGCACTGCAGTAACACTGGCGTGGTGGTGGTGTGTTAGTGTGTGTTGTGCTGGTGCGAGTGGATCAGACACAGCAGTGATGCTGGAGTCTTTTCAAAAGGTTCCAGAACTGTTTTACTCTTCAAAATGTTCCATAACTCTTTTGATCCCCCAAAGTTTCTGGAACTCTCTACTCATTCAAAATGCTCTGGAACTCCTCAAAAGCTCCAGAACCTCTTCAAACGTATCTGGAACTCTTCAGTTTCTTAAACATTTGGAACGCTTTAGCTCCTCAAAGGTTTTGGAACACTTTTCCTCCACAAAAGGCTCTGGAACTCTTTAGCTCCTAAAATAGTTCCATACATCTATATCTCCCCAGAAGGTTCTAGAATTTTTTGGTTTCTCAAAATGTTCTGGATTTTTTTAACTCCTGAAATGGTTGTGGAACCCTAGTTTCTTAAACGTTTTCTGGAGCTCTTCAGTCTCCCAAAACTGAAGAGTCAGATCCGTAGATCCTCTTTGCAAAGTCTTTAGATCCTCTAAAGGTTCTGGATCTCTTGTTTCTTAAAAGGTTCTAAACTGTTTCAGTCCTCTAAACTTCTGGAATGTTTTAATCTGTCAAAAGATGCTGGCTTCATATGCTCAGATCATTAGTTTCTCAGAAATGTTCCAGAATACTTTAAATCATTAGAAAGTTCTGGAGCTCTTTAGTTTCTCAAAAGGTCCATTTAGCTCTTTAGTTTATCGGAAGGCTCCAGAATAATTTATCTTTTCAGAAGGTTATAGAAACACATCTTTAGAGCGCTCCAGAACCTCTTCAAAAGTATCTGGAACCATTCAGTTTCTTAAAAAGCTCTGGAGCGCTTTAGCTCCTCAAAAGCTTCTGTAACTCTATAGTACCCCAGAAGGTTCTAGAACTCTTTCGTTTCTCAAAATGCTCTGGATTTTTTTTACTCTTGAAAGGGTTGTGGAACTCTCATTTCTTAAACGTTTCCGGGGCTCTTCAGTCTCTCCAAAACTGAAGACTCAGATCCGTAGATCCTCTAAACATTTACAAAGTCTTTAGATCCTCTAAAGGTTCTAGATCTCTTGTTTCTTAAAAGGTTCTAAACTGTTTCAGTCCTCTAAACTTCTGGAATGTTTTAATCCATCAAAAGATGCTGGTTTCATATGCTCAGAACATTAGTTTCTCAGAAATGTTCCGTAATGCTTTAAATCATTCGAAATTTCTTGAGTTCTTTAGTTACTCAAAAGGTCCATTTAAGTCTTTAGCTTGTCGGAAGGCTCTGGAATAATGTATCTTTTCAGAAGGTTATAGAAACACGTCTTCAGAGCGCTGTTCCTTCATGAATTCACCTTTTTGTTATGGCTTTGTGTTGTGGTTTCAGCTCTAATTGCATGATTTCCTGCTTCATTCCTGTGCTGGTTACTCATAAAGCAGAGTTGCAGTTTTCTTTCTCCTTTCTTCCTCATGATTAAACCCATCATGATCCAGGCTGGCTGTAGCTATGGTAACTTTGGCTGGGCTTTAATGACCCCTCCATTCAGGCCGTCTTAGTCAGCGGAAGAAAGCTGGGATGAAGTGCTGACTGTCTTTCTACTCGGATTTGCTCTGAGTGCTACAGTAGTTTGACTCATACAGTGTGAGTTTATGTGAATAGAAGTTTGTGGCCTTCGGCTGATTTGCCCTCATCACCTGTTCTACACATCAGGTCCATTGAGCCACGAACACACAGGAACCGCAAAGCCGTCTGATATCTTACTAGATCAGAATCAAGATAAGAACTGCTTTATTTTCCAGTGTGAATCAGGTGTATTTGGTTTGGACGTGTTGGAAACTGTTCAAAAGTCTTGAGGCATTTTCACAGTTTTTTTCGGAACCAGGACTACTTGCGAGTTTGGTACATTTGGTCGAGTGTGAAAGCTGTTTTGGGCCCTGCAGTGGCCCAGAGAACCTCTGTGGTCTGGGGTTCGCTTCCAGTGAACTCTGGTGCGGTCCAGGGCTGGGCGATATTGCAGAAAGTAAAATCTCAATTATTTTCAAATTTATTAACGATTCTCGATTCCGATTTGATTAAAAGACTGTAGAAGTGCAAAAATAGTAACACCACCACATATAATCATTAAATTCTGCAAATAGTGGTTACTTTTGAATCCTTTCAAGGGACTCAAACTGTGCAAGCACGACAAAATTTATAACAAAAAAAATAAGAACCATCTTAATTAGTGATATTCTTTTAAGAATAGCAAGCAGCTTCCTTAAAGCTCACAAGCAACTCTCGCTTTAAATAATGTGCAAGCATAACAAGAAAAGTGCAAAAGCACAAAGTTCTTTACGGGTTTCTTGAAAGGAACACGAGCCTGTCCACTGTTTCAGGCTTGAGACATGCTGGTCAGGTGACAACGTTCCCAGCCGCACTGTAAACTCACTCATTTTCATCCCGTTGTTTCACTCTTTGCTCCCGTTCCAGTGGGTGTTTGTGTCGTAAGTGCTGGAACAGGTTTGTTGTACTGCTACATTTGGTTGCAACTGTCTTTCGACACAACTTACACTTTACATGAATTTGTTCAACATCTGACTTTTCAAATCCAAACCAGTTTTTTTTATTTAACCTCTTATTCTCCAGGGTATATTTTGGTTGTTCCATCTTAACTTACATGACCAAATCGTAAGGCAAATTATTCAGTAACTGCATGAAATAAATGTAAATTTTTATTTTATTTATTTATTTATTTGTAAAAGCTCCCCTCAAATTAACAGAACGTGTTTTATGATCACACATATTACTATATGCTTACAATTCACTGCTGAAAGCCAAAAATCTTAGACGCTCTTTGTATTATTTTATAAAAATAATTTTTACAGAGCAGATCACTGAAGAGACGCCATCTGTTTATAGTTTATAGCCCAGATTTGTGGAAAAATGGGTCGACTTTTAGTAGACAAAAAAATTGTGAGTTCAGCTTCTTTTATTATAAGGGTTTAAAATTACATCACCCATCTATTTGACTGGAGAGAAGACAGTTACAGCTCTCATCCGACCCCCACCTTTAGAATGTAGCTTATGAAATATGAAAGTTATGAAGAATATGACAAAGTGCGTTTTGGAACCACTGGTGGTCTCGAGGAGGTCTTTCAGGAGTTGAAGATGCGTTTTTCGTACGTCTTGAAAATTTGAATAGTTTCTGTTGGTATTTTAATTAAAGTGTAAGCAATCTAAACTTGTACAGTCTCGATTGTCACGTTTCTAACATCGTGTGAAAACGTTAATTTGAATTAACTGAGTTCATTGTGAAAATCGTCCAGCACTAGTGCGGTCCGCTGTGCATGCGGAAGCGTTACGCTCCGGGCGTCACGCATGGTTGATTCATTTTGTAACATGACTGCTTCGACTTCCCTTTTCAAGTTTGAAGATGGCAGTGAAATGCCACGTGTCCAAAAAGAGCCTATAGAGTCCGGCTGCAGACCTGCGCTCTCAGACAGATGCAGCCTCGGCCCCAGTGACGTCACGTGCACATGCACTCTCTGCCACAACGGCAGAAGCCGCCCAGCGGCACGGTAACTTTTGGCTGCTTCTGCTTAGCGACATCATCACTTAATCCATTTTTCATCCATAACACGACTGGAGAACTACATTTACTGTACCTCCCTGTTGAAAGAAAGTCATAGAACCCTTTTAAAGTGTCTGTTGGTTCCTGGTGGTTTTCAGTAGTCGCTAGTGGTGTTCTGTGTTCTCCTGATGGGCTGATATCACAGTGTAAAGGATTCAGATCGTTTAATCAGGTGTTTTATGCTGATTCCAGTTACATTTGATCGTTTCCTAATGGCCTCTAATGGCAACCATCAAGCCAATTGAGCAAAAGTCATCAGGTTTTATTCCTAACGGTCCTGCAAACACAGTTACGTTGTGACAACAGACTGTTTTGGAGCCCACAGTGTCGTCTGCTCAGAAAGTTATGACAACGACAATGACAGATATTACAGTTTTTGATAACCGGTTCTAATCGTCTTCAGCATGGTTTCCTGAGGTCATTCATGGACTAGTATCTCCTGTTTTAGCATATAGGAACATTTATTGAGGTCATTTATGGACAAATCTTCTATTTTAGTCTATATGAGTGTTTATTGAGGCTGTTCATGGACTGATATCTCCTGTTGTAGCATATGGGAGCATTTAGTGAGATCATTTATGGACTAATATCCCCTATTATAGTGTATAGAAGTTTATTGAGGTTTATTGAGGTTGTTTAAAGAGTAATATCTCCTGTTGTAGCATATAGGGGCATTTATTGAGGTCATTTATGGACTAATATCTCCTATTCTACTGTATAGCATCTTTTATTGAGGTTCTTTATGGACTAATATCTCCTGTTTTAGCATGTGGTAATGTTTTTAGTGAGGTAGTTAATTAACTGATATCTCCTATTCTAGTGTATAGGAGCCTTTATTGAGGTTGTTCATGGGCTAATATCTCCTTTTTCAGCACATGGGAGCATTTATTGAAGTCAACTATGGACTAATATCTGCTGTTGTAGCATATCGGGGCATTAATTGGGGTCATTTATGGACTAACGTGGACTAATGTCTCTTATTCTAACGAGTATATGGAGTGCTTTATGTCATTATTTAAGGTAGTGCTGAATCGTGACACTATGATTGTGGAAAACACAAAGGTACGCAAAAGGCTTTAATGTAAGGTCGTCCACGTTGCTCCAAACGACATTGTTGTTCTGTTGTTTGGAGCAGCTGTTAGTGCCGTTCAGGAATGAATCCCGGCAAAGAGGATCAATGCAGAGGGGGAACCTCTCTGTTATGTGTAGCTGGGTAAGGTGTGCCATTATGTGGGCAGAGTTTTAACAAAAGCTCCAGACAAATGGGTACCCAGAATAGCAGGGATATTATACCCGCTCTGACATTTAGCTGAGAGGCGGAGCGCAGAACCAGCTGTACTACCGGAGCAGAGGGCCCGCTGTGCATTATTCTCTAAAACAGACTATTTTAGAACACACAGCAGCAGGGAGGAGATGACGCCAGCGTCGCATTTGGCACGTGCAGATAAATCTCTCTGCATTTAGAACCGCTCGACTGGTTGGATGATAGACGACGGATCCCGAAGTTCAGCTCCTGAATTGAGAAAGGGGCTCATCTTTGGGGTTTTGGGGGTTTATTGTCCAGTTTAGGTGTCAGTGACCCTTAAACGTTGAGATATTTCGGGTTAGTGTCATTATTTCTTGGGTTAAATCCTTCAGGATCTACATTAATGTCTTTCTGTTATTGTGGTACCTTCGTGTTTTGACTAAATCATCACATGCTGACCTCGAACCAGGCCAAGGTGCTAAATACGAAAAAAATACGACTTGCTTTTTTCTCTATAAAATGGACACAGGCGTGTTACAGCTAGTGATGCACTAATCCAGTATACCATATACCAGAGGTGTGGACTTATATGACTTGGACTTGAGTCCGACTCGAGTCACGAAATTAATGACTTTAGACTCGACTTGAGAAAATTGAGAAAGACTTGGAGCTCGACTTTTACTTCAACACCTGTGACTCTGACTCAGACCTAAGCCTCATGACCCAGAAAGACTTGAGACTGAAAGTGGAAGAAACATGGAGGCTGCAGATGGGACTCTGCTGACGTAAACTGAATAAACGGCAACGCCGTCCGTTGTCTGTCAGTGTTTTTACTAGGTTTCATTTATTGCGGAAGAGAGGAGAAGCATTGGCGTTTAAGTTCACCTCCATAAGCTGGAAACAAGCGAGGCATCAACAGCATCAATGCACCCTCAGCACTTCAGGCTTACTGGAGAAACTCACCAGACGAACTGAACGTTTTCTTCATGGTAGCAAAACAAAAGAAACACAGCGTCTCTGTTCAACTGATTTTAACAGCTTCTGCAGGTAAACAAGTGCAACATTCACCACGAGGCTGAAGTTAACTTGTTTGCCAGCTAGGGCTGGGCAATAAAACGATAACGATAATTATCGCGATGTAACTTTTCCTTGATAGAGCGATAAGACAGGTTCGATAAATGTTCGATATAATACACCACTCTCACACTTCCACGTTCCAGCAAAGCCTTGGTGGCGTTTTCTACTGCAAGGAAGGCGACACTACTCTGCTGTCGCCAGGAGAGGGCGCACTTCCGAGTTTTTCCGCCATGATTTAGAGAGGGGGGGACCATGAGTAAGATGAGTCTTTAGCAATGGCTGAAACGCGGAGTTATACGTTCCCTGTCTGAGTGGAGCGGCCGGCGATCTGTTCTCCTGTGACCGAGTGTGAGTGACGAGATCAGTGGTGTACGAATGACATCACAGTATTCAGACACCAGCTAGCGATGACTGGATTTCTCTATACTATCGTAGTAGTTTAAGTGGTGAACCGCAAAATATCCACACCAGACAAACGGAGTCCTCCTTTTAGGTACGTTTAAACTGAAAGCGGTGCTTTTGTGTCTTGTTTGATCCACAGTATCATCAATTCTCCGTGTTGTGTGAGTGACAGTGCGCTGCTTCAAGTTAGCCAGCTGCTAAAAACAGCTAGCCTGGAAAGATAGCGCTCTCCCGCTTTCCAATGCCTCACAGCTTCCTCAGTTTACTTTCGTATAAATCAGGGCTGTAATTTACATGAACCCACTTCTTTCTTTCACTTTCGTTGCTTGGGAATGCTCTAATACTAAAATATGACTGTCCGAGCGCTGCAACAGCGCTGTAGTTGTGAGGATTGTGATTTAACGCTGCTAAAGCTGGTTAGGATGTACAGAAAGAGGTGAGTTCACTGTAGGACAGTATAGTTAGCGGGATAGCCGAGCGTTTTCTTTCTTAAATTATGACTATTACAAAATAGCCATGCTTTTCCAGCTGGTAAAAACAGCTCACCAGACACTTTCGCCCACTCTCCCATGGCAGATCTGTGAAATGTTCCACTGTTTGGTGAGTGTTTGTTGTGTTCTGACCATAAAGGATAGTTTAAAACAGCAACTGACCACCCAGGAGCAAAAATCAGCCTTCAAACTTGAATGAAATAATGTTTTGACATTATCGCGATATGTATCGATATCGAACGATATGAGTTTTGTTTATCGTGATAACATTTTTGGCCATATCGCCCAGCTCTATTGCCAGCTTCATATTGGAATTTGTCGTCTCACCTTAAATGGTGCAGCGGTGAATTTTATATATATATATATATGATTTAAGTCCAGAAGTACTCTTAAAATTATTTTCAAATGTAGTTGCACTACTCTGTGTATACAGTACGCCTGCCGTGGTTATCTGTGTACTATGGATTTTGTATTTTAGTTAAGGTAAAAAATAAAAATAAAAAATTTATATACAGCCATACAGTACTGTGCTGTAAAAGCCTACAGTACTGTGACCACTATTCAGTGTTATGGCTTTAAATTAGCTGAAGAATGCTGACTGTCTTGTTAAGGAAGATTAGGACTATTGACTTGGGACTCGACTTGAGACTCGCCTTCACTGACTCAGGACTTGAATCGAGACTTGACTGTCTTGACTTGGGACTTGAGTGTGACAACTTGAGACTTGCTCGCAACTTAGTGACTTGTTCCCACCTCTGCCATATACTGGTGCCGATTCTGACTGATCCACGTTCTATGCTGTTTCTTAGTCCTCGTTAAGATGAAATAAGTTTTATAAACCTTCTAGAACAGGACTGCACAGCGTTGGCCCACCGGAAATTCTGCGTGATTAAACGGTTAAGATGTAAACAGAGTCGTTCAGAGTGGTTTGGTGTGAAACGCTCTGTTCTAGATAAACTAACTAAGCCAGAGTTGTTCACAGTGGTGGTGATAGGAACCAGACGTCCCGAAGCCACATAATCAAGTCTATTAGAGATTACTGAACAACTCCACACGCTTTAAGGGTTTAATATCTTTATTAATGATGATGATAATAATAACATCTTTCCTTATAGAGGACTTTTCATAGCGGCAGCAGCTCAACCTGCTTTATAGAAAGGTGAAAAAGCTTAACAGTATTAGAAGAAACTGTTTTTAATCTTTACTAATTTAGTGTTTAATTTATATGATTAATTTAAAATGACAAACAATGACAGATCAGATTAAACAGGTAAATACCAAAAATACAAAGAGACAGTTTTAATTAAACGCTGAGTTAAAGAGCTGCGTTTTCAGGTGTTTATTAAAAGTGAGCTCTGAGCTCGACTGTCTAATAAAAGCTGAACTGAGCTCCACAGTTTAGAAGCAGAATAACTGAAAGAGTCTCTCCAGGTTTTCTGTGTTTTACTGAAGGTGTTTGCAGGTCAGTATCTGCAGATCTAAGATCACTTTCTGGAACATAAACAGACTTTTTTTTTTTTTTAACTAATCCAACATTCGCTGATTGCTAACTCTCTCACCATGGCGGCTCTGATGCTTCAATGGCAGTAAACGTTTGTTTTATCAGCTGTTCTTCTGTAAAATCTCTGTTCTAGTGTGGTTCTGCGCTCTTCCTCACATTAACTGAGATCTTCCTCGTCTCCTCTTCCGTCTTCAGTGTGAGAAATGAGGAACAGTCACTCTTCACTCCAAACTCTTGGGAAACTGGGCGAGTTTTCAGATTTACAGATCTGCAGCTCATTGTAAAGTTTTTCAGAGGAATCCAGGCAGAGTTACAGTTGCTGGACTGTGAAGGACCAACTGGGTGAACCAGTCCGCTACAGCGCCACCCTGAGGCAGAGCAGTGCTGCAGCTCTGGTTAGTTAAGAACACCAAAGACAGAAGCTGATTGTGGGTGATGCGGATAAACTATGAGCTTCACTGAGTCTGGATTTGAGTCCCTATTTTACCCTGAAGGACCCACAGAATTTCAGGAGATCCAAGAGATTAATTAGGGGGTCCCGGACCGGTTCCCTGACACACCTTGATTTCAGGTTAAATTCCGCTACTGCCTTATAGCTGATTATGAACCTCACAGATTCTGCCGTTCGTATCAGTTCAGCTCACCGTTAGAGGTGATTCACCTCACCTTTCTTTGAGCTGCCAAGCGTGGAAGGAAGGAAGGGCCTGAACTCTGAGGCCAGACGAAACCCTGTGAAGAGAGCGGGGAGAGGATGAAATCTCTGAGGGTAGGGAGGCGTACGAGTGCCAAGCCCCGCCTCCTCGGCACCGCCTCCAGTCCCGCAGCGATGCCGCTTTAATTTGCCTCACGTTCGAACCCGGTGGCCTAGCTGGAGAGCGGAGGCGGTGACGGAGGCGGAGCAACAAGCTATCTGTCCCTCTCAGCTCAGAAGCTCAGGCTGCCCAGCTGATGCTGATATGGCGTGGCAGTGTGGGCGCCTTTTAAAAAGAGCAGAGAGGGAGCGGAGAAGGAAGAGAGGGACGAGCAGCAGCAGCGACAGAGTGAACAGCTGGAAAGCTCGAGTGAGAAAAGGACTCAAAAGTCTCATTTGAAGCCACTGAAAAGTGGCCAGCTTTGGTTCTTGTGGAATGCGCCCGTCCCCTGGGCCCCGATGACGGACGCGAGAGGCGGCAGGAAGGCGGGGCCCGAACTCTGAGCCCAGATGAAACCCTACGAAGACCGCGGCATGGGGTCAGGGACGGGCGCATGCCACACCAAGACTAAAATTGGAGGATGTGTCCAGAGTTGTTGAACACCAAACACACAACAAGGTGGGAGACCAAGCTGAATACAGGATATAAATTCTTCTTGAAAGTTGTCCTTCATAGCGGTCAGAGTCAGCTGACGTCTACAGAGAGTATAAAATGATGGACAGGTCAAAATAACAATACCCCAAAAATCTAGATTAGCCATGTTAGCTGGAGCTTGCTAGCAAGAAGCTAGTTGGCAAAAGAGTAAACACACATGCTGGCAGGGGGGAAAGAAAACTGTCCCACTGAAAGCGGCTCCAGCACCAACTTCAATATGTTAGTCAACTTCAATATGTTAGTCAGCAGTTTTAGCCCCCTTCAGACAGCCTGTAACAGTTTGAGTTGAGTTCAACTTCTTCCGTTCTCATTTTTATTTATTATTTTCTTTTCCAATTTTTTCCTTATAACATTATTTTTTATGTGACCTTAATTCTATTACTGTTTATTATATTTTATTATATTATATTTCTTATTACTTTTTACAATCCTTTTACTTAATTGCTTCAATTGCTTCATTTTAGTTTGTCTTGTTTATCCTGTTATGTTAAAATTTTTTAGCTGGTTTTATCTAATATATATATATATATATATATATATATATATATATATATATATATATATGTATATATATATATATAAGCAAGATATTTTTTTGTTCCTCCTCTTAATTAATTTTTAGTTTTCCTGTTAATTTTTTTCCATTTTTCTGGTTTAATGTTGTTTGATTTTACTGTAAATTTGTTCATGTGGTTTGGTTCACTTTAATTTGAACTGATTAAATTCCATTTTATTTTCAGTCCCTTAGCGATTTTCCAGTAGAACAAAACCTGGAAATGTAAAAAGTGCTTATTGATGACGTTGCATCGGAGGAGGGGCGACTGAGGGAATGAGATGTAAAGTAAAGTAAAGTAAAGCGAAGGGAGCGGGAGGGAGGAGTGGACATGCGGTGCTCAGGAGGCCTGGGATCATGGTGGTGCATTTCTGTAGAGAGTACAGAGTGAACAGATCCAGCAGATAGCAGTGATGTATTACTGCTCCTGTTCTCCCGCAGAACCGCACGGTTCCGTCTCCAAACTCACATTCTAATTCCACACACACTCCCTGATCCCCCCGACATGCTGAGCACACAGCCCCTGTGTGTGTGTGTGTGTGTAGTTAAGTCAACACTCTCTAATAGAGGAGTAGCCTGCACTCATTTTCCTGACGGAGGGATGGAGGGATGGACTCATTCTATAAGGTCAACATGCACTGACCTCCCGAGTCTGCTGACCATCTGCAAACTGTCAGATACAGTCCTCTCTCTCTCTCTCTCTCTCTCTCTCTCTCTCTCTCTCTCTCTCTCTCTCTCTCTTTCTCTCTCTCTCTCTCTCCCTCTCCCCTGTTTATCTCTTTCTGTCTCTCTATATCTCTCTTTCTCTATCCTTTATTTCTCTTTGTATCTTTCTATCTTTCTTTTTCTCTCCCTCTTGTAATCTACCTCTCTCTCTCCTTCTCCCTCCCACTCTCTGTCTGTATATCTCTCTCCCTCTCTTTTTTCTTCCCTCTCACTCCCGTTCTTTATCCCTGTCTCTCTCTCTCTTTATCTCTCTCTCCCTCTCCCCTATCTCTCTCTCTCTTTTCTGTCTCTACATCTCTCTTTCACTCTGTCCTTTATTTCTCTTTGTATCTCTCTTTTTCTCTCCCTCTTGTGATCTTTCCATCTACCTCTCTCTCCTTCTTTCTCCCACTCTCTTTCTGTTTATCTCTCTCCCTCTTTTTTTCTTCCCTCTCGCTCCTGTTCTCTCTCTCTTTATCTCTCTCTCTGTCTTTCTCTGCCCCCCCTCTCTCTTTCTCTCTCTTGATCTGCCTCTCTCTGTCTGCCAGTCTGTCTCTCTCCCTCTCTTTCTTCTCTCTCTCTCTCTCCATCTGCTTCTCTCTCTCTCCACTCTCTTTATCTCTGTCTCTCTCGCCCTCTTTATTTTTTAATGTACTGGACCTTGTCTGATCTCATCTCCAGACAGCACACATTGTATTGACTGCAGTTTCTTTTTCTTCTTTTTCATCTTTTCATCTCTCTCTCTCTCTCTCTCTCTCTCTCTCTCTGTGTGTGGTTTGAGGGTCCGCTCTGCCCTGTCCATCCACTCACACGTCTGACAGCGGTCGGCTACTCCTGGGATGCGGTTGCCGAGGGCAACGCCCGGGATGCAGTTGCCGGCGGCAGCGCCTAAGGCCAGTCTCCAACCTGAATGCAGTCGGCACGCGGGTGCTCCAGGTTGCTTTTAACACCTCAGTCATTGATTGGTGGGGAAAAGAGTTTCACTTCTTATCAAGAACTGGAGTGCTTTCTGTACTCGCACTCCCAGCCCCACCCGGACGCGGAGGAGCACAGAGCCGGCCTCCTCCTCAGAGCTGCTGTAAGTGCTGCTGTATTCAAGGCCACAGCCATCAAATCGCCAACAGACCCCCACCTGGACTGACGCTACAGTCCTCGCAAGCTCTGAATCTCTGAGTCACGACTAACGACTGACCAAAATCGCAAATACAAGCAGTAAAATCAATTCCAGGTCACCTGGGTTTACAAGCTTGTGACGTCCCACCGGCCTGAATGTCCCCTGACCCCGTTTACACCTGGTCGCTTCATGTGTCCAGTATCTGTATCGTATCCTGATGAGATTTTAGCCTCATGCATTTACACTTGGTAGTCAAATGTGTCTCCAGCTAGACTGAAATCCGATTGCTGTGGGACTGAATATGCAAATCTGCTCATTACACAGCAAAAAATTACCACTTGTTTATTCGTCTGCAGTGTGTTTTGCACAGTAGTGTCTGTCCATGTTGCTCTTAAGCGTTTTGTTTCGTCCCCAACTGTAAGCGTGAGGGGTTTCTGTTGTGCTGGGAAGGATTATGATTGTAATGGGAGGAGTTTAGGTTGTACTGAGGCTGTGTACGGTTGTACTGGGAGGGGTTTTGGTTGTGCTGGAAAGGGTCTTGGTTGCACTGGGAGGGGATTAGGTTGTACTGGGAGGGGTTTTGGTTGTACTGGAAAGGGTTTCAGTTGTACTGGGAGGGGTCTCGGATGTATTGGGAGGGGTTTTGGTTTTGCTGGTAGGAGGTTTTGGTTTTGCTGGTGGGAGGTTTTGGTTGTACTGGTAGGGGATACGGTTGTGCTGGGAGGGGTTTTGGTTATGCTGGGAGGAGTTTGGGTTGTACTGGGAGGGTTTTCTGGGAGGAGTTTCAGTTGTGCTGGGAGGCGTTTGGGTGGTACTGGGAGGGTTCCGGCTGTTGAATGTGTCTTGGAGGGATGGATGTGTTTACGCTGCTGTAATGTGGATCAAATGCATCTCATTCCACCTCCGGAAGTGTTTTGATCAGATTTGTATCTGTTTAAATGCGTCTTGACTGAGTTTACACTTGCATTTTTACTTAGTCCAGATATAATCCTGATACTCAAGACACATGAAGAGACCAGGTGTAAACAGGGTCTCTGTTTCCACTAAAACTCCTTCCAGGGCAGCACAGAGTTCTTTTATTAACCTGAGACAAACCAACCTCTGCAGAATTAGACCTCTGTAGAACATTTTAACATGGAAAACATCAAAAATCAAACATTCACCTCAGAATCAAGAATCGTATTGTTAGATCATGTGACTGGACGGGTGAATTGTGGAGGCAGTGAGTCTGAGGCACTCATGAAGCTTTTCCACATAATTTAGCTCTGAAGAGGGTCGTTAATGAGCTCATGAGTTGAATCGGTGTGAAAAATACCGAACTGTCGAAGATCAAGACTCGAAGTCGCACCTTAGAGACTTGAAACTCAACCTGGACCTCACAGACTCAAGACTCGACTCAACTCGACTTAGACTTGACACAGCACCTCAGAGACTCGACTCAGACTCGCACCTCAGAGACTTGAAACTCAACTTGGACCTACAGACTTGAGACTCGACTGGACACCGATTTGGACTTATACCTCAGAGACTCGACTCAGACTCGCAGCTCAGAGACTCGACTCAGACTCGCACCCTAGAGAGTTGACTCAAACTCGCACGTAAGAGACCCGACACTCAACTCAGACTTGCACCCCACAGACTTGAGACTCGCACATCAGAAAATTGAGGCTTGATTCGACTCAGAGTCGCACCTCAGAGACTGGACTCAGACTCGCACCTCAGCGACTAGACTCAGACTCGCATCTCTGAGACTCAGGACTCGACTCTGAACACCAAAAAAAGGCTTTCTGACATGAGCCTCACAAAGTTTCCACACTTTTTAAAGGTTTTTTAATACAAACGATCATGTTTTCTTTGACTCAAGACTTGACTCTGACTCGCACCCCAAAGACTTAAGATTTGGACCCGAACTCCAGAGACTCAAGGCACGTTTCAGACTCGATCCACAGAGACTAGAGCCTCAGACTTCATCTAGGAGACTTGAGACTGAACTTGGACTTTAGATTTACGACTCACATTTGCACCTCGGAGTCTCGAGACTCGACTCTCCCTTGTGTTAATCGACTTGTAATCATCTCTGCTCTCTAGTTCTATCAGTTCACTTTCCCAAAACAGCACCTTTGAAGCTTGTTCATCGAGTTCTTTGTCAGCTACATCACCCATTCGCTCTGGCCTAAAATGTGCTCAACAGCTTTTGCAGGATATTTAGTTTCACACAGCTGTAAATATTAACCAGCAAACATCCTGTTTTCATTCTTAGCCTTGCCTAGACTTTAATGTTTGGGGTCATCTGAGGTAGAAACAGCTTCAGCTCTTCTGTTCATTGGTTTATAACTTGGTCTCTGATCACTAATGATACTGTAAGTGCTCTCATTCATCTCTGCTCATCTAATGAAGGCCGCTGAGACCCTGCCGAAGCTCCGGGGTGGGAACGCTGCATGCTTTTTTTTTAAGCAGCATGGTTACGTCTTCCACGAGGAGGATCTTTTGGTCTCGGGAGTGAACTGCGTTTACATAATGAACGTTAAAAAATGTACATTCATCTGCTTACGTTAAGTAGACAGCTAGCAAATTACGGAGCTGACCTTTTCTCTTTTTTGACTGGTGAAAGGGGTTGGGGGGGTAATTGTGAGCGTGGGCGTCCGCGAGAGTGAGAGTGAAGTTAATTCACCCTGTGCTGCTCTGCCAATTCAAGTGAAACAGTTTTGCCACCTTCATTTCGTATGCGACTCTAACAGCCGCCATTCGCCTGTCTCGCTGCGCTCAAGTGTTCTGATTGGATGATCTAATCCCCCACGCGCTCTCCAAAAAGGGCCCTTGTTTAAAATACCGTGAGTGATTAGAGCTCCCAAAGGTCTAATGTGTGGCCAACGCACACTCACGGCTCTTTAGCTGAATGCCGTTTTCTCACTGTGTGCCAGGGAGGCTCTCAGCCAGGCTGCACGCTTTAACTGCTCGCTGCGAGTCCAGCAGGAGCTGCCATTCTCACTTTAGTCACTGATTCTCATCCAGCGTTAAAGCGATAGTTCATAAAAATGAAAACGTATCAGGTTTAGTTTGAGCACTGGAGCTGCAAGGCTAATGTAGATACCAAGTACTGGAAGCTTATACCCCACCAATTAGCATAGTGCTAACTCGAGATGCTCCAATACTCCTTGTTTTCCCTACCGATCTGTCTAACTAACTACTCTATAGGTAGCTATAAGTCAGAACATCTGTGGTTTATCCGTAGACTTATAAACTGCCCACTGTGTTTATCTCTGATGCTATGAGATGCTAATCATAATCATATCATATAAGACGCTATGAGTAACTTTGATTTAGTGAAAAGTTTAGGTATGCAGCCTGCATAATATAGGCTAACAAGCAGTCGCCAGACTCTGCTTATTTTGCTGTCCGCTTTGAGTTTGTGGAAGCGCCATTTCTCACCAGTCTGCTGGGGGCTCCATCCCACTTCTGACACCAGTGTAGCATTGGCGTGAGCCCATGTGTCAAACTTATTTGAATTTTTTAATCTTTTTTTATCAGCCCGTTTCACCCTGAGCTGCACTACAGTTTCCAGCATGCACTCCCACATAATGTGTGTTTTAACCCCCTTTCTCCAACAACAGTATATGGGCTGGCAAAAAAGAAAGGATGCCTGGTGTCTAGTTCAAGCAAATAGGCAGTTTTGGAAAACCTACCTTCTGGGGACATTTGAAGAGGTTTAACAATTATCTGTAGCTAATGTAGCCTGGTTTTTATATAAAACAAATTATTTTTATTTAAAATTATTTTATTTTATTTTATTGTGCCTATTGTGCTGTTGTAGTTTGGCATATTTTTAATAAACAGTGGCCAGTTGGGGTCGTGGCAAAATGTTAAGTAAAAATGAAATAAAAATGCAGCTGACCGACAGATTTGTTGAAAGGAGGGAGTGAGAGACAGAGAGAGGAGGGAGAAAGGTGAAGGTGGAGAAAAAGAAGTGAGAGAAAGGGGAGAGAGAGAGAAAAGCGGAGGGTGAGAGAACAAGAGAGAGAAACAAAGAGAGGGGCGAGAGAGAGGAAGGGAAGAGGGAGTTAGAGAAACAGATGGGGAGAGAGAGATTAGGGAGGAGAAAAAGGGGAGGAAGTATATAAAAATAGAGAGAAGAGAGAGAGTGAGAGACAACAGAGAGAGAGAGAGAGAGGGGAGGAGAAAGGGGGAGAAATATAGAGGGAGAGGGACAGAGAGAGGAGGAAGAAAAATAGAGCAAAACAGGAGGAAGAGAGAAAAGGGAGATAGAGAAAAGAGCAGGGAGAAAGGTGGAGAAAGAGAAGTGAGAGAAAGAGGGGGGGAAACAGGAAAGAGAAAGGGAGAAAGTGGAGGGTGAGAGAACAAGAGAGAGACAGAGAGGGAAGAGAGAGATAGAGAAACAAAGAGAGGGGGAGAGAGAGACCTGGAAAGAGTGAGAGAGAAACAGAAAGAGGGATAGAATTAATGAGAGGTTGTGAGATATAGAGAAGGGGAGAAAGAGAGGCATACAAAGAAAGATAGGAGAGCGAGTAACAATGAGAGCGAGAGAGATGTCGGGACAGTGGGGAGAGAAAGAGAGAAAAGGAGGGGAGAAACAGAAAGAGTGAGGCAGAGAGAGAGAGAGAGAGAGAGAGAGAGAGGGAACTCTGAGGTATAAATCAACGTAATGGCACAGTTCACTATCACTGCTTGCACTTCACTGCAAATGCATTCATTGTCTTGGTGGGCGCTGCCCCCCTCACCCCCCACCCCCGTCATCCTGCTGAGTACCTTCCAGCCCTTTTAAGCCCACCTGGAGACAGCTCTGCTCTTTGAAGCTGCCTTATAAAGTGGAGCCGATGACTGAAAGAGATCTTGAGCTTCTGTCGTCCCTTTTTTGGGTAAAAGTTGCTTTGCGCTCCATCCATGACAGAGTTCACTGGACAGTGTTTAGACCTTTGTCTTGGACTGGGTTTGGTCTTCAGCAGTGGGCTGGTTTGGTCTTCAGCAGTGGACCGGGTTTGGTGTTCAGTCTGTGGACTGAGGTTTGGTGTTCAGCAGTGGACTGGGGTTTGGTCTTCACCAGTGAGCTGAGGGTTTGGTCTTCAACAATGGACTGGGATTGGGCTTCAGTAATGGACTGGGTTTGGTCTTCAGCAATGGACCGGGTTTGGTGTTCAGTCGTGAATTGAGGTTTGGTGTTCAGCAGTGGACTGGGTTTGGTCTTCACCAGTGAGCTGAGGTTTGGTCTTCATTGGACTGGGTTTGTTGTTCAGTTGTAAACGGAGTTTTGGTGTTCAGCAGTGAACTGAGACTTGGTCTTCAACAGTGGACTGGGATTGGTCTTCAGCAGTGGACTGAGATTGGTGTTCAGCAGTGGACTGGGATTAGTGTTCAGCAGTGGACTGGGATTGGTCTTCAGCAGTGGACTGGGATTGGTGTTCAGTGGTAAATTTAAGTTTTTTGGACTAGGCTTAGTCCTCACAAGTAAAGTTGGGTTTTAAGCAGTGAACTGGTGTTTGACTAGTGTTAGGTTTCGGCATGAGCTGTGGTTGGTCTTCAGGATGGGTGGGTGTTGGTTTTTACAAGTGGACTGAAGGTTTGGTCTTCAGCAGTGGATCCTGGGTGGTCCTCTGCAGGGGTCCAGAGCTGGTCAGTTGTAAACGGTCAGAAGTGGACAGGTTTAAGCTGCTTTGCGAAAGACTAAATAAGTCCAGCAATAGATATCTGCACATTCTGTGGTCACTGCCAGGCGCATAATAGGAGCTCTGGGCATTTAAGGCATGTTCCCTGTGGAAAAATGAATGGCCTTTTTTGAAAATTGCTGCGGTCACACTGTCAAATAAAAATGTTTCAAATCAGATGCATTTTTTCCTACGTACATTTTTCCACTCATTAGTATTAAAAATACTCTCAGATAAGAGGGTAGTTCTATTGCTATGACCTCCAGGCAGTAGAACGGGGTGATAAGGATATAACATATCCTATGATGCTGGTAATTATTATATTGTTGTTGTCGGAAGAAATCCTCGTATCGTTAAATGGTAACTTTACAGGAGAAGGAAAAAACTTACTTAACTTTTAATGTAAGTCAATGGAACCAGACTTTTTTCCCCCCAAGTCATTTTGGGCCGTTTCTTTTAGTCCATTCATCATGAAATTTACATACAGTGTAAAGGGTAACAGGCATTTTCAAATTATGTCAAAAACTGAAAAACGTCAAAAATGGACATAAGAGGTTTTCTTCCGACAACAGCGATATGCATTTCCTGAAGCTTTTGTCTGAGTAAGATCTTGTATTTTGAACCCTGAAGAAATCAAAACACTCATATTTGCATAATACACTAAAATAGTTATATATTAATGGATGTAAGGACATATATCAAACAAATATTTTGGTGTAACATACTATTTAAACAATATATATTAAAATATAGAACACTTGAGAGTTCTACTGATTGTCCCGCTGGTTTGTGCTGTCATGAGTGAATGGCTTGACTTCTTCTCTTTTGCTGATGATAATAAATTGAGGAGTGTGATGGTATAATTTTAGCAAAAATGTCAAATGTGTATTATCTACATTGAGAAACAGCTCAATAACAATCTAAATAATCATATATGAACTGGGCCTACTGGGCAGTATTGCAACATTACATACACTCTTAAAAAGGATGGTTCTTCAAGGGATCTATAGTAAAAATAGTGCCTGGTTTACCCAAAGTGGGTCCCTATATAGAACCATGAACACTTAACGGACCTTTTGTGTCCTTAAATGGTTCTTTTCATGGTGAAATAGTTCTTCAGACTGATGGAGAATGTGTTGTATTTGGTTCTATGTAGGACCTTTTTGTAAATGGTTCTATACAGCACATTCACCATCAAACTGAAGAACTGTTTCACCGTGCAAAGAACCATTTTAGCATGCACATGGTCCTTTGAATGTTCATGGTTCTATGCAGAACCTTTGCCTTTACTAAAGAACCCTTGAAGAACCTTCTTTTTAAGAGTAAACGATGCATCCAGTTCTGGCTGTGGATGGTCTCTGGAGCTTTGTGTGGAATGCTCTCCTGACTCCAGGGCCTCTGGGCGGCCTGCTGGAGTCAGTCAGGGTCAGTATGAGGGCTGACCCTAATTCTAACCCTGGGGTCAGTCAGTAAAGCGACCAGCTTTGGGGGAACCAGGCTACAAACAGCTGCTTGGCGTCCCGCTGGGGGGATCGGCATGCTGACCTTGAGGCCGGTCCGTGTTTTGAATGCTCAGCTGCCTGTGGGGTTGTGTAAACGAAACCCTCGTTCTTTACGAGCAGAGCATGCCGAGAGCCCTGCGGATGACGGATGAGCGTGGAGGAGAGCGAGCGCCTCGGCTTCCTTCTTTAGCCTCGCTTTAATTGGACGTCCTTGTGAGTGGGACGGTCGCGGTGTGGCTCGCGCCAGATAGGTGCTCTTGTCTTGTCTTGTTTTACCGATAAGAACAATTTACAGCTTTACTGCAAACACTCAACAGCAGCCCGGAGACGGCTGGTTTAATTGAGGTTCTATTCTCGCTGAGGCTTTATCTGGACTCGCGTCCTGCTGATAAAGTAGCATTTCAGGCTAATCACAGGTGTCATTAAGAGGGACGTGGGCAGAAGATAACGCGGAACGTATTTTGGGAGACTTTAATGGAATGTGCTTGTGTCTTTGATGGCAGGTGGGAACATTTACCTTTGAAGTGGCAAATCGGGGCTGAGCGTATTTGCGTGTGTGCTGTGGTATCCGGTGTGAATTTGCCGGCTGTTTGAAGTCCTGAGCTTCATCTCTCTGCACTGATGTTTGGCCCTGGCTGATCAGGCTGCCTGTGTGGGGGGAGGAAGCCTTATAGGGAATGGCATTCAGTCTGTCTGATAGCAGACACATAACTCACCATCAGAGACCAACGAACTATCACACAGCTGTGATTTGTACACACTAAACACAGTTTCCGATGTTACAACAGTGTAAAAACCATTTAAAAACAATAAAGCATTCAGAGCTCAGACATTTACACAGATGGCTATCTGATCTATTAAACCCAAGGCATTAATAGAGATAATAATAAGCTAAAAATATTTAAAAATCTTCATTTATAGGGTTCTTTCTGTCGGGAGGTGTCTGTCCCAAACCCTGACCCCTCAATTTTGTTTTTGAAGTGAAGTTGAAAGATTTACATTTACCATGAGTTTAATTTCAAAAAATGCCGTCTCATGTTTTTGTGTCACTATTCATGCCTTATTTTAGCCACACCCCTGCATTTTAGAGCAGGAAGGCTACGTTCACATTACCAGGCTGAAGTGGCAAAATCTGATTTTTGGCCCTAATGCGACTCAGATCTGATGTTTTCAGAGCTGTGTGGACACAGATCTGATCTTTTCAAATCCGGCCTGAGCCACTTTCATATGTGGTCCTAGATCGGATACGTATCCGATTCGTGGCCATGCGACCTTAATGTGACGCTCAGATCGGAATTCATGTGCTTTTTCTCCACTGCGCCTGCGCCGTCATTCAGCGTTACCGTGGCAGCAGCGCCGAACAGAAGTTAAAGCCTGTAAACGGTGGAAAAGCAACACATCTCACCTTTTTCACCTTCGTCTCGCTCTAATAATGAAGCTGAGAGCTGATCAGAGTTAATTATCTTCTCAGCGAAGCTCGTTCTGCTCGTTAGTTTGTGCTGATGATGCACGTGATTCATTCACAGGATGCCGGTTCGTTTGCATCAATGACAGATTTGAATCGCTTACCTAAACGAGCGTGAACCATCCTGTCAGAGAGATCAGATTTGAGCAAAAAATCAGATTTGAACAACAAGGCTTGTAATGTGAACGTAGATAAAGTGAGGCTGCATCCCTGTCCCTCATGGCCACATGGTGAGCAGTTAGATCCCACTGTTTTGAAGTAGAAGTGTCCCAAAGTCTGAAAATCAATGTGGAACATTAAGAATCGTCATATTTTCTGCAGTTCAGTACTTTTTAGTGTTTTAATGAAAAACATGATTTTATGTGTGAACAGCTTTTCAAAGCTGTGTTTGCTGGTCATGTGCTGGCTGAGTTTCTGAGCTCAAAATAAGCTAAAATTGTCACTACTGAAACCGTCACTACTGAAACATTACGAAGTTTTTCAGTAGTGACCAATTTAGCTCATTTTAAAACATATATATTTTAATACATTTATTTTGTTGGAGCCAAAAAAACCATGATAAATGAATAAATGAGCACATTTAATAAAAGAAACAGAATTAAGATGTAGTGTCACTACAATACAAAGCAAAAAGATTTTAGTCTAAAGTCCAAAATATGATGATTTTATGTGTGCACAGCTCTTCAAAGCTGTATTTGCTGGTCATGTACTGGCTCTGTTTTGGAGTTCTGCTCAAAATGAGCTAAAATTGTCACCACCGAAACAGTCTCACTACTAAATATTCAGTAGAGACAATTTTAGTTTATTTTGAGCAGAACTAAAAAATGTAGTGCCAAATGCAATGTTTAGTGATTTTGATAAAATAAACATACATACATACATCATCTAAACCGCTTATGATTCTGGGTCACAGTGGGGTGCTGGAGCCTATCCCAGCTGTCATTGGGCGGAAGGCAGGATACACCCTGGACAGGTCGCCAGTCCATCACAGGGCAGACAGACAGACACACAGAGTCACACACTCACACCTAGGGGCAGTTCAGCATATCCAATCAGCCTGACTGCATGTTTTTGGACTGTGGGAGGAAACCGGAGTACCCGGAGGAAACCCACACAGACACGGGGAGAACAGGCAAACTCCACACAGAAATGACCCTGGTCGCCCGGCCGGGAATCGAACCCAAGCCATTCTTGCTGTGAGGCGACAGCGCTACACACTGTGCCACCGTGCTGCCCTAAAATAAACATAAATTAAGAAATTAACTTGTTTCATAAAATAAGCTGAATTAAAGTATAGAGTCACTCAAAGACTAAACATTTTAGTCTAAAGGCCAAGTTAAAAGTCAGAAATGTTGGTAGAATGACCCATGTTTATATTTATATCATATATACAGTCAGTGGTTCGGCTCCTCCCTTCTCTTTTGCTGATAATAATGAATTGAGGAATACGATGGTGTAATTTAGCAAAATATGTTGTGTAATATCCATATTGAAAAAACTCAATAACTCAAAATCTCATTCAATTTTTTAATTGGGCCTACTGACCAGTACTGGAATATTACATACACTGTTAAACAAGTTGGTTCTTCAAGGGTTCTTTAGTAAAGATAGTGCCTGGTTTCCCCAAAGCAGGTCCCTATGTAGAACCATGGACAATCAAAGGGCCATTTGCATTCTTAAATGGTTCTTTGCATGGTGAAAGAGTTCTTCAGATTGATGGAGAACGTGTCTATATAGCACCAAACAACATTGAAACAATAGAATCCGGCTCTCAGTCTGTGTAGAACTGGGACTTAAAAACACACGTCAAAAATCGACCCCAATAGATCGACCTCAGAATCGAAAATGGCATCAAACCCGAAGCTGTGTGTATCGTTACACCTGTAGTCGACCCCTGACTGACCCTGAAACTGGAGCTGAATGATCACAGGGAGCCGTTTTCACCCCGGCTGAACTGTTCGGAGCGCCTCGGTCTTCTTCAGGGTAAATCCCTCCTCTCTGAGAGGAGAGCATGCTGGGAGAGCGTGGGTGGGTTAATGTTAGCGGATGCGCAGCCTGTGACTCTTACAGTGAGGTTAGCACTCAGAATGGAAATGCAATCAGATCACAGCAGCTCAGAAATCAGCCTCCCAGCCCTGTTATTACTGTTCTTTCAGGGTTCCTCTGTTCTCGCCCTTGTGTAGGTGTGGGTGTCCACAGGAGCACGCTGCCTGTCAAAAGTTTGGGGACAGTTTTCTTTGGGCCTTTTAGTCTTCAGAGAAGGCGTAGTGTTTCCTTAAAACTGCATATCTGCAATCTGAATCATCATTGTGTGAAAGAAATTTATTATAGGGGAAGATAGGATAATCCTTTATTGGTCCCACATGGGGGGAAATTCACAGTGCTACGGAAGAGCAAGGCACTCAAGACAAAGAGGTATCAAGAAGAGAATTGAGAAACAAGGAATTAACCTTATTAATTACTTAATAAGATTACAGTTTGTTTCTTATTACCATGTAGACAATATATACAATATCGTATAGACAGTGTACACCGATCAGGCATAACATTATGACCACCTCCTTGTTTCTACGCTCATTGTCCATTTTATCAGCTCCACTTACTATATAGGTGCACTTTGTAGTTCTACAGTTACAGACTGTAGTCCATCTGTTTCTCTGCATACTTTGTTAGCCCCCTTTTACCCTGTTCTTCAGTGGTCAGGACCCCCATGGACCCTCACAGAGCAGGTACTATTTGGGTGGTGGGTCATTCTCAGCACTGCAGTAACACAGACGTGGTGGTGGCATGTTAGTGTGTGTTGCGTTGGTGTGAGTGGATCAGACACAGCAGTGCTGCTGGAGTTTTTAAACACTGTGTCCACTCACTGTCCACTCTATTAGACACTCATACCTTGTCAGTCCACCTTGTAGATGTAAAGTCAGAGACGACAGCTCATCTGCTGCTGCACAGTTTGTGTTGGTCATCCTCTAGTCCTGCATCAGTGGTCACAGGACGCTGCCCACAGGACTCTGTTGGCTGGACATTTTTGGTTGGTGGACTGTTCTCAGTCCAGCAGTGACACTGAGGTGTTTAAAAATGTTACACATGGATTTGGTGATGAATTCACTCATTTCATTGTTACATTTTGGTTGAAAATAAAGGGGTTAAAATCTGCATGGAAAATTGTCCAATCCGGATTGTTCTCTCTGTGGTGGATACAGCTGAGCTGCTCTCCCATTGGTTAGGACTTCAGAAGCTGGACTGAAGGCTTTACACGTTAGATTAGCTACCAACAGAATTAGGAAGTGAATCGACCAATTACGGATTACAATTTAATGAGTATAAACGTCCCTCTAGCTCTTCTGGAAGTTCTAGATCACTGACTGCTTAGATTAAAGCTTGTATTCACAGTGTTCCGGTTAGTTGTTAGGAATGTAAAACAGCGGCGGCAGCTCTGTGCAGGACTCTTTACCAAAGGGGGTCACTGTAGCACTGATACATACAAGATATATGATAATGACTGTTACTAGATGGAATGTATGTCATAACTGAGCTATAGCGATCTAGGTAAGCAGTAAATTTGACTATTGAGCACTGTGCCACTGGCACTTCTCCTTAACTTACAGCTACATTGTAAAGAACGCGTACTGCACTTTGATAAAAGCTCTTATTAAGCCTACACGTCGAAGCCTTTGTGGACTACAATTCACTTGCTGGGTGAATAGGATCTGTAAATGCATTCTCAGAGCATGTGAGAGCATTCAAGAAGAGCACATCTCCTCTATGGAGCGAAGATCACCTCCAGCAACCCTCCTAGCAGCTTGTGCAACTCTCTAAAGCTTTGTGTTCTTTAACGCATGCATTGCTTTACCACACAATCACCAAATTAGTTAAAATACTTTATAGAAGATCTATAAAGACTGTATAGAACATCTATCAAAATTATGTAAAACAGTAAGCCCCATACCAAACTTCTACAACCTTCTTCAAAAGTAAATGCATTGCTGTGTTTTTTTAATTGAGGCATTAGCAGCGGTGAAGCACGGCTATTAGAGTTCGGCCTTCGCTTTGGGTCTAAAACACCTCAGCATTAGATTGTTTGGTGCTAAGCTAATGCAAAAGTAGAACAGTTTCTTGTAAAATGTCTTTCGACGTTCGGCTTTTTGCGAGGCTGAAGTCAGTTTCTCATTCGAAATTTTCCCGTTCCACCTTAAATGGTGCCTGAGGCGCCAGAATGTAACTGCAGCACCATTTAATGTGGAACGGGAAAATTCGAACAGGAATCTGGTGAATGAGAAGCGACTTCAGCCTTGTGAGTTTTAAGTGTTTCAGTTTCTCGTTGCAGATTAAACGTATCAGGAAACCAGCTGGAGTGATTATAAATGTAAATAAGTCTCCAAATTATCAATGTTCGTCTTCAAATCTCTCTCTTTGCCGTTTCGTTAGCTACTAGCTAGGCGAGATTGTTGTCTGCATTGCTATGGTGACCAGCAGTCTGCGCTGATCTTCAGAGTTAAAGGGTGAATCAGCAGTTCTACATTAACTCCAGAGTTTAAGACCATTTATTGTTAAACTGTGTTGAACGATCAGCAGAGCTTTATTTTACTGTAAAGGGGGATTATTTTATTTTTACCTACAAATCTGATTCAGCTGTGGAGCCACGACAGGACAGTAAAAGAGCCGCATGTTGCCGAACCCTGAGTTGACCGATAGGAGAGCAGGCTCAGCTATATCTACCTGGATACCACAGAGAAATTTCTGATTGGACAGTTTTTTTCAATGGGCATTTCAAGAATGAAGCCCTTTTGTTTCTATCTTAAACCTAATGAAGCAGGAGCAGCGCTGTGATATTTGCAGATTTTAAATATACGCCTGATTCAACGGAATAAAAATGAACTAAAAATTACAGATGTGCGTTTTCAGTTCCCAGAATCATTAAGCCTCCTCTGAAGGCTGAGAAGGCCCCGAGGGTTCCCCTCTGGGTATTAATATGTTTAAACCATGAAAAATCATTTGATGTCTCAAGGCTAAAAGTCTTATTTCCCCACAGTGATTTATCATTTGCAGTAATGAGGCCAATAACAGTTGTACTATACCCAAATTTTACAGACTTACTGGAAGTCTTGCACAAAGCTGTACAGTCATGGGTGCAGATCAGTGCTGCCGGTCTGTATGTGCATTTGGTTTTTGTGTATTTATGTCTGTGTGGATGTTCTTCTGCTGTTTGTGGATGTGTATTTGTGGTGAAGGAGTGTGTAAGTGGTCCTCACAGTGATAAAGATCTCACTGCAAACACACAAAGAGCTCCAAAATCGAGGAGAACCATCTGCAGATCTGCAGACGCACTGTAGAACAGCAGGTGTGTATGTGTGCAGTGAGTAAGCAGAAGCTGCAGACTTCACACAGCATAAAACAGGAGTGTGTGGAGCATTTCTCCCACTGTGTGTGTGTGTGTGTGTGTGTGTGTGTGTGTGTGTGTAATGTTTTCATTTTCATCTGTCAGCATCAGTGAGAAAACAGTCACTCTTCATTACACAGTGCACTCACTTCACCCTCAGTTCAGTTCAGTTATCTTTAACTCTTTAATCTACAGTCATTACTGTCATTTCACTTTACTATGTAGATATTCTTACTACGGCATGAATGATATGAAAGTTTCTGGTCGATACTGATTTCAGAGGTATAAATACTAAAATTACCGATAATCAGCTGATGTAATTTGTTATATTTTAGACTTTAGTCTCCAACAGTTTTAGCATAATCAATGCTGACTGTTACTGACTGATATGTGACTGACAGTTCTGAATGGTTAGACTTCCTAAACTCAAATAAACAGAAGTCTTATACTGTAAGCTGTGTCTGAAACTCTATTTTTACTATATAACATATACTATATACTATATAGCAAAACCTCATAATCTCCAAAATGGTAACTTTACAGGAGAAGGAAAAAACATACTTTACTTTTAATGTAAGTCAATGGAACCAGAGGTTTTTGCATGTAATTTTGGGTTGTTTCTCATGAAATTTACAGACAATGTAAACGGCAACAGGCATTTTCAAATTATGGCAAACAGTGAAAAATGAAGATATGAGGTTTTGTTCCGACCGTGGCAATTTATATATATATATATATGTATGCTATATATATATATATATATATATATATATATATATAATAGTATGCGTGTATATATATATGTAAATATATATATATATATATATATATATATATATATATAGATATATATGTATATATATAGATATATGTAGATAGATACAGATGTAGATATATAGATATATATTTCACTTTAATAAGCTAAATAATCTTAAACACTTAATTTTACAGCACTCTCAAAATTTGAAATATTACATAAATTCACTAGATATATGGTCAGTTTAGTTGCCAAGATATCATTTTTTTTGCCGTATACAACACACATGATGTTTTGATTACAGCCAGTGAAGTTATGTTTCCGTGACGCTGATTTTTGAGGTTTTGCATGTGAAAAAACATCACAGGAGTGTATTTGGCGTGATTTGAATGGTACAGTGCTCAGTGTGAGCGTCAGAAAGCTGCACTTGGTGCTCGCAAAGTGACGCAGTATCACAGATGAAGCGGATGTTTCTCTGCTTTTTACAGGTGAGATTCCAGTTTTCATGAGTGAAAAATGTGGCGGGAATATGATTTTTCTCCATAATTAGGAAATCTTAAGTGGGAGCTCTCGGCTGTTCATGCTGTGTAACGGAACTTTCACAGCCAGTGTGAACAAGCGCATCCCGGAAAAACACAGTTTAAGGGCTGCGAGTTTGAGTGACGCGTGGACGTACGCTGGTAATGTGACTGTGAAAACACTTACATACACTCTAAAAAAGATGGTTCTTCAAGGGTTCTTTAGTAAAGAGAATGATTCTATTTTGAACCATGAGTTCCAAATACATTGGGCTTCAAGGGCTGTTTAGAAAATAGAATGGTTCTTTTTGGAACCAAGGACACTCAACCGTTTGCATGGTTAAAGAGTTCTTTGCATCATGAAAGCGTTCTTCAGATTGATGAGGTATGTGCTGTAGATGGTTCTACATAGAACCTTTCTGAAAATGGTTCTATATAGCACCCAAAATAGTTCTTCTATTGTTACGGTGTCAAACTTATACCCATATCAGAACCCTTTTGGGAGCTTTATAGAACCCTTCATGCACATTTTCCCACATTCATGCACAATTGCCAACAATCCAAAGAACCTTTCATCATGCAGAGGGTTCTTTGAGCGTCCATAGTTCTATATAGAACCACTGGCTTTACTAAAGAACCTTTGAAGCATCGTCTTTTGTGTAGGAACATTTGCATACTTAAAGGGTTTTTGCATGGTGGTTCTTCAGATCCATTGAGAATGTGTTGTAAGTGGTTCTACATAGAAAAAGGTTCTATATAGCACCAAAAAGTGTTATGAGGTCAGGCTTGTAACCCTTTTTGGTGCTATATAGAACCATATACAACACATTCTGCAACAATCTAAAGAACCATTTCACCACGCAGAGAAGCATTTAGGCCTGAAATGGTTCTATACAGAACAAATGGTTCTAGATAGAAGCATTGAGCCCCTTTTTTAAGAGTGTAGTGTTAGGAATTACAGTTGTGTCAGTAATTACATCCAGTCTTCATGCTGCATGGACAGGTCTGAGTTGCACTTCTGACTGTTTTCTGTTAAAAATGAGGCCTGAATGTTTAGAACCTGCAGTTTCCACATGGTTCCTCCTCTCGTTTCAGTGAACTACGCGTCAGAGATGAACTTAAATGAAACTGCAGCCTGATTTTGTGTCTGTCTCTGGTGACGACTGTGAGTTCTGAGGGTTAAAACTGAACCGAGCTGAAGTTTCACACCTTCATTTCTGCTGCAGAAAGTGACGGAACAGTACTTCTCCGTGTGGATTAATCAGCTGTGGCCATATGCTGCTGGTGAAGTGACAGATTTACAGTGGCGGAGTGAAGCAGCTGCTGCTGATTTTAAAGGTGTGAATATGGGGGTGTAATTGGCCTCACTTTGGTTTTGTTGGATGTTTGGCTTTGAGGAGAAAAGGCAGTTTCAACTAAAGCCAAAAATACTGCAAGAAGGCAAAGCCACATGAACGAGTCTGGCTCTTTTTAGCTCTTTGTAGGGACCGGATGGAAATCATGACTCAAAGGCCCAGTCACATTTCTTATTTGTACCCCTACCCCTTGTTTTCGAGTGTCTCCTTGCCCCTTAGAACTGAGTTACAGGGTACTGGTTGAAGTCTTCCCTCTGAAATGGGACCCTCAAATAAAAAGAGCATCACTTCATTAACAGCTACCAGCGCTGCTCTGTAGGCGACCCTGCCAGTCTGCAGTGACAGCAGAGGAGGGTAAAGTTCAGCTCCTCACTGCTGGGCTTTAGTTACATTTAGGGACTCATGTGCCTTCAAAGAGGGGGGGAGGGGCAATTATTTATTATCACCCACCCTTAATTCTTCAGTCATATGAAGCTGAAGTCAGATATTCACCAGCTTCTTGTTTGACTTCTCCAGTTCAACCTTAAATGGAGCCACAGTTACGTTCTGGTGTCAGAACGGCTGGATGATTTAAGGTGGAACGGGAAAGTTAGCTAGCTAGATACCGAGACATCAGCATACTATTAGCCATTTTTAATGCTTGTTATTAAGAAAAGGGACCATAATACACTGATGCATCATTAAACTAAGATAATACAGTGGTTATAATAGTTTTTGACAGAAAATTCTCACATTTGTGGGTTTCTTTGGTCTCTTGTTCAGCCGTCTTGCCGGTTTTTCTTTTTTTCTCATAACTCTCTGTTTGGAGTCTCTGAAAAACCTCCGTTTGGAGGGTCATGTAGCCCCAACACTTCACCCTCCCCCTCTATCTCAGAATTGGGATACCTTACCCCTAGACGTGAACGCACAAAACAGAGAGGTAAGGGCTGAAGAGTGAAATGGGATTGGGCCTGAAATTAACCTTTCTATATGGTCATAGGGTTCTAGGAAACATACCGTATCATGCAGAGCTCAGAGTCCACCCCGCATCTTACCTTAAGTATAAGATATTAATTTTTCAGTGTCAGGAAAAAAAAGCAGAAAACATATTCAACTGAAAATGACACAGCATCTAAATATATCAGACAGTAACCCAACATTTACAAGCCAACATTTTGAGTAGTAACTGTAATGTCACTTTATTTCATATCTTATTTGATGCTTCCTAATTTTAGGGATACGCATCCCTCCTCTAAGGGACCTTAAGCATATTTAAGGTACACAGTTGGACCTTAAAGGGGAATTCCACAGATTTTTCAAAAGATCTGCATAATTCAGTGGGTGAGATGTAATCAGAGCGATTCAGAGTGGTTTGGTGTGAAATGGTTCAGATGTCTTTACAGTGGTGGTGATAGGAACCAGGGGTCGCCATGACTACAACACAAATATAGACATTTTATTTACTATCCAGAACCATCAGTGAACCTACACGAGTCTTCTGAGTTTATATGGAATGTTAATCATGAAAAATAGTTGAAAATCGGAAATAATAAGTTTTCTTTGGGGACTATTTTGCCTCACAGCGCCCTGCGTTTATCCCTGCACCATGAAAAGTTCTCAAAACTATCATAAAACAGTGTCTCAGTCATCAGGCAGTAAATTCATAACCATTTCATGTAGGAACCTTCTGTGAGGGAGCTTTTAGAGGTGGACGTCTGGTTCCTATCACCACCACTGTGAACAATTCTGACTGGGTAAGTTTCTTTAGAACAGAGCGTTTCACACCAAACCACTCTGAACGACTCTGTTTACATCTTAAGCATTTAATTACACAGCAGTTTTGAAAAATCTGTGGAGTTTCCCTTTGAAGACTATGTTGAAGCTTTAAGGATTGTTTATTGTTTATAATTTAAATACATTTACATTCTCTGTATGATGAAGGTCCGTCTTACCTGTGCAGCTCTTTATTCTCCCTGAAAAAGGTGAAATAACCCATAGAAACCATTGTGCTTCTGTTGGTTCCTGATGGTTCTGTAATGTGTTTTGGCTTTTTTAATGGGTTGATATCATGATGTAATGGTTTAATAGGTGACAAGTGGCTGATTAAGTGCATTTGATGGGATCTAAAGGAATTATATAGGCAACTAGTGGTCTCTATTGGAAACCGTTAAGCCAGTTCCCGTTAGAAAGCAACACCATTAGGTTCTAATCCTTCTTCAGCAGAGCTGGCGCCTCAGTTTGTGGTACCAGCAGAAGATGATGTGTTACAATAGCTCTCCTAATGAAAGATTTCAGTCGGCCGTTATGCGTGATGTTTCCCAGATGACAGGCTTGCTGATGTTGACATTTGGCGTGCCGCTAACGGCGCTAACGTTTATTTATCTCATCTAAATGGCGGTTAGCGTGCGGGTGATGATGTGTCAGACACCGTTGGCCTGCTGTTGATGAGCCGGGAGGAAATGCGTTCCGCTCTAATCCTGCAGGTGAAGCTCTCCTGTCACTCAGTCCTTCCATAAATCCCTCGGCGGCTCCTCCGCTGTGAGGAATGCGGGAATTTTACCATTGCTGTATGTTTATCCCCCCATTTACTGGCATGCAGGAGAATATATTGTGGGATTTTACTGCGGCTGTTATTCTGAGACGTGACGGGGATGAACTGCATTTCCACACAGTCTCTGCTTCCGTCAGACGTTTTTAAACGCTGTAAGATCCAAAAAGTGGACATGTCTTTATGGGGTCCATTTCTGCTGAAATGAGGCTGTTAATAGTGAGTCTGTGCTGCGGTAACAGCCTCTGCTCTTCTGGGAAGGATTTAAACTAGATGTTGGAACATTGCTTTGAGGATTTGATTGCATTCAGCCACAAGAGCATTATTGAGGTTAGGTACTGATTAAGGGTTGGGCTGATAAACGATGCCATCCCCCCCGTTTCCACACTAGAATGTGCTGTGTTAGAATAAGTCGCCACAGTCAGCTCACTTTTTTAAAAAGGTAACCATCTTTTTTTGCAAGTGAAATTATTTATTTATTTGTTTGTTTGTTATTGTTGAAGTGCAGCCACAGTGGATGCAGTACCAGCAATGAAAAGACAGCGAAGGCGTCTCCTTAAGGGCCAGATGTGATCTCATAACAAGAATGCTCCACCCACAGGCTTTCCCTCCAACCCCCGCCCCCAAATTTCTCCATCTTTGCACAAATGTCCGGCGTTCAAGCCATAAAACGAGCATAAACGAGTAACTGAAAGTTGCAAAAATGATGTTAAATCTAATTGCTGACTCTGAATGACCTTTGTTTACATCTCACCCACTGAATTATGCAGGAGTTTTGAAAAATCGGTGGAATTTCCCTCAAGAAAACAGGCTTTTAAATTAGTCATGAGCAGCTTGTGGTGGTATCTGCTCTTTTTAAACACTCCACATTAAACATTGATGTTCCGAACTCAGGCTTTGTCTTAAAGACGGCGTGTCGCGAACGTGTCGGCTGTGACATGTTTTGTCCTGAATAGTTAATCTGTAAGCCAGGATTGTAAACTTCTGAAGTGGAAGTAGTTCATGCCTCCTTTCCCTCTTTCCTTCTTCACCACTTCCAGCCCCCTCCCTCTTTTTCCCTTCTTCCGTTCCTCATTTATTTATCTGTTCATTCACTCTGCGCCAGGACGCATAAACGAAGGAGAATAAGTGTCGTGTGTCTTATCTGGAGCAGAGAGACGTTGATGAGCTGGATATTTTCCGAGCTCCCTCTGGATTCGTCTCATTTTCTGCCAGCAGCTCTGCGTGTTTTTGCCTCCTCCAGGTGTCTGAGCGGTCCAGGCGTCTAACCCTGACATTTGGAAATCGAAGAAACTAAACAGTCATGTTTTTTTCTCCTGTCATCGCAAAAGGCACTTCATTTCGTTTGTAATCAGCAGCTGATTGAAAAGCAGCCATAACGACACTGTATATCCACACGACTCTCCTGGGCTGGAGATAACGAAGGAGACTCGTCCTGTCGGTCCTCATCAGCCGCTGCACTCTACAGGTTCTGAAGGAATTTGTTGGTCGTTATAATTTGGTGCTTGTTTACCAGCAGCTGATATATTACCTTTGAGACCAACACTCAAACAACAGAAACATTTTGTCACCAATATCAATTTAAGGGAGCACAGCTAAAAAATCACCAGTTAAAGAGCAGCATGGGGCTAAAAATCTGCCAGTAGAAGAACAGCTCGCTGAAACTCCACTAATAGGAGAACGGCACAGCAAAAAATCTGCCAATATGAGAACGGCACAGCTAAAAATCCACCAATAGGAGAACGGCACAACTAAAAAGCCACCAATATGAGAACGGCACAACTAAAAACCACCAATAGGAGAACGGCACAACTAAAAGCCACCAATAGGAGAACTGCACAACTAAAAAGCCACCAATAGGAGAACGGCACAACTAAAAAGCCACCGATAGGAGAACAGCACAACTAAAAGCCACCAATAGGAGAACAGCACAACTAAAAAGCCACCAATAGAAGAACGGCACAAC
Source organism: Colossoma macropomum (assembly GCF_904425465.1). Taxonomy (NCBI): domain Eukaryota; kingdom Metazoa; phylum Chordata; class Actinopteri; order Characiformes; family Serrasalmidae; genus Colossoma; species Colossoma macropomum. The sequence continues at coordinate 4,042,493 of NW_023494790.1, forward strand.
TAAAAGCCACCATTAGGAGAATGGCACAACTAAAAAGCCACCAGTAGAAGAAAAGCACGACCAAAAATCCACCAATAGGAGAACGGCACAGCTAAAAATCCTCCAATAGGAAAATGGCACCACAAAAAATCCACCAATAGAAGAACAGCACAGCTAGAAGTCCACCAATAGAACAGAACAGCTAAAAATCCACCAATAGGAGAACTGAACGGCTAAAAATTCACCAATACGAAAATGGCACCACAAAAAAAAACCCAATAGCAGAACAGCTAAATTCCACCAATAGGAGAATAGAACAGCTAAAAATCCACCAGTAGGAAAGTAGCACAGCTAAAAGTCCACTATAGGCCGCTGTAGTCGTGTCTCATTTTGTAGTCGGCGCTGTGCTCTTATGCCCATATTAGGAACTCCGGGTCTGAGTATGGAGCATGGCGTCGACTACAGTGGACTATAGGAGAATAGAACAGCTAAAAATCCACCAATAGGAGAGCGACACAGCTAACAAATATAAACATTTTGTCACCAGTACCAGTGGTAGAGAGCTTAGCATGAGCCAAAAATCCACCAACAGGAGAATGGCATTTCTAAAAAGCAACGATACAGCTAAAAAAATCCCACCTGACATCATCTACAGGTGGGCAGAGCTGATGGATGCCCCGAGCAGCATGTGGTCATTTTCCTGCGTCTGACTGCAGAGCACAGCAACACAAACGACATCACAGCCTGATACAGAGTCCAGCTGAGATTTTATGAGCATCGTCTCATACGGTGACACGCAGTGACCTTACGAGCGCAGTTAGCACAGACTTTCTCTCTGCTCTGCAGGTCTCCTCCACAGAACAATCCACCCATATTTACTTAAACATGTCCTGTGATTTCTTCCCCCATTTATTCTGACTTTGAAGTTTGTAACTGCTTCAAACTCAATTCCCAAGAGGCGGCGTTCACCGTCACACTCGGAGCAGAGAGAATATCTGAGTAACAGCAGCAGGCCGACTCGCTGTTTCTCTTTCACGAGTCGGAGCCTCAGACTTCCTCCTTTTATTTAAACTCTTTAACCCTGAAAGACCAAACGCTGACTCATTCTCTCCAATCGGCTTTACTCCATTCGCTGTCCGACAGTCTGCGTTCAGTTTTATAATAGCAAAGCTGTCTGGAACACTGTGACCAAAAATATCCAGACGGTCCTTCTAATGAGTGAGTTCGGCTGATACACAGCTTGTATAATTGCCATAGAAAAGCACTGACCAATGGAACTGGACGTTCTGGAGCAGCCGCACATGATCCTAATGTCTCCGTGTCCAATGACAGTGCCAGCATTGGGCTGTGGAGCGGTGGAACTGTGTTCTCTGGAGTGATGGAGCTCCATCCAATGCCTTTGGGATGAGTTGGAGTGATCCAGAACTGACCATCCAACATCAGTACCTGACCTCGCTAATGCTCAATCAAGTCCTCACAGCAATGTTCCGACATCTAGACGCCTCCCCAGAAGAGTAGGGGCTGTTACTGCAGCACAAACTCACTATTAACACTCTTCATTTCAGCAGGTGGACACAAACTACATGCAGCCATACATAGCAACGAAATATGGTCACTAGTGTGAAGTTGTGACCTTAGAGTTTATAAGATTAGAGCAAAAATGTGGTGAAATTATTAAATTTACACCATTTGTGTCTGAATAGCCAAGACATGTTTTGGTGCTTCTTTAGTTTTAGCACTGGAGCTATTAGGCTAATGTAGCTAACAAGTAATAGAAGCTTATACTCCACCAATTAGCATGAAGCTAACCGCATGTCTAAATCATCAAAGTGTGTAAAGGAGTTCAGGATCTCTAACAAACTTGATTATGTGGTTTCTGATGCTGTTTGACTCACTGTTATCTATCAACATGGACTGAAGTACATTAGCAAAGCTAAAACAAGCCTTTTGAAGCCTGAATTCTGTGTAAATTGAAACTATTCCTGAAAATAATCACTGTTTTTGCGACTGACACTCAACACAGACTACTTGACCTCTTTTAAAGCTCTGCTAGTTCCCTCATATCACTGAAATCCAAATCGAAGAGCTCATTATCAGATGTTTTATGGCTAAAAGTTAATGCTAACCACCATTCAGCCTAATGTAACTCATCATGTAGCTGAATTTGTAATTCACTGTTGGATGATAGTGTGAGCTAACAGACCTAATGTTAATGTAAAGGCCACCAATACACACACACCTACAGCGCCACATATACGCTTGAGTGAAACATAGTGGGCTGGATCCATAGAATCGGGCCGTAACAGCGCTACACCACACAAAGTGCGTCACGGTAAATCAAAGCTTTCCATAAAGTCACTGTGTTGCTGATTTAGTGTGCTGGTGTCTCATAACGCTACAGTATTTTCACTGGTGTCAAAGGCAAGAGCCAATCAGAACACACATGTAAATGAGGTCATACATATTAAAGACCCGCTAAGTGAAGCACCGATTGGCTGCGGAAAGAAACAACAACAGGGAAGCAAAGAAAACCAAAATTTTAAGGGAAGAATTGGTGCAAATAGTAGTAACGTTGTAATGTTCAGTAAAGATGCTTTTAATTTTTCAAGGCGAAGTCACTTTATTAGAAAATTTAGTTTATTCTAGAAAAAAATGACATTCAAATTTAGTTATAACATTAAAATGAAACATTTCATTGTAGTAATTACATTTTAGCAATAATTCAAGCCTTTTTTAAAGTCATTAATTACATTAGGCTTAATATTTTTTAGTAACATGAATTAAAGTTTAAAATGTAGTAATTTTTTTCCACACAAAAATTAAATTTACATGATGAAATTCTAATTAGCTTTTATTTCCTATTTGATCTCAGGAATTCAGTTTGCATATATGAAAATTAAAATTCCCTCAGTAGATCTTAAATTCCTAGTAAAAATTCAATGTTTGTTTCAAGAGATTTTCTAGTAAAATCATTCACACATGTAAATTGAATTCCTTTGTAAAATTTACGATTTATGATTGAAAAATTAAAAATAGAATTAAAAGCAAAACTAAAAATCTAATCAAACATTGTAATTAGAGTCTCAACATTTTGAGTTACTCCTCACTGATTTGGACTCCAAGCTAAACCTGCGTTCCACATACAGGAGTAATTAGCCTCGTAGCTCTGGCGCTAAAACCGCAGAAGCGAACTTTAGACAGCAAACACGTCTCGGCTGACTGACTGCATTTGGAATAAAGCTGAAAACCTGCGAATGTGTTGATCGGCCTCTCGCCTGAAAGACGTGGAGCCGAGCTGAGACTGACCCTGAGATGTTTCCAGAAGGAGATGTTTGTCAGTTGCTGTAAAAGCGAAGGAGACGAGAGTGGCTTCCTACCCAGAAACGCTGCAGGAGAACTCACGGCTTCAGAAAAATCATCCTCGTCACCTGCCACCTTCATCATCCTCCGCTTACAGACGAGCCCCCTGATCTCTCCGCTCGGCGAGACGCGAACAAGACAGGTTCCTGTGGAACATGAAGATAAAAACCGAAAAGAAAGCCTCTCTGCTTCTGAAAAGCCGCTGGCTCTCGCGCTCAGTCTGGGTTCTGGCCTTAAACTTTCAGGATGATTTGAAAGGTGAGAAATCGAGGCTTTGGGGCTTCGAGGGATCAAATCCTACAGCAGCTCGTCTAGTGAGGTGTCATTTTCAGTTAAAGGGCCCATATTTTCCATTTCATTCTTCTGTTTTCCCCTGAGGTGTTTGTTTGGCTTTATGAACCAAAAATAATTCATACAATGTGGGTGGGGCTAAACTGCTGTAGGCTGAATGGGTGGAGCTAAACTGCTAATATTAATATTATAAGGAAATTATATCCTAATGAGTCAATATTATAGAGAGTTTATATCGCAGAGAATTTCTAGAGATTCTACACCGATCAGGCGAAACATTCTGACCACCTCCTTGTTTCTACACTCATTGTCCATTTTATCAGCTCCACTTACTATATAGGTGCACTTTGTAGTTCTACAGTTACAGACTGTAGTCCATCTGTTTCTCTGCATACTTTGTTAGCCCCCTTTTACCCTGTTCTTCAGTGGTCAGGACCCCCATGGACCCTCACAGAGCAGGTACTATTTGGGTGGTGGGTCATTCTCAGCACTGCAGTAACACTGACGTGGTGGAGGTGTGTTAGTGTGTGTTGAGCTGGTCTGAGTGGATCAGACACAGCAGTGCTGCTGGAGTTTTTAAACACTGTGTCCACTCACTGTCCACTCTATTAGACACTCCTACCTTGTCAGTCCACCTTGTAGATGTAAAGTCAGAGACGATAGCTCATCTGCTGCTGCACAGTTTGTGTTGGTCATCCTCTAGTCCTTCATCAGTGGTCACAGGACGCTGTTGGCTGGATATTTTAGGTTGGTGGACTATTCTCAGTCCAGCAGTGACACTGAGGTGTTTAAAAAACTCCAGCAGCACTGCTGTGTCTGATCCACTCAGACCAGCGCAACACACACTAACACACCACCACCACATCAGTGTTACTGCAGTGCTGAGAATGATCCACCACCCAAATAGTACCTGCTCTGTGAGGGTCCATGGGGGTCCTGACCACTAAAGAACAGGGTAAAAGGGGGCTAACAAAGTATCAGAGAAACAGATGGACTACAGTCTGTAACTGTAGAACTACAAAGTGCACCTATATAGTAAGTGGAGCTGATAAAATGGACAATGAGTGTAGAAACAAGGAGGTGGCCAGAATGTTATGCCTGATCGGTGTATGTCGCAGGGGTTATATTGTAGAAAGTTTACATCATAGCTTACATCCACGTCAGTAATGACAGGCTCGTCTTTGGGTGACCGTTGTTGACGAGCAGTCCATTGCCGCTACTTTAAGCTCTATCTTTGTGGGGCATTAAATTGGTTGAGACATTTCAAACTCAGTTTTTCCTGCATTAGTACGATTACGCTCACCCCCACATTCAGCCCAGATTCCCTCACAGCTCTCTCCAGACAGGTATTCTGGATACGAGATCCTCTGTGTTCCTCTGAGACACATTTACTCATGAAATGGAACAGCAGTTACAGACTAATGAACTGCTGGACTCTCAGCACATGTATTTGGATCCATTTGATTAAATTATCTTTTATGTGTTTCCAAATGAAGTGTATGAAAAGTGGGCATGAGTGCGCACACCGTTGGCCATCAAGTGCACTTCCTGAATGAATTATAATTATCTTGTTTTTCATCCAAAGGAACCCTTTCCAGCCGGGAAGCTCTGTTAATGCTGTACTGAGTCAAACTCATTAGATCTAATTAGGTCTGTCCATTCTCCTGCGCCTCACTGGGGCCTTGACCCTATCAGACCGCTTGTTACGATGATGCTTATGGACTAATATCTCCTATTCTGCTATATAGGAGCATTTATTAAGGTTGTTCATGGACTAATGTTTCCTGTTCGAGCTTCTAGGAGCATTTTTAGGTCATTTATGGACTAATATCTCCTGTTAAAACATATAGGAGAATTTATTAATGGACTGACATCTCTTATTCTAGTGTATAGGATTGTGTATTTGAGGTTGTTTATGGACTAACATCTCCTATTGTAGTATATAGGAGTGTTTATTAAGGTAATTTATGGACTAATATCTCCTAAAGTAGTGTAAAGGAGTGTTTATTAAGGTCATTTATGGACTAATTACTCCTATTCTAGTGTATAGGAGTGTTTATTGAGGTTGTTTATGAACTAATATCTTCTAGTGTATGAGTGTTTATTGTGGTTGTTTATGGACTAATATCTCCTATACAAGTGTTTGAGTGTTTATTGAGATTAATTATGGACTAACATCTCCTATTCTAGTGTATAGGAGTGTTTATTGAGGTCGTTTATGGACTAATATCTCCTATTCTAGTGTATAGGAGTGTTTATTGAGGTCGTTCATGGACTAATATCTCCTATTCTAGTGTATAGGAGTGTTTATTGAGGTCGTTTATGGACTAATATCTCCTATTCTGGTGTATAGGAGTGTTTATTGAGGTCGTTTATGGACTAATATCTCCTATTCTAGCGTATAGGAGTGTTTATTGAGGTCGTTTATGGACTAATATCTCCTATTCTAGTGTATAGGAGTGTTTATTGAGGTCGTTTATGGACTAATATCTCCTATTCTAGTATATAGGAGTGTTTATTGAGGTCGTTTATGGACTAATATCTCCTATTCTAGTGTATAGGAATGTTTATTGAGGTCATTTGTGGACTAATATCTCCTATTGTAGAATATAGGAGTGTTTATGTAAACCAAGAATTGAGTGCATACGTTATGGAGTATTTATTATAATTGATTATAACTGGCATGTTACAAAACTAGTGCTGTTCATTTACCACCTTCACATAAGAAAGTGCTTTCTTACTTACTGATGTTTATTTGTTTGTTTATTTCACTTCTCTCGAGGCTTGTGTCTTTCTCAGCGCTGTTGTTTTGAGCGGTTGTAACGAGGCATTTCTCTGAGAAAGCCGTTATCACCAAAACACCGGCTAAACACTCCTCACTGCAGAATGCATCTGTTGGACAAGGTTGTTCACTCGAGAGCTATTTGATTTGACCCTGCAGGGGAACGCAGAAATGACTCTGTCACGCTTCAGTGTGAAGAACAAGTGTGTGTGTGTGTGTGTGTGTGTGTGTGTGTGTGTGTGTGTGTGTAATAACCTCACGCTGCACATTTTTGAGGCTGTTTTATTTAGCATATCGTCTTTCTGCTGTTCCTCATTCTGGAAAGCGAATCATTTTAGATGCCCAGAGATCTCAGAGCTGTTTCGACCTCCACGATGAGCCGTCATGTAAAGATTTCAGTTTAACAGAGATAAAATGAAATGATCTGAGTAATTACAGCAAACTAAGGCTGGCCTGAATAGTTGGGATATTCAGGTATTCGTTCGTTGTGTTGCTCTTCAGTCCTTCATTTACTTTTCGGGATCTTTTAATGTTTTAAACCCCACCAGAATACCAGAATGCACTCTCGTGGGTTTCTGTCTCAGATTGTTTATATAGCAATGCGAAATATATATTTATTACTTTAGTGCATGTATTTATATGTACACTGCTGTCATTCAAAGTGCTTTACAAATTACAAAATACAAAGATAATTCAAATAAAATGTAAACAGTGAATAACGGAGAGTGGAAATTAAAACATAACTGGCCCTGATTGGTCAAGAGGCTGTTTCCAGTTGGTCAAGAGGCTGTCCCTGATTGGTCAGAAGGCTGTGCCCGATTGGTCACAACGCTGTCCCTGATTGGTCAGAATGCTGTCTCCTATTGGTCAGAAGACTGTCCCCAATTGGTCAGAAGGCTGTCTCTAATTGGTCAGAAGGCTGTCTCTAATTGGTCAGAAGGCTGTGCCTAATTGGTCAGAACGCTGTGTCTGATTGGTCAGAAAACTGTCCCTGATTAGTCAGACAGCTGTGTCTGATTGGTCAGAAAACTGTGCCTGATTGGTCAGATGGGGGAAGTGGGGTTGATTTGTCATTAAACTGTCACTTCAACCATAAATAGAACTGCCTGTCATTAAAGTGAAACTGTGCTGAATCCAGATGTTGCTACAGAGACTATTACAGCTGTTACCTGTCAGGACTGTATAACCTGACTGTGGTAAAGTACTGATATATTTATACACGCTCACACACACACAAACACACACACACCCACACACACACACACACACACACACACACACACGGTTTAACTGTGAAAATGAACCCACTTGTACAAGTTCCTCCATCCGTCCTGATCTGTCAGTAGGTCCATTTTAATTACACCTGAGTGCTGTCAGGCTGTCCTTGAGGTCGGATCTTATTGATCCCCGCCTGCTAATTGATTAATTGCCATGCTGATTAGTTCTCTGGTTGCTGTCTAATCTGTTTTTCACTATTGTACACCTGGCCTGCCTGAGCAAAAAGGTCCAACCAACTGCAGAAAAGTCAAAACAACTGCAAACGGGGCAAACTAATGACAAATATGTCCAACAAATCAACCAACACAAAGGTCCAACAAACTACAAATAGATCAAACAAACTACAGAAGGGTCCATATAGTTGCGAAAAGGTCCACCCAAAAACCAAAGAGGCCAAACCAGCTGCAAAAAGGTACACCCCAACGCCAAAAAAGTCCAACCAACTACAAAAAAGTACACCCCAATGCCAAAAAGGCCCAACCAACTACAAAAAAGTACACCCCAATGCCAAAAAGGCCCAACCAACTACAGAAAGGTACACCCCAATGCCAAAAAGTTCCGACCAACTACAAGAAGGTACACCCCAACACCAAAAAGGTCCAACCAACTGCAAAAAGGTACACCCCAACACCAGAAAGGTCCAACCAACTGCAAAAAGGTCCACTCAAACGCCGAAGAGGCCGAACCAACTGCAAAATGGTCCAGCCAAATGCCAGAGAGGCCAAACCAATTGCAAACACATCAAACTAACTACATGAGGGTCCAACCAATTTCAGAAAGGTCTACTCAATCGCAAAAGAGGTCCAACCAGCTCCAAAAAGGTCCAGCCAACTGCAAAAAGACAACGGTCAAATCATTATTTTCTTAATATCTAAAGCTAAATATATCCAGTGGAGTAGCAAATAGCAGCTTTATGCTCACTAAACATTTGCAGGATTGTTAATTGAAAAGTAAAAGTGAAAAATTCAGTTTTAAAAGGAAGGCAAGGTGTCCCCGAGCGCTTTACGGGCGGAGTGTGCGTGCCTGCAGTATTGTTGATGGCGGTTTGTGAATTGGTCCTGGTCTCCAGCTGGGCCGTACATCAGCCGGATCATTATGGAGCGGTTATCCGGCCGCAGATAGAGGAGGCTGAGGCTGAAACCAGTTTTACACCTCACTATATCTTTAATTTGTGTGGCCATTTTTCAGGCTGTAACGTCGCGCTGGCTGCCGCCTCAGAAATGGAAGAGAGGATATATGTGTGTGATTAAACGAAAGAGGAAGGGCAGGGTGGACGCTCGGCCCAACGTCCGTAAATCCTCTACTGCACTGTTCCACACTGGGCTCATAAACAGAGAGAGAGAGGGAGAGAGAGAGCTAGTCACAGCCACTGCACTGTGCTCTCAGTATACCTGTACTCTACGCACCCTTTACCTGTACGTGCTGATCTGATGTTTTAACTTATCAGTATCAGAGTTATTTCAAGTATATTTTAATGAATCAGCATCGGAGTTGATTTAGGTATAATGTAGTGAACCATGAGTTCTATATAGAACCATTTAAGCGGTTCTTTGCATGGTGAAATGGTTTTTCAGATTGGTGGAGAATGTGTTCTATATGATTCTATATAGCATCAAAAAGGGTTCTGCTGTTATTACAAGGTTCCTTGTTCAAAAACATTCTATTTTCCAGTGAGTGGAAGCACAAGGTGGGTGTTTCCAGTAAAGTGGCCATTGAGAGGAAGCACAAAGTGGGTGTTTCCAGTAAATTGGCCAGTGAGTGGAAGCACAAAGTGGGTGTTTCTAATGAAGTGCTCGCTTAGCGGAAGCACAAGGTGGGTATTTCCAATAAATTGGCCAGTGAGTGGAAGCATAAGGTGGGTGTTTCTAATAAAGTGGCCAGTGAGTGGAAGCACAAGGTGGGTGTTTCCAGTAAAGTGGCCAGCGAGTGGAAGCACGAGGTGGGTGTTTCCAGTAAAGTGGCCAGTGAGTGGAAGCACAAGGTGGGTGCTTCTAATAAAGTGGTCAGTGAGTGGAAGCACAAGGTGGGTGTTTCCAATAAAGTGGCCAGTTAGTGGAATCACGAGGTGGGTGTTTCCAGTGAAGTGGCCGGTGAGTGGAAGCATGAGGCGGGTGTTTCTAATAAAGTGGCCAGTTAGTGGAAGCACGAGGCGGGTGTTTCTAATAAAGTGGCCAGTTAGTGGAAGCGCAGGGTGGGTGTTTCTAATAAAGTGGCCAGTGAGTGGACGTTTTCCAGACACAGCTGAATGAGTTGCCAGGGTAAAAATACAGACTCGAGCTCTGTTTTAGAGCTTTTACACTGAGTAATGCTCCAGGAATAGACTTGACCATGTGCTGTTAGAGCTCCGCTGTCTGACGCATGATGTAATACATTTTTGGAGACTTAGTGCAGAGTGTGTGCGGTTTCTCCTGCATAGCGATGATAGATAGTAAGAGTTTATACTGCATTGTTCATAAAGTTTTATAGAAAACAGTGTTAGCACCACGCTAATTGGTGGGGTTTAAGCTTCCATAACTTTCCTTGGTTGAGTGACTATATTTGGGGTAAGGCGGAAATCGTCTAAATTAGATTTTTTTGCCAAACCGCTCCTTTAAAATCCTCTGCAGTGTGAATTATGAACTCAGCTCCCTGTTCAGAGTGTAAATATAGTCTAATGTGAAATGTATGTAAATTGGCTATCAGTCATGGTGGCATTAAACCGCTGTATAACCCTGTTAACCTGCAACGCTTCTCTCTCTCTCTCTCTCTCTCTCTCTCTCTCTCTCTCTCTCTCCCTCTCTCTCGCTCGCCCGCTCTGTGTGGTCGGGTTCAGGCGGAGGGTGGGAGGAGCTTTAAATAAACACGATAAACACAAAGTAGCTTAAAGAGAGAGTGTGAGGGACTATTTAGCGAGAGATAGAAAAGGAGGGATTCTGGGAGAGGAGGAAGTGAGAGAAGGAAAAGGAGTGAAAGAAGAAATAAAAGACAGTGAGTGTGAGAAACTGGAGAAAAATGATAGAGATAAAAAATAGGAAACGGCAGAAAGTGGGAGAGATATGAAGGAAAAAATGGCGAAAGAAGAATAAAAGAGGAGGAAGAGCAGAAAGACGAGGGAATGTAGAAGAAAAGAAGAAATGAGAGATGAGGAAAAGCATGGCATGGGCAGGAGAGAGCAAGGGAAGATGAAGATGAGAGAGAAAAAGAGAATGAGATGGAATAGAGTGAAAAGAAATGGAGAGGATGGAAAAGGAAAGTGAAAGAGGGAGCGAGAGACAGGATGGAAAAAAGCATGAGAGAGAAGAGAGAAAAATTAAGAAGAGAGCTTGAAAGAAAGAGGATAAAAACGAGGAGAGAGTTAGGAAGAACAGAGGATGAAAGAAGAGAAAGGAAGAAAAATGAGAGAGGAAGAAAAAAGAAGAGACAAATACAAAGAAGAAGGGAGGGTAAAGAATAGAACGAGAATGAAAGAAGAGGATGGAACAGAAGAGAGGATGAAAAAGAAGAGAGAGAAGATGAAGAGAGAGCATGAAAAGGAAGAGAGACAAATACAGAAAGATGAGAGGATAAAGTAGAGAATGAGAATGAAAAAAGAGAGGATGAAAAAGGAGAGAAAGAGGAAGAAATAGGAGAGATAAGATAATAATAAGACAGAGAGAGAGAGAGAGAGAGAGAGAGAGAGAGCTGTGTTCTAGGTGGTTGTGAGAGGTCTGTATCTGGTGTAGTGTGTGGTGTATGTATATGTGTATGTATGTAAACGTGTGATGTGTATGTATATGTGTATGTATATGTGGTATGTATGTAAACGTGTGATGTGTATGTATATGTGGTATGTTTGTAAATGTGTGATGTGTATGTATATGTGGTATGTATGTAAATGTGTGATGTGTATGTATATGTGTATGTATATGTGGTATGTATGTAAACGTGTGATGTGTATGTATATGTGGTATGTATGTATGTAAACGTGTGATGTGTATGTATATGTGTATGTATGTACATGTGTGATGTGTATGTATATGTGGTATGTATATGTGTATGTATATGTGGTATGTATGTAAACGTGTGATGTGTATGTATATGTGGTATGTATATGTGTATGTATATGTGGTATGTATGTAAACATGTGATGTGTTTTTGTCATATGTTATGGTTATCACAGTTTCAGTCTGCGGGCTGTGATGATGTGACCAGGCTGCTGTTAGACTGACAGTGTTTGGAGGGTCAAAGCTGAGCAGCAGCAGCAGCAGCTCTTACACTGACAGAGCAACCTGGACAGATGGACAACAGGAGACTGACTGGTGTGTGATTAAAGGGACAGTCCAGGAAAAATCAAATTCCAACCAGTTCCTCTGACTCGCACTCTAGAGACTCGACTCGAACTCACACCTCAGAGACTTGAGGCTCAACTCAGTCTTGTACCTCAGATACTCAAGACTCAACTCTGACTTGCACCTCAGAAACTTGACTCAGACTTGCAACTCAGACTCACACCTCAGAGACTCGACTCGGACTCACACCTCAGAGACGCAACTCAGACTCACACCTCAGAGACGCAACAAGGTGGGTGTTTCTAATAAAGTGGCCAGTTAGTGGAAGCACAAGGTGGGTGTTTCTAATAAAGTGGCCAGTTAGTGGAAGCACAAGGTGGGTGTTTCTAATAAAATGGCCAGTTAGTGGAAATTTTCCAGACACAGCTGGACAGATGGACACTGGGACTGACTGACTGACTGGGGTGCGATTAAAGGGACGGTTCAGCTCAACTCAGTCTTGTACCTCAGATACTCAAGACTCAACTCTGACACGCAGCTCAGAAACTCGACTCAGACTTGCAACTCAGACTCACACCTCAGAGACTCAATCAGGCGGGTGTTTCTAATAAAGTGGCCAGTTAGTGGAAGCACGAGGTGGGTGACACCTCAGAGACGCAACTCAGTCTCTCACCTCAGAGACTCGACTTGGACTTGCAACTCAGTCTCTCACCTCAGAGACTCGACGTAGACTTGCAACTCAGTCTCTCACCTCAGAGACTTGACTCGGACTCACACCTCAGAGACTCGAGACTCGACTTGAGAGACTGAGACTCTGCAGCTCAGGGACTCGACTCGGACTCGCACGAAATGACTCGTGAGCATCTCTGGCTGCTTGAGAGAGCAGGGAGAGTTTTTCAGAGCGAATCGTCGCTACTTTCTAGAATCTAAAGTATAAGTTTGGACTTGTTTGACTTCCTGTGTGAATGTGTAAAATATTAATAAGCAAGGAAGATTTTCTTGGATCTGTTTGGTGTCCAAACTTCTGAGCGTTACTGCAAACAGTGGAAACTGAAACACCTGCTTTTAGATTCTCACACACTCTGAGTTGTGCTGTGTGAATGAGAGATAAAGGACAGAGATGAAGGACAGGAATGAAAAAGCAGCTGAACTCTTAGAGCTCCATAACGTTGGTGAGTCAGACGGGAGACGACAGCGTTTTCTTCTCCAGATGTAACCCAGATATAACCTGTGAGCGGCACACACTGCTTTCTGCTCACGGAGATGCAGGTGATGCTGCCTGGAGCTCCTAACTGGAGCTGTCAGTGCTTCAAACCAGACTTTCATTTTTAAACTTATTAGTTTGGAGTGTTTATGCGATTTAACAAATGGCTGCTGGTGGTGGTGGAAACAGAGTGGACCATTTTGGACATGAGGTAATTAGGTTTGAGGAAGTCTTTTTACACCCCTTATTAGAAGTTTGGGGACTCCTTGCTTTTCAGAATGATTATGTTTACACTGTTGGTTTGCATTAACATGAGAAATTAGAGTTATTAATTTAATATGGTGCAATGACGGCTCTACCTTGGGTATAAAGCCAAAGACCACACTTTTATCCCCCTCTGATGTCGGCACTCAAAAACCACCCTTGGACCAAAATAGCCTCAACATGTGCTTTTAACAGTGTTTATTCAAAACCTGCTCTTCTTCCTGAGGACGACTCCAAGCTGAGCGTTGAAGATAAACAAACCCAGATAATTAGCACAGAGCTGCTTTATGAGAAACTAGCTATGTGCAGGGATTTGTTTTTGTACTTATTTGAAAAGTAACAGTAAAAACAGATGGTTATTCAAAAAATGTCATCGACAAATCAAAGGGAAGTTCGAAAATCAAATGAAAAGTACGTTTCTAAACTTTTGACATGCAGTAAATGTGGCAAAGCCTTTGGTTTGATTTGGTTCTGGTTTCGTGCCCTGGTCTAAGTACTAGTCCTGGTTCTGGACTTGGCCTTAGTCTTGGCCTTGGTCTTGCTCTGGACTCTCTCTCTTCCTGTACCTGGTCCTATTTCTGTTCTGGTTCTAGCCCTGGTCTTAGTCCTGGTTTTGGTAATGGATTGGTTCTGGCCCTGGTTGTAGTTCTCATTTTGGTAAAGGACCTGGTTTTGGCCCTAGTCTTAGTCCTGGTTTTGTTAATGGACCTGATTCTGGCCCTGGTTTTAGTCCTAGGTTTGGTAATGGACCTGGTTCTGGCCCTGGTGTTAGCCCTGACTTTGGTAAAGGACCTGGTTTTGGCCCTAGTCTTAGTCCTGGTTTAGTTAATGGACCTGATTCTGGCCCTAGTCTTAGTCCTGGTTTTGGTAATGGACCTGATTCTGGCCCTATTCCTAGTCCTGGTTTTGGTAATGAACCTGGTTTTGGCTCTGGTCTTACTCTTGGTTTTGGTAATGGACTGGTTCTGGTGTCTCAGTCCTAGTTTTGGCCCAGGTCTCAGTCCTGGTTTTGATTTTGTACCTTGTCTTGGACCTAATTCTGGCCCTGGTTCTGGTCGTGGTTCTGGCCCTGGTTCTGGAGTGCTGGAATGTTCTGAGTTCTGAGCTGGTAACTGGAGTTCAGAAAGGTGCACGTTGAGGACTTTGACCAATGACACACCACCTGCACACACAGCTGCTTAAAATAGCAAAGCCTTAATGACACAGCTGGGCTCAGAACCACAGAGCGCCGAGTGAGTCAGGAGTGAGTGTGAGCTGAAGAAATTGGGCTGAACGGACTGAACCTCGTCATGCTGACTCTTATTCAGATACACGGACTCTGACCTCATCACGTTATTTCTGAGCGTAATTCCAGTAACACCTATACAGTAAAACGGTGAAATAAATGGTGTGATGTTTATGTAGGTGCTGACTGAGTGGTGAGCTGCGGAGAACACAGACGCATCTGTGCAGAGCTGTAAATATTTCAGACTGAAAGATGACAGATTTGTAGAATGTGAAGTTGTGAGCAGGACTGTGCCACACAGTCATAACATTCTGACACCTCCTTGTTTCTACGCTCACTGTCCATTTTATCAGCTCCGCTTACTATATAGGTGCACTTTGTAGTTCTACAGTTACAGACTGTAGTCCATCTGTTTCTCTGATACTTTGTCAGCCCCCTTTTACCCTGTTCTTCAGTGGTCAGGACCCCCTCACAGAGCAGGCACTATTCGTTACTGTTTTTAAACACTGTGTCCACTCACTGTCCACTCTATTAGACACTCCTACCTTGTCGGTCCACCTTGTAGATGTAAAGTCAGAGACGATAGCTCATCTGCTGCTGCACAGTTTGTGTTGGTCATCCTCTAGTCCTTCATCAGTGGTCACAGGACGCTGTTGGCTGGATATTTTAGGTTGGTGGACTATTCTCAGTCCAGCAGTGACACTGAGGTGTTTAAAAACTCCAGCAGCACTGCTGTGTCTGATCCACTCAGACCAGCACAACACACACTAACACACCACCACCACGTCAGTGTAACTGCAGTGCTGAGAATGATCCACCACCCAAATAGTACCTGCTCTGTGAGGGTCCATGGGGGTCCTGACCACTGAAGAACAGGGTAAAAAAGGGCTAACAAAGTATGCAGAGAAACAGATGGACTACAGTCTGTAACTGTAGAACTACAAAGTGCACCTATATAGTAAGTGGAGCTGATAAAATGGACAATGAGCGTAGAAACAAGGAGGTGGTCATAATGTTATGCCTGATTGATGTATATGTGTGTGTATATATATATCCACTATGCTTTATACACACTTTTACACGTTTAGTGGCGCAGCACAAAAACTGTATCTTGTTGGGAGATGAACTGTTATGGGCCGACAGATTTCCTGAATGAGTTGAGCTTTGGTGATTTGTCATAAAAGTGGCTCTCCTGTTGATTTTCTCCTGAAATTGTTGCTTCTTTGGAGAGATCCACTGTGCTGTTAGTGTCCTGTATTTTTCTTTCCCTTATTATTGTTTTGGGGTGAATGCACTGCAAACCAGCCAGTTACAGCTGGAAAAGATGTGGCGTCTTCATGTCTTGGAGGAAGCATGTATTGGGGTGTGTTTGAACGCTCAAACCTACTGGTTGTTTGCGTTTGAGTAATCATTTGAAAGTGGTAGATTTTTCACATGAATATCCAGGAATGGACAAAATGCAGTTAGAGTACATGTTGGTAAAGTATGTTGCGAAAACTCTTCTGTAGTTTTTATTTTAATTCACACTATCAATCACTGTAAATATGCTTGAAACAAGCTAAATTATTATTACCGAATTAATTAAATAGGTACATTGACTTTGAATAAAATTATTGAACAATCAAAAAAATAAATAATCTTTAAATGTACTTACAGCAGTCTCAAAATTAGAAACATTAGATATATTGCTATGATTTAGGATCATTTCTTTTGGCAAGATATCTCTTTTTGCCATGTGTGCCACAAAGGAAGACCTACACTCCTAAAAAATCTGGTTCTTTAAAGACTGTCAGTAAAGACAGTGGTTTTATATAGAACTGTAAATGCTCAAAGAACCATTTGTATGGTTCTTTGCATGGTGAAATGGTTCTCAGATTGATGGAGAACATGTTGTGCATGATTCTTTATAGCACTAAAAAGGACCAATTAAGCATGCAAACGGTTCTTTGAGCGTTCATAAGAATCATCTTATGGCAGTCGAGGGCTGGAGGTTAGGGAACCAGCCCTGTGACCGGAAGGTCGCTGGTTCGAGCCCCTGAGCCACAGTATGTGACTGAAGTGCCCTTGAGCAAGACACCCAACCCCCAACTGCTCCCCGGGCGCCGTGGATAGGGCTGCCCACTGCTCTGGGCAAGTGTGCTCACTGCCCCCTAGTGTTTGTGTTCACTAGTGTGTATGTGGTGTTTCACTGCACAGATGGGTAAAATTCGGAGGTCTAATTCCTCTGGGTGCAAAACACAGTTGGTCAGTGGTTCTAAATTGTAATTCTAATTAATTCTAAATTAAGAGTGTGAGATTGCTCAGCTTATTTCTAGACGTTCTTGTTTTGAGTGATTTTTGTAAGTCAGATTATCTTTTATTGGCACATATTTCACTTGCTTGAAGTGAGCCAAGTCATCTGCCATTATACTGAGATATTTGACTTACTAAAATCACATAAAACAATCAAGAAATGTTGAAAAAATCTTGGATTATACTTACAACATTCTCAAAACGAGAAATATTAGATTTAGATGTAAGATAATTTCACTTGTGCAGGATCCCATTTTTTGCTGTATGTGTGGCACAGGGAGACAAAATTAGGTAGAAATTGCCTAAATTGGGTAAAATTTAGAGATGCATGATGTTTTTAAATCAGTGTTGGCAGATAATTGAATAAAGAAAATGATCAGCATTTTAAATCATCAGATTTTACACCAATATTTGATTTTGAAATCTGCATTTTATTCAGTTTACTGCATTTTAATCTCATTCAGATATCTGCATCGGCCCACAATTCCCATATCAGTGCCTCCGCAGTGAAAATACAGCATGAACGCAGATTTTTAAATAGCAGCAATGGAGAAAACGCTCTCGCACAGCTGACACTGGAAGACGTTCATGCTGGTTCTGCCTGTCACCTTCTTATCGTAGAGTTCTCTCTACGTCCAGCGTTTCTGACTGACAGCTGTTTGTCCCGGCTGAGTGATGGACACACAGGCTGCTCTCAGAGGGGTGTGTCTGTTCTGATTTGACAGACAGGTGTCTCGTGTCTTGCGGCTGCTGAGAGACAGTATGTGAGTGTATGTACGTCTGAGAGACAGGCTGAGAAACGCTCAGCCACTTCGCACTTCCTGTCCATGTCTGCTGTCTGTCAAACTCCATCAAACTGAGCAGCAGGAGACACACAGTGAGCTGAACGCTGAGCGTTAGACTTTCACTGGGCCGAGATACGAGTGACCCTTCGTTCTCCTGGGTGGGAGAGTTTGAGTTATGGCTCCAGTTTGGTTCATTACACTGTATTTTGATGGTTCTTTTTAGCTTATCTACAAATGTTCATAGTATTAACAGACCATCTGAAACTCATCA
Organism: Colossoma macropomum; assembly: GCF_904425465.1. NCBI lineage: Eukaryota > Metazoa > Chordata > Actinopteri > Characiformes > Serrasalmidae > Colossoma > Colossoma macropomum. The sequence continues at coordinate 4,060,471 of NW_023494790.1, forward strand.
CAGATCATCAGCATTAGAGTTAAGATTAGGATCAGAACCAGATTTGGGTTTTTGGGTGGAGTTGGTGAGGGTTCAGCACTCGAGCAGCGCTACAGGGAATTCAATACTTACTTGAATGTAAATTTAGGACAAATTGCTTTCTACAGTAGTTATTGTGCCAAAATGAGAAACTCCTCAAGAACAATGAAGACCCCAAAGGAAGAACTTCCTGAGATCATTAAAAGAACCACTGAGAGGAACCAAGACTCAAAAAGAGAACCTCCCCAAGAGCATGAAGAGGAACCACTGAGAGGACCCAAGACTCAAAAGGAGAACCTACCCAACAGCATGAGAAGGAACCACTGAGGGGAACCAAGACTCAAAAAGAGAACCTCCCCAAGAGCATGAAGAGGAACCACTGAGAGGACCCAAGACTCAAAAGGAGAACCTACCCAACAGCATGAGAAAGAACGACTGAGAGGAACCAAGACTCAAGAAGAGAAACTCCATAAGGACATGAGGAAAAACCACCAAGAGGAACCAGTTCTCAAAAGGAGAACCCTCCTGACAGCATGAAGAAGAACCACTGAGAGGAACCAAGACTCAGAAGGAGAACTTCCCCAACAGCATGAAGAAGAACCACTGAGAGGAACCAAGACTCAAAAGGAGAACCTACCCAACAGCATGAGAAAGAACCGCTGAGAGGAACCAAGACTCAAGAAAAACTCCATAAGGACATGAGGAGGAACCACTGAGAGGAACCAAGACTCAAGAAGAGAAACTCCATAAGGACATGAGGAAAAACCACTAAGAGGAACCAGTTCTCAAAAGGAGAACCCTCCTGACAGCATGAGGAAGAACCACTGAGAGGAACCAAGACTCAAAAGGAGAACTTCCCCAACAGCATGAAGAAGAACCACTGAGAGGAACCAAGACTCAAAAGGAGAGCCTCCCCAACAGCATGAAGAACCACTGAGAGGAACCAGGACTCAAAAGGAGAACCTTCCCTAGAGCACAAGGAGGAACCAAGACTCACGTCCAGAACCTCACCAAGAGCACGAGGAGGAACCAAGACTCACAACGAGAACCTCACCAAGAGCATGAGGAAGAATCACTCAGAGAAACCAAGAATCAGAGGAACTTCCTAAGAGACTGAGTAAGAACCACTGACAGGATCCAAGACTCAAAAGGAGAGCCTCCCCAACAGCGAGGAAGAACCACTGAAAGGAAACAGAGACTCCAAAGGAGGAACTTCCTAAGATCATGAGGAAGAACCACTGAGAAGAAGTTAGGTGGGAAACACGTATGACAGGTTTACAAGAAAGATTCAACAGAGGCACCAGGATCATACAGAGGAAAGATCTGGGAAACATACCGGTGAAAGATGGATAACCTGTACAGATCTGGAGGAGAATCTGTGTAGAACCCACTGAGGATGATAGAACACAGATCTAGATACAGAGGATGATAGATACAGAACCGTTTGTCAGGCAGTACGTTCTCTCATCCCAGCGTTCTCAGTGCATTTCTAGTTTGACAGTCAGCTGGCAGGATGTCACTGTCACTCAGATGCTTCGTCACCGTGGCGATGGAGGAGTGTGTGGGATGTGTTTGGCTCGTCTCTCGCTGCCGCCCACCATTGATCGAGCCGGGGTGGTCTCATTCAGGTCCTGCTCCCCTGGGTATTAATCTGCGTTTGATGTCTCTTGTTCTCGTGGTGACTCAGCGCTCAGCGAGGAGAAGAAAGCTGCTGTCTGTTCCGCCTGCGGTTAATACCTGCTCATTTCAGCGCTAATCACAACTGTGGCGGCAGGAATCAGATACAAACCTCTTGTTTTGGCACTCCAGGCTTCAAAGACTCAGATCGGCATTATCTCCGTTTCAGAGCTCAGAAACGCACCTAAATGTCAAGGGTGTAACTGTTCAGTTATTATTATTGAAATGTGCTGCTAATCTGACGCTTTTTCTTTCTCAACACTGAACACACACCGATCAGGCATATCATTCTGACCACCTCCTTGTTTCTACACTCATTGTCCATTTTATCAGCTCCACTTACTATATAGGTGCACTTTGTAGTTCTACAGTTACAGACTGTAGTCCATCTGTTTCTCTGATACTTTGTTAGCCCCCTTTTACCCTGTTCTTGCGCTGGTCTGAGTGGATCAGACACAGCAGTGCTGCTGGAGTTTTTAAACACCTCAGTGTCACTGCTGGACTGAGAATAGTCCACCAACCAAAAATATCCAGCCAACAGCGTCCTGTGGGCAGCGTCCTGTGACCACTGATGAAGGACTAGAGGATGACCAACACAAACTGTGCAGCAGCAGATGAGCTATCGTCTCTGACTTTACATCTACAAGGTGGACTGACAAGGTAGGAGTGTCTAATAGAGTGGACAGTGAGTGGACACAGTGTTTAAAAACTCCAGCAGCACTGCTGTGTCTGATTCACTCGCACCAGCACAATACACACTAACACACCACCACCACGTCAGTGTTACTGCAGTGCTGAGAATGATCCACCACCCAAATAGTACCTGCTCTGTGAGGGTCCATGGGGGTCCTGACCACTGAAGAACAGGGTAAAAGGGGGCTAACAAAGTATGCAGAGAAACAGATGGACTACAGTCTGTAACTGTAGAACTACAAAGTGCACCTATATAGTAAGTGGAGCTGATAAAATGGACAATGAGTGTAGAAACAAGGAGGTGGTCACAATGTTACGCCTGATCGATGTAAATGTGTAGGGGGTGAACAGTGTGACGTCACTGAAAATGTGCTATTTTATATGAGCAAAGGCCAAGGAATCTGTGGAATCTGAGGTTGAAATAATAATAAATCACAATTTTTTCTTTTGGTAAACATTGAAAATGGGCCCCACAGACCACAACACCACACAAGGGTTAATCTGATCTAAGAAATCAGAGTGTGCTGTTTACACGACCACTTAATAATCAGATAACTGCAGAAATCAGATTATGATCGGATTAATAAGCGCATGTGAACCGACTCACCGTCACCCTGTTTTGGCTGCGTTTTTTGGGTGTACACCGTGTTGTGGGAAGACAAATCAACAGACGGATCTGATGAACGGGTCGAACCGAAGCTGATTGTAGTCAACGTTGAAAGGTGATTATTCTGGCTCTGTGTTCTGAACAGAACACAGTAGGAGCAGAAAGTCCCTGCGAGCCCGCCGACACCATCTGTACTCTCAGTTCATCAAATGATGAACACGTTCACAAACCAGGACGAGAGTAAAGAACAATGATGGAGTTCAGTGTGTCTGATCAGCTCCTGCTGTGCTCTGTTTGCCGTGGCTGGTCTCTAGATAGTACGGTCACACCGGTGGGTGGTGGAAACATGTACTCTAAAGCAAACAGATACAGGTTTTTACCACATTCAAGATCTTTTAAATTATTTTTAGCTGCAGTTAACCAACCCTCAAAATTGGGGGTGTTACCGCCCCCTCATCCCTGATGATAAATGTCTGCTAAATGAATGAATGTGACTGTGAAAGTAAACCAGGTGGGAGATTAGCTGTTAGATTAGATCTACAGGTGACGTTATTGCGCTACAAGTGCTGCAGTCGAGTGTTGCACAGAGGGAAAGTGTTGTGTGCGAGTATCTTTAGACACTTTTTCTCGAGCAGTTTCCACAGCACTGTCATCTGCTTCACGTTACCCGCCCCGCTTCTCTTATTCCGTAGGACAGCAGCGCCGTCTCACCTTTCTAATGAGCATCTCACTGACACTCCATCTACCTGCACTCCTCACCGCTTTCCCCCAGTGGCCATACGCATACACATACACATACGGCGTAATGAGCATCCCGCTGACACGCCGTCTACCTGCTCTCCTCACTCTCTGCTCCCCACGGCCACATATATACACTCACATATTCACCCGAGCGCTGCTGCCGGAGTCTGTGCGCTGCACTCACAGCAGACTGTAAGAGAGTCTTTTTAACCCACAGCTCATTGCATGGCTATTAATCTCTCTCCTGATCTCCTTCTGGCCCCGAGAGAGTCTGGCCGTCATCATTTATAACCTGCAGGAACTGCAGTCCGGTCAGCAAGCGGCAGCTTCTTTATTCCTCTGTGTTCTAATACTGTACACTCCACTCCGGCACACCATTACTGTCATAGGAAAACCAGGATCGGAGGTAGGATGCTCGTAGGAGAAGACATTCCTGACTCGTAATCTAGGCCTGGCTTGACAAAAGCCTTCTTACTGCTCTGCGTTTTCTGAATCTAAACTTTTTTAAATACTGTTTTTACAAGTTGCAGTTTTCCAGCCAGAACTACAGAACTTTGCAGGATCGTAGAGGCGATACGGGAATAACACACTTGGGCTTTTGGGACTAATCACACGTTATTCATTAGCTTTCATGCATGATTTGTTTTTCCTCCATAGGAAGTGAATGGCGGACTGGTGCGGCAAATGATGTACAAAGGACGTCCCTCACACTGCCCCTCATAGACGTTACATATAGACTCGTGTACATACTAGCATACATATTAGCAACCACCTGGGATACTATAGCAACAATCTAGCAACACGTCAGAAACCACCTGGGATAACGTACCAGTGACCAAGCAACACTTAGCAGACTCCTGGAATGACATAGCAACACCTTAGCAACCACCTGGGATGATATAGCAATGACCTAGCAACATGTCAGACACCACCTGGAATGACATAGCAATGGTCACCAATGCCTTTGCAAAAACCTGGAATGACATGGGTATGGCTAAGAAACACCTTAGCAACCACCAGGGATAACAAAGCAACACTTTAGCAACCAACTTGGATGCAGTTGGTTAGCAACACCTTAGCAACCACCTGGAATGACATAGCAATGGCCAAACAATACCTTAGCAATCACCTGAGATAACATGGCAACACTTTAGCAACCACCTGGGATAACATAGCAACACCTTAGCAACCAACTGTGATGATATAGCAATGGCCTAGCAACCACCTGGAATTTCACCAGCAATGGCTTTTTCAAGCAAGCTTAAAATTCATTCACAAACTTTCCCGTCTAGTTAGCCGTTGCTATACTATTTTAATGTAGTCATGTAACTACGTGATTAATTAGTTATTCATGCAATCAAATTTATTTCATGTTTCATAATCAATTTATTCATGTTTATATCAAATTTACATCACAAAAGAAGCAAAGATAAACAGTAAATAATGGTTTTAATTTCCAGAAAACAAGACTGAACACACAACAATACCTTTTCATCAAATTCAAATCATAATTAACATCTCCTAATAACAAACTCACACGATGAGGTGTTCAAGGCAGGATGCACATTTGCATCTGTGATCTTTTTAAATGAAACAGTAGAGGCCATATCGCCCCCTACACTTCCTGTAGTGTATTACAGTCTGTCAGAATGACTGTGTGGATCATATGAACATTATAGAGTGCTTTTTAAATGAAACAATAGAGGCCATATCGCCCCCTACACTTCCTGTAGTGTATTACAGTCTGTCAGAATGACTGTGGATCATGGATTTTGTTGACTAATTGACTGTTTTTGGTATGTTGAGTGTTTTATCGCTATTTTAAGTGTGTACTATAACTTTTGGTCTGAGAAGTAGCCGGTTGCTGCTGTTGTTGTTGCTGCTGGTGTTGTTGTTGTTTTTCTTCTTCTTCTTCTTTTTCTTTTTAGTATTATAATTATAGACTTCTGCACCACTTCACACATCTGTATCTGAGCTGTAGCTTTTCCCCAGCTGTGTTTTGGGTTTTTTTGCAGTGCTGTGGGTGAACAGCAGTGATGTAGCCCCGCCTTTGTTCAGGACCGTTACGGATGCAGAGCCCGTGTTCCCCTCGTTAATGAGACCACGAGGGTCAGTGGGTTTCTGAAGGTGTGTCGTGAGTGTGCCGGCGTGTGTCCGTGTCTGAGGCGATGCTCCAGGCCTGTTTTAACAGCCTCTGCTGGAGCGAGCTGCTGTTTTATTAATGCAGGATTGTCATTGTTTCATTTGTGAGCCGTGTTTAAATCAGGCTGCGCTTTGACTTAATTTCTCAATGAGCTCGTTCGCGCCGTCGTTGAGCATGTGTTTGTAAGTGATATAACCTCGGGCTGAACAATAACGGTTCAGAGGGCCCGCGGGCCCGCTCAGTTTAGCGCTTTTCCTGCTCAAGGACACTTGTTTGAAGTCGTGAAGAGATTGGTAATGAGATGATGAGTTGAATCAGGTGCACTGGAGCAGGGAGGGAGCTGCTCTCCACAAAACCAGCTGGAATAAACATGTAGTTGTTTTGCGGAAACCAGCAGAGTCTGAATGTGCAATAGAATCTGTATTATTAAAGCAATAAGCCACCATGTGTTGCAGTGAGAACACCTGCTTAACTGCAGGGAAAGTCACTGTAACACGGTTTACAGCAGGTTATTTTAAAATGTAGCACCTTGTAAACAAATTCACTAACATTATTAGTGTAAATGCTAGAGAATTTCTAATTTCAGCTCTGCTGAACTAGAAACTTGTGCACTCCTTATATGCCTTTTTCACACAGTGTCTGTTTTTCAACATCCAACAGTTGAACCATGCATTTTTGTTATTCAATAACATCAGAAATATATTTAAAATAAATTATGTATGATCTACACAACCGGCAGAGAACTAGGATTTCCACATCGTAGGTGAACAAACAGGTCAACCTTTGTAAAAGTCAGTTTTTTAGTGTTTAAACTAGGATTGTCAAATGATTACAGTAAATAATCATACAATTACATATAATTAATGCTCTACTTTGATACAAATTAGTTTCAGTTTATGCAGTGCATATTGTTACAGCTATATGGTTGGATAAAATAAGCTTCATCTGAAAGTATCTTTTGATTTCGGTCATGCAACATGAACACTTTTTAAAGTTTTCATCACCAATGTCCAGTGAGAGCAATAGCGGCTGCATGATCCAATCATTTTATATATATGTGTTATATATATGTGTGTTTGTGTATGTATAAAATGTATAAAAAAATGTATAAAAAATTTTATTTTAATGTAAGTCAGTTCACAGTTCATCCAGATGTTTTTCCAAGTCATTTTGGCCCATTTGTTTTGGTCCATATGTCATGAAATGTACACACAATGTAAAGAGCAACAGGCATTTTCCAAAAATTGTCAAAAACTAAAAAATGACAAAAATGGAGATACGTTTTGTTCCAATTGTTGCAATTATATCTATATCTATCTGTGTGTGTGTATGTATGTATGTGTATGTGTATATATATATATATATATATATACATATATATATATATATATATATATATATATATATATATATAGCTTTTTAGCCCCGCAAGCCCGGCCCGTGTTTAAATAAGGCTAATCCAAAAACATGCAAGTGTGACGCGGCAACAGAATTCAGCGCTCGCGGATGAAAAAATGCAAACAATGTTTTATTATCAGGTGACACAAGCGGGGTTGAAAAACAAGCGTGTGTCTTGATCAAAAGGCAGCAGAAGATCACCGAAGTGATCATAACACTGGGCAGACAAAACCAAGAGGAAAGTCAAAATCGTCGTCAAAAAGGCAGGCAGAAAGGTCAAAAACACAAATCCAATACAGAATCAGCAAAGGTACAAAAGGAGTAGGCAAAAATCAAGGTCGATATAACAAACGTGGGTCGAAAACAATCACTCATAAAACAGATCAGAAAAAACGCTCAGTAAGTTCCGGAGAATCAATACCTCGCAAAGTACCCTAACTAAAGCCCGGGCTGATATACTATTCTAAGAGAGTCATATGATTCAAAACACAGGTGTTCTTAGTCGATATTCAGGTGATTGGGAACGCTGACAGGTGCGTGAACAATTATCATGGGTCATGTGATCACCCAAGGGATTATGGGCAATGGAGTCCGCTCTGGACTCCGAGTCCGAGAGAAGTTGCTCATCCACGTGATCTCCCAGGTCCTTCTGGGAAACGTAGTCCGAATCCGTCCGAGGCGTGACAGCAAGGGTCCATCCGTTAGTCATTCAGCTAAAGGGAATAATCTTAGCATAGTTTGCACTACTTGTACATCACATTGTATGTTCCTATGGCATACTGTAGTTCTGTGGTCACTTATAGGTGGACCACGGTTCTGGTCCGGACCCAGATGCTGTCCTATCCGAACCTGGACCTATAACTGATGAACTATTGTGAATTATTTAACTTCAGCGGGCATTACTTTTCTACCCTTTACGGTTCCGGTTTAGCAGCCCAGGAAACTCGCTGACCAATCGCATGCGTCATAAATATCACATGTGACACTACTCAGCCAGTCAGATCTGGGCATTAGGATGAGCACTGAGACTTGAGTCAGTGGCGCACACACACTCAGGGGACAGACGAGGCGAGAAACAACAGTTAGAGAAGAAAGTGTATATATTGTTGAAGTATTACTGAATTGTACTTTATTTGATCTGACATTGTTGTTAACTACATTAGATGTTAATGCAACTACAAGGCTACTTCAGTAAACAGTATATGGCACTGAAGACATGGACATATGATGACATATGATGTTCTGGACCTTTGCTTGGACCGTATTGAATTAAATATCCCTGCTGTAGCTGCTAATATACAGTCAATGACTCCAACTTCTCTAGGACTGTAGACCTCTTGCTCTCATAACACACCGTTACATCTAGTTTTGGTGGAACTGGAGCTCCATCAAGCTGTTGCTTTTTTCAGTTTGCTGCTCATTGATTTATCCATAGTTCTTCAGTTCTCCAGTCTGCTAAAGCAGTCCTCCTGACCTCCTTACTGATATTACTGACATTATTGATATTACTGCATCAGGTGGGTAGTAACTATTACATTTACTTAAGTGTACTTCAGTAAAATACTGATGGATTTGTGCTCTGAATGTTCTTAAATTGTAATGCTTTTATTTCTTCTCAGGCATATTAGTGAGTAAAGGAATCTACTTTTTACTCAGTTTCAATTTAGCCATTCGTATTTAGTTACAAATTCCTTTTGTGTTTAATTTTTATTCTGTTTTGTTGACATCTGTACTGCTTTGTGATTGGTCACATCTCTGACTTTGGCGTTTTAGCATTTTATTTTATCCCAAAAAGAGAATAAAGTATAACAGACATCTCCTGTGCTGATAGATGCTGTATTTATTAAGAAGTTCTACTGCAGTTCAATAAGTTTCTCAGTACTTAATAAAAATATGGGTCGATTTCCCATTCCACCAGCAAAATGGCCACTAGGGGGCGCAGCAGAAGGAGTCTGTGCATACAAATGCAGCACACTGAATCAACACTGCCCTGACGCAGCCATGCTAATGTGGCTGTCTGTGTTCTATAATGTATGACCACATCATGCTCCAGTTCAGGGTTATTGAAAGTTTACTGAACGCACCTTTGCATTAAAGTGCCTGGAGATTCTCTTCTCTTCACTCCGCCTGCTCGTGTGTGTGTGTGTTCACCCCCGAGGAAAAAGAGTGGGAAGGTGAGAGAGAGACTGAAAGATTTAAAGATCGAGAGGGACGGGAGAAAAGGCAGCCGTCGCATAGTTTATCTCTGGAAAAAATCCATAACGTATGAAGGGGTCTGGCAGCCGTCTGCAGGGGCTAATAAAATAACACGCTCTTATATTAGCAGATGGATTGAGCTGTAACACACAGTGGGGGACGACATCAGTGTCTGTTTACTGTAGAAATAAACCATAATAATAATCATAATTATACATTTCATATGTTAAAAACGCAGCTCACAGTGTTTACAAGGAGAGACGCACCAATACCAGCGGTATGAGTTTAGCATGTTTAGCATAATGATGCATACAATGGAATTAAATTGACAGCAGCCAGTTTTGCTGGTTTAGCACAAAAATAAAAATACACCGATCAGGCAAAACATTATGTCCTTGTTTCTACGCTCATTGTCCATTTTATCAGCTCCACTTACTATATAGGTGCACTTTGTAGTTCTACAGTTACAGACTGTAGTCCATCTGTTTCTCTGATACTTTGTTAGCCCCCTTTTACCCTGTTCTTCAGTGGTCAGGACCCCCATGGACCCTCACAGAGCAGGTACTATTTGGGTGGTGGATCATTCTCAGCACTGCAGTAACACTGACATGGTGGTGGTGTGTTAGTGTGTGTTGCGCTGGTCTGAGTGGATCAGACACAGCAGTGCTGCTGGAGTTTTTAAACACCTCAGTGTCACTGCTGGACTGAGAATAGTCCACCAACCAAAAATATCCAGCCAACAGCGTCCTGTGGGCAGCGTCCTGTGGGCAGCGTCCTGTGACCACTGATGAAGGACTAGAGGATGACCAACACAAACTGTGCAGCAGCAGATGAGCTATCGTCTCTGACTTTACATCTACAAGGTGGACTGACAAGGTAGGAGTGTCTAGTGGAGTGGACAGTGAGTATAAAAAGCATATTAGACTGGATTGTGACATACTTTATCACAGTAACAATATATATTTTCATATTGTCATATTAAATAAAGCACAGTAATGAAATATTTATAAATGGAATAATACTTTTACCAGTAATGATAATATCATATAATTATAATAACATAATGACAATATAAATATAGTAATCTAATTACATTACTGGTAATGTATTACATTTTCAGGTTGACCATATGTAATACCTTATTATGTCACTAGAAATGTATTAAATTTGTAAGTTGATCACTTTTGCTCAAATATGTCTTGAAAATGGGTGGTGTAATACTTTTAAGAGCACAAATTTGTATGGTAATATATTCATATTACACATGATCAACCTGAAAATGTAATAAGGTGTTATGATAAGGCACCGTATTATATTATTGGGCAAGTTATTACGTTACTAGTTTTGCAAAATCTTGTTACATCCCTGTCCGTTGGTACATTATTGGGAAATTGCTACATTATTGAGCTCTACAAACCAGATCTCAAGTAATTAGACCATATGAATTCAGAAAATGTCTTGAGATTAAATTTGGCGCCATCATCGGACCGGAGAGAATGTTAGACGGGGTGGAATCTCACCCTGCGGGGCTTCTTCCTCATCTTTACCCAGTTAGCTTTATGCTAGCCGGTATTAGCTTTTTGCTAGCAGGCTTGGTGGTCCAGGCAGGGGGCCTTAAGCTTTGCCTACCGTGAAGGATCCCTGAAGGGCATGGACCCCCACCGTCTGGGTGCTGAGACAGACGGTGGGGGTCCACACAGAGAGTCTGTGGCAGAATTCGCTTCAAAGCACATAAAGCAGCCTGCAGGGCCACTGGCCCAAAGCTGGACGCGTCCCAGCGTCTCAGAGATGAAAGAGCTTCCACTCCTCTGTTTAGGCGGCACAGGCCGAGACACTTTCAGTCCCTCTTCTGAAACTTCTTCATTCTCTTTTTGGTCGACTGCCTGAAAGGAAGAACATATCAAATGCCTCGTTTAGATCACAGAAAATCAGTGGTGTAATTCACATATGAGGTGCTAATACTTAAGAAATGTGAATTTCAAACATTAGCGAGGATTTGTGCACCTTCAGAAAGTACTGATGTGTTGTTTTCTATATACAGTGGCTTTACTGATCATTTCATGCCTTATTTCTTCTTCAAAGCTGCCAGTAAACTCTAATCCCTGCTGTTCAGATGGCTGAGATGTTCATGTTTGAACACATCTGCATTTGCGTAACGCGCTGATCTGCAGGGCTGAGGAGCAAAACTGACTCACAACCGATGAAGCAACCAAATATATTCTTAATTAAAAGAGACACAAAGATCTTAAATTTGGAGAACAAATCGGAAATTAGAGGTGGAAAAAAACACAAATACGTTACCTTGGATTGATCTACAGATGGTGATTCGACTGCATCAATTTTAAAATGTTAGAATCAGTTGTAGTTAATTATTCAATAACGTATGCACTTATTGTTAAATTATAATTTTCAAACATCATTATTATTTTCTTGCATCTTCGGTAGGAAACTTTTCCTCAAAAGTAGAACAGCTTCTTGTAAAATGTCTCTCAACGTTTGATTGTTTACGAGGCTGAAGTCGCTTCTCGTTCACCAGCTCCTTGTTCGAATTTTCCAGTTCCACCTTAAATGGTGCCTTAGGCACCAGATTGTAACTGCTGCACCATTTTAATGTGGAATGGGACAATTCAAACAAGAAGTTTAATGTAAGATTTAATGTATCAGGAAACCAGCTGGAGTGATCATAAAAGTCCATTCAAGTCTCCACATGATCAACTTTTGTCTTAAATCTTTCTGTTTGCCGTTTCTACTAGCTAGGCGAGATTGTTGTCTGTGTTCCACCTTAAATGGTGCAGCAGTTAAATTCTGGCACCTCAGTGTTATAATAATAATTGCTGCACCATTTAAGGTGCAATGGGAAAATTCAAACAAGAAGGTGGGAAATAGGAAGCCGACTTCAGCCTCGTCAGGGAACACAAACTCTTCTTAAAGCCCCTCCCCTTTCACAGGATATGATAGTGCTTTTAACGACATGTCGCTTTGCATGGGATTCATATAATCCAAGGTTATTTCTACGGCTTGTTTTATAGAAGGTAAAAGGCGCCGGACTCTTTGCTGACGCAGGACACAGTGAGTAAAAATGACTGACATGACTCAATCAGATGAGACTAAAATCACTGAGAAACACCGGTAATAATTACTTTACCCTCCTCATGTAAAACTAATCCTGTCCGAATACGGCTTTAGACTCAGTAAACACACCGATCAGGCATAACATTCTGACCATCTCCTTGTTTTCTACACTCATTGTCCATTTTATCAGCTCCACTTACTATATAGGTGCACTTTGTAGTTCTACAGTTACAGACTGTAGTCCATCTGTTTCTCTGCATACTTTGATAGCCCCCTTTTACCCTGTTCTTCAGTGGTCAGGACCCCCATGGACCCTCACAGAGCAGGTACTATTTGGGTGGTGGATCATTCTCAGCACTGCAGTAACACTGACGTGGTGGTGGTGTGTTAGTGTGTGTTGTGCTGGTGCGACTGGTGCGAACACTGTCCACTCACTGTCCACTCTATTAGACACCCTACTTTGTTGGTCCACCTTGTTGATGTAAAGTCAGAGACAGCAGCTTATGTGTGTCAGCACAGTTTGTGTTGGTCATCCTCTAGTCCTTCATCAGTGGTCACAGGACGCTGTTGGCTGGACATTTTTGGTTGGTGGACTGTTCTCTGTCCAGCAGTGACACTGAGGTGTTTAAAAACTCCAGCAGCACTGCTGTGTCTGATCCACTCAGACCAGCACAACACACACTAACACACCACCACCACGTCAGTGTTACTGCAGTGCTGAGAATGACCCACCACCCAAATAGTACCTGCTCTGTGAGGGTCCATGGGGGTCCTGACCACTGAAGAACAGGCTAAAAGGGGGCTAACAAAGTATCAGAGAAACAGATGGACTACAGTCTGTAACTGTAGAACTACAAAGTGCTCCTATATAGTAAGTGGAGCTGATAAAATGGACAATGAGCGTAGAAACAAGGAGGTGGACATAATGTTATGCCTGTTCGGTGTAATTAAACAGTAATAGATTAGAGAAGAATTACAGAAATGAACCGAAATAATGCGCCATGTCAGTCATTCTGATTCTGATTCTGATTCTGAAGAATGAAAACTAGGATAAAATATACAACAGCTCCTGGAAAGTGGGTCCTCCATCTCACGGAGTGAATCCTCTGTTTCCGCTCTGACTGGCCAGGAGTCTCTGTCTCTCTCTCTCTCTCTCTCTCTCTCTCTCTCTCTGCTTCACCGTTAACGATGTTAGCCACTAAGCTTGGCCCGAGTGCCCTGGTTTCCCACTAACAGGCGTGCTACCCGCCCAGAGGCCGTCCTTTGCCTGCCCCGATGATTTCAGGTCTCTGGCAGGCTCAGGATTTCCAGACATGGCTGAGGTTTTGTTAGCGTGGATGCTAATTTGTTTTAGAGCTAGCCAGCAGCACCTAGCGCCAACGTAGCAGCGACAGAACAGGCTAACGCACTGACAGGCTGCCAGGCTCGCGCCAGGCTGTGGGAGAGAAACAAAGCGTGCTGGCTGGAGAACAGACACGCTCATACGCGCTCTTACACCGGGCCGAGCGGCGCTGTTTTGGCTCGACGCTCGTAAAAAAACGGCCGCGTGGAAGTGAGAACAGCCGCGCCGCCCGCCAGGCCGGAGCCAAAACGGCCCTCATTCCACAGCTATGAGGACAGCTGGTGAATTAGCAAATGAAGGGGCTCGGCGGGTATTGACCTCATTTCGCTTTAAAGCGATAGTTTGGCCTTCAGGCTTCTTCACGTTCAGGTTTCAGTTGGAAAATCATGTTTTCTGTTACTGTTTGATACAATTTTAGCTTTAACCTTTTCAACTCCTTGGGACCCCCGGTGGTCCCAAAACACACTTCATCATATTCTTCATAACTTTCATATTTCATAAGCTGCATTCGAAAGGTGGGGGTCGTATGAGAACTGTCTTCTTTCCAGTCAAATAGATGGGTGATGTAATTTTAAATTTTTTTGTCCACTGAAAGTCGACCCATTTTTCCACAAATCTGGGATATAAACTATAAACAGATGGCGTCTCTTCAGTGATAAACTCTGTAAAAATTATTTTTATAAAAAAATACAAAGCGTCTAAGATTTTTGGCTTTCAGCAGTAAATTGTAAGCGTATAGCAATATGCGTGATCATAAAACACATGTTCTGTTAATTTGAGGGGAGCTTTTACAAAAAGTAAATAAATAAATAAAATAAAAATGTACATTTATTTCATGCAGTTACTGAATAATTTGCCTTACGCTTTGGTCATGTAAATTCAGATGGAACAACCAAAATATACCCTGGAGAATAAAAGGTTAGAATTGGACAAAATTCAGCGTTCAGCTGCTGGTTCTGGCTATTTTGAGTTTTGGCCAAACCATCACTCTAACCTTACCGTCGCCAGTGAGAACAAACTCATTCTGCAGTTTTATATAAATCGGTTTTCATTGAAAGGGGAGGGATTATGTGGAAAGTTCTGTCAATATTTTTGTATGATTTGAATTCTGTGAAAAGTTTTGTTGTGTTTACGGTCATTTTTCCATACATGCAAACTCGCCTTTCCTCAAAATTCGCATTCTGAATGATGAACATCAGCAACGCTACATCATTCAGCCAAATATCAAATATCATCACATTGCCCACCCCCAGCTCCAAGTCTGTAATAAACCTTATTTATGTTTGTTTCACTACCAATTTCATTGGGCTTTAAAAAGTTAGCTCACCTCTGAGTTTCCTTTTTAAAGCCCAAACAAGATATAAGTGTTCATAATTGGTAGTGAAACAAACATAAATAAGGTTTATTACAGACTTGGAGCTGGGGGTGGACAATGTGATGATATTTTAATGTTATCATGATAAATTACATCACAGTGTGCTTTTCTGAGCATATTGTGGATATCGTCAATACTTAAAGAACACTCAGTAGTAACTACATGTTTCATTACAAAGGGAGCAAAATTAGGCCTAATTAGTTGGATTTAGTGCCGTTTGTAAAAGATTGAATAAAAAAGTTAATAAATAGTTGTAGATTTAGTAATAATAATTATTATTATAATAATATTGTTTCATTTTATTGTATGTGGCACTACAGATTCTATTTTGTCTGTTCCAACTTATTAAATCTCAGAAAAATCGAATATAATGCATATCGTGGATTGTGGAAATGTTTTTAAGTATCATGATATAATAATTTTGCCATATCGCTGCTTGAAACGTTAAATCTCTCAGTGGTGCAATAGGATTGAGAAATGTGGCAAAAATGTAATTTCACAATATAAAGGTTTTCACAATACACACTTTATTTTTTTCTGACATCTGAAGTAACGCTACACTGTGATATGTGATATAATTTATCATGATAATGATGAATATTGTCATATTTCTCATCCCTATTGTAGCACATTCATACTGAATGCCTGATAAACTATGTTCCAAATCATTACTGGAATGTAAAGAGCTGCATTTCATTAACTTGCAGTTTAATTTTTGCACATTCACATTTTCTTTCATTAGCTTTCAAACAGTGGGTGAAAATGTATATAAATTATCAGTCAGCTTCCATTTTGTTTTCTTCTTAAAACTGATCTAGGATAAGTGGATTTGGACTGTAGCTGCTATGAAATCTAAACCACCGTCTGCACATGACAATGAGTGGCAATTATTGGGGGTCCAAGCACCGTGAACCATCATGGATCGAGGAGAACCCAAATGATGGGCGAAGTTTTTAGAATGGAGTCTGTTTCTAATGGATGTGGGATCTCAAAAGGAGATTTCACATTTTGAACAGTTTGACCTTTTGACCTTGGTATGGTGATCCACAGATTTTAACCAAAAAGTCAAAATATCTAAAAATAAATAAATAAATGAATAAATTTAAAAATACATTTTGTGGTACTAGCATAGCTGAAGTGAAGACTCTAACCTGTCCTTACAGAATGGAAATCAGATGTAAATGTAATTCATTACTTAACAATGCAGTTCATTTTAAAATTATATATTTACATTTAAAGAATTGATTTAAATTGAATGCATTGCAAAACGTTGACAGTAACTCTAGACTTCTAGTAGTTAAATTGAATGTATTCTTTAATGGGAACCCGGAGAGAATAATAAAGCAGATATGAGATCGGATCAGCTAACTTAACTTTGACCCAGTTGCGTGTAATGAAGTGCAATTTGAGGGGATTTTGTGCTTTTGTGGCTTTTATTTACTGACAGCGCTTCCTGCTTTTCTCTCTCGTTGTTGTTACCCTGTGTTGTGATGAAAGGAACGTGCTCTTTGCTCGGTTTCACGCTGCCACACGGCTGCGTTTCTCTGCATGAGTTTGTTTTTTATTCTTTTATTCCGTTTCAGAGGTGACTGCACCTTCAGCGCTGGGGGGAGAATAAACTTTAGCTTCTGGCCATCCAAAACTTCAGAGCGTTAACCCTCATCTCACCTGCAGAAGAGTCTGAGCAGATCAGAGTTTGTGTTTAGCTCATTAAAACCTGCCTGCAGAGTAACTGAGGTATGTATATAGATAGACAGACAGGCAGGCAGGCAGATGAATACATGAATAAATAAACTGAAGGACAGAAAGACAGATAGATAGACAGACAGGCAGAAGGACAGACAGACAGGCGGAAGGACTGACAGAGATAGACAGACAGGGAAACAAATAATAAGACAGATATAAGGACAGACAGGCATATACAGAGACAGATAGAGGGACAGACAGATACAGAGACAGAGAGACGGACAGCCAGCCAGAAAAAGAGACAGATGGAAGGACAAACAGACGTATAGAAGGACAAACAGACAGATACAGAGACAGATCGAAGAGCAAACAGAGAGACAGACAGATAGAAGGGCAGACAGACAGATAGAGAGACTGATAGAGGGACAGACAGATACAGAGACAGATAGAAGGACAGACAGAAAGAGACAGAAGAACAAGGAAACTGATAAGACAAACTGACAGACACAGAGACATGGAATGGCACACAGAGAGACAGGCAGATATAGAGATGGGTAGAAGGACAGATTGAGAGACAGAAGGACAGACAGATAGAGAGGCCAATAAAAGGACAGACAGACAGATAGAGACAGATAAAAGGACATACAAACATAGACAGACAAATGCAGAGACAGATAAAGAGACACATAGAGGGACAGACAGAGACAGATAAAGAGACACAGAGGGACAGACAGATATAGAGACTGATAGAGGGACAGACATACAGAGACAGATAAAGAGACACATAGAGGGACAGACAGATATAGAGACTGATAGAGGGACAGACAGATACAGAGACAGATAAAGAGACACATAGAGGGACAGACAGATACAGAGACAGATAAAGAGACACATAGAGGGACAGACAGATAGAAGGACAGACAGAGAAAGAGACAGAAGAACAAGGAAACTGATAAGACAAACTAACAGACGCAGAGACAGATGGAATGGCACACAGAGAGACAGGCAGATATAGAGATGGGTAAAAGGACAGATTGAGAGACAGAAGGACAGACAGATAGAGAGGCCAATAAAAGGACAGACAGACAGAGACAGATAAAAGGACATACAAACATAGACAGACAAATGCAGAGACAGATAAAGAGACACATAGAGTGACAGACAGATACAGAGACAGATAGAAAGACAGACAGATACAGAGACAGATAGAAAGACAGACAGCCAGGATCGAAGGATAGAGTGAGACAAATAAGCCAGACACTAATTGAAAAGGTGCTGGTTGTGTGTAGAACAGTACTCGACTGTTTGAGGTGGAACCTGCTGTCACCACAGAGCTTCACTCTCAGGGGTAATAAAATACAGTGAATGAACCTAATAAAATAAAATACCTCCAGTAAAATAAACACAGCTGAGTAGAGGGCGAAGTAGTGTTTACTGGTGGTGTGAGATCAGAGAGAGACTCTAGTTAAGGAAGAGCTGGTACCTGGTTGTTGGTGGAGACGGTGTGGTGAGCGAGAGCTGACGGAGGAGCACCGTCTCACTGCGCTGACGTGCAGGTGTGGTCAGCGGAGGGAAATGGATTTGAATCGATTTAGTTTAATGCAGTTTAATTACAGAGAGTATCACCTGCTGTTCTGCTCGACCCCCACACACATGTTTATTGGATAACTGCAGCGTTAAAGCTGGATTTACCGGCTTCCCCTGATCACTCAAACGCCCATCAGACGAGACACGTTCGGTGTTTCATTTGGTTTAGCACTGTGCTATTTTCTTTCGCACTGCAGCTGCTGCTTTTAGCTATGCTAACGTACTTTAGTCCATGTTTATAGTAGGGATGCATCGATACTGATACTAGTATCAGGTATCGATCCAATACCACGCTCATTTACTAGCACTCATAAAAATTCTCTGATACCTGCTGCTACCATGTGATGTAAGCCGAGAGTAGCTGCTGCGCTCAGTGAAGGAGGATCTGCTCACACAGAGGAGAGTTACTGACTCCGTCGCAGTCGGATATAAAGCTGTCGCTCACTTCAAACATTCCGCCTTGACGCATTCCCACCAGGATACACTGTGTGATTTTAGACCGTTTATAAACACACAATCACAACGGCTTCCACAACCCGGGTGAAGACACGTAGGCCAACAAAACGGAGGTGAAAAAGTCAACATTTCCTACCAAAATCTGTCCATGCAACTTTACTCTGACTGAGTAGTGGGGTGTGTCAAAAAGTTCCAACATTATTCTCACATTAGTCTTAATTTCATTCAATTAGATGACTGTAGAGTTGCGTACTTCCCTAAAACAACGTGACACAAACAGCTTTCAGCACAGAGAGTTCCGATAATTCTGCATTTTTAGTCTTTTAATTTTCTTCAAAATTATTAGTTGTAATTTCTTGTATTACTGTTAAGCTTTATCATCTGTCTGTAAAGCACTTTGACTATCATGAAAATGAAAATGATTATTATTATTATTATTATTATTATAATATCATAAAAGGTTGTATTAGGAAAGAAAGTGTTTCACTCTGGTGCCTTCTGAGCTCCACACGTTCGTACATGGCATGTAACTCCCGGTAAACAGGATGTGAGCAACAGATCAGAATTCCTTGACTTTCTTCTCTTGTAAAAACGGAAAACTTGACTATAAAAACATAAACGTTCTGCCTTTCTGTCCCGGCTGCATCAGTTTAGCGCAGAAGCAGCCACGAACGCTCGCGGTGTAGATCAGTCTGTCTAGAATCTAATGCAGAATTCACCTCCGTGATGCATTTACTGGCAAAACTAAACTAAAAAACGAAAGTGTTGAACTAAACCGACTCAGAAACGTTCAGCTTTGCCGACTGTGATCTAAACGTCGCTGTATTTCACTGTAATTTATTGCTGCTTATTAACACAAGAGCCTGTACCTGTAACTGTACCGCTTTCCTGCAGTTAAATCAGTGTATCAGCTTTATCACCATTCATGCTGAACCCCTTGACCTTTAATTACCGTTAAATTCCCAGGTAAAATGTGTGGAGGAGGCAGTGTTGTCGTAACGCCCACCCTGAGGTGAAGTCTTCCATTACCGGTTAGCTGCATTAGCCTCGTAGCTCCAGTGCTGAAACTAAAGAAGTGAAATTCAGACACCCAACGTTTCCTGGCTGATCGACTGTGCTTGATGCACGAAGGAAACTGGGGGAGTTTGACTTTCACCAAACCTTCACTTTAAACCTCCCAGTCGCCAGTTTGTGAGTTTAGCCACGTGATTTGCGTTCATTCTCTTCAGGGCTGATTCCTGCATTTCTGCTCATTGTGTCTTTCATTTCCCCCTTTAAATCAGCTTTGTAGTTTTATTTGTGATTTATTTTAAATCTTCTACTATTAAAGTGCTTCAATTCCACTGAGGATCACTAAGTTCTTTAATCGTCAATTCTTTTATTGTTTATTTGGGTGTGGGTGACGAAACTTCTGTACTTAGAATGATATTAGATTAAACTGAACTCAGTTTCTCTGGGAGAAACCAAAAAACTTTATATATAAAGCTATATATATATATATATATATATATATATATAATGTAATATATATATAAACATATATGCATTTAAATAAATCATTAAGATCTGCTGTGTTGCAGTGCACGACCTACTGACTACTAAACATATATAAAATTAATTGCTGGGTGAGGTTCTCGTGGTTCCTGTGTGTTTGGGTGGAGCTGTTCCTGTAGTGGTGTCAGTAGTAGTGTCCTGTGTCTGTACTCGGCTTATTTATTTATTTATTTGTTTGTTTGTTTATTTATTTATTTCCTCTGTAATTAAGCGCAGTGCTGTTTCGCTGTGGTCATTAGCGCTGCCCCGAGGCTCCTCTCCTTCTGTTTACTGGTTTAGGGTCAGCTGGTCATTTGTTCTTGCTGTGTTCGGGGTTTTTTTAGGTCCAGAGCTCAGACACACACACTTCATCTACACTCTCTAAACAGTGTGTTTGTGTGTGTGTGTGTGTGTCTGCACAGCTGTTAACTCTCAGCGTTTATGTTTTTCAGCTGTATCTGAACCTCACAGCAGTACAGATCTGATTAATTCCGATACTGTAAAGGCAGAACGCTGTAGGATGGTAGTGGAAAATATACGCAAAATTTATATCACAGCATAATTGTGATTGCTGGCGGTTTCGGTATATATTACAGTACAGTGTGTTTGTGTGTACTGTTCTCAAATAAAACCATTTTAAATGCTTAAGTAAACCTTTTTTGTAGATTAACCGTGGCGTGTTATTCTGGACGTCCCTTCACTTTCAATAAGAACCACATTTAACAACTGCAGTACAACTAAAATATTGTGTAAAATTGAAAAAAAAATAATAAATGAAAAGTATACACACAAATGTCAATATTACAGAGTGTCTAAAGGTGTTTGGTGCATTTTTTTTTTTTTTATAAAAATCTGGTGAGCACCAGATACTATGTAACTAAAATTATCTGCTGCTCACCACATAGTATTGGGTACTTACCTAATAGTATCTGGTGCTCGCCTAAAAGTATCTAAAAAAAAAATACACCTCACGTCCCTTCAGGGTCTCTGACTTTGTTCTCACTTTTGTTTTTTCGTTTTTTCCAAACCATAGAGTTTTATACATCAGCACTGTTTTTTGTTTAAAATATGCTGTATTTTTTTATTTATTTTTTTTTTACTGAAACTCTCACAAAAAAAACAAACAAAAAAACAGGGTGGGCCCACATTAGTATCTGGTGTTGACCCATGTTTGTCTGAAGAAATGCGACAAATTTCTATGAAACAATCGTGGATTTGTTTGTTTACATACATATATATACACACACACACATTTTTTGCAAACTGCTGAAAATGTGTGCATTTATATTTCGATTAGTGTGGTACACTTTAAAAAATGGTTCAGTGTTTTACCTTAAAATGGTGGGAATTGTAGTGAAAACATGAAAACTATGTAAAATTGTGCAGTGTGTCGGGCCGATGGCGCTAACACTCCACAAGTAACACATTAAACTGTGTTTTCAGGTTAGGAAGCCTCTTTAAAAGCTAATAAGAAGGTTCCACTGTAGACGGGAAAACAGCTCAGTGGAAAAAACAACTCTTTATTTCTGCTCATTTAAAAACCACATACACGCTGATCTCATCCACCCAAATACAAAACGCATTCACTTCATTCCACACAGACGGGAAATACAGCTTTACTCACAGAGAGAGAAAGAGAGAGACAGAGAAGAGAGAGAGACAGAGAGAGAGAGAGAGAGACAGAGAGAGAGAGAGAGAAAGACAGAGAGAGAGAGAGAAAGAGAGAGAAAGAGAGTCAATATAGGTAGAGAGAGATAGAGAACAGATAGTGAATGGAGAGAGAAAGAGTGCAGGTAAAGAGAGGTGGAGATTTGATAGTGAAGGTAGAGAGAGGTAGAGAATAGATGGTAGAGAGAGGTAGAGAATAGATGGTAGAGAGAGAGAGTTTGTAGGTAGAGAGAGGTAGAGAATAGATGGTAGAGAGAGGTACAGAATAGATGGTAGAGAGGTAAAGAATAGATGGTAGAGAGTGGTAGAGAATAGATGGTAGAGAGAGGTAGAGAACAAATTGTAGAGAGAGGTAGAGAATAGATGGTAGAGAGATGTAGAGAACAGATGGTGGAGAGAGGTACAGAATAAATTGTAGAGAGAGGTAGAGAATAGATGGTAGAGAGATGTAGAGAACAGATGGTGGAGAGAGAGAGAGTTTGTAGGTAGAGAGAGGTAGAGAATAGATGGTAGAGAGAGTTAGAGAATAGATGATAGAGAGAGGTAGAGAATAGATGGTTGAGAGAGAAAGTTTGTAGGTAGAGAGAGGTAGAGAATAGATGGTAGAGAGAGGTAGAGAATAGATGGTAGAGAGAGGTAGATAATAAATTGTAGAGAGAGGTAGAGAATAGATGGTAGAGAGAGGTAGAGAATAGATGGTAGAGAGAGGTAGAGAACAGATGGTGGAGAGAGAGAGTTTGTAGGTAGAGAGAGGTGGAGAATAAATGGTAGAGAGAGGTAGAGAATAGATGGTAGAGAGAGGTAGAGAACAGATGGTGGAGAGAGAGAGAGAGTTTGTAGGTAGAGAGAGGTAGAGAATAGATGGTAGAGAGAGGTAGAGAATAGATGGTTGAGAGAGAGTTTGTA
This sequence comes from Colossoma macropomum, assembly GCF_904425465.1. Taxonomy (NCBI): domain Eukaryota; kingdom Metazoa; phylum Chordata; class Actinopteri; order Characiformes; family Serrasalmidae; genus Colossoma; species Colossoma macropomum. Next base: position 4,083,569 of record NW_023494790.1, read on the forward strand.
GGTAGAGAGAGGTAGAGAATAGATGGTGGAGAGAGGTAGAGTTGGTGCTGTGAGTGAGGATGGACGGTCACACAGCAGAAGTGGTTTAAACGCTGTGATGTGCTGATGTGTGAGTCTGTGTGTCCTCATTAGAGTGTAATGTGAGTTGAGTTTAGCCGCTGTCAGAGAAGAGACGCTCGTCTGCCTCGCTCTGACCAAATCGCCATAATGAACTCCCTCTCTCCTCCCTCTCTCTCCTCTCTCTTCTCCCTCTTTCCTCCCCCTTTTCACTCTGTTCTCTCTGTTTGCCCTGTTTGTGTTCCTCTGTGTGGTCAGTGAGGGCGGTGGCTGTGTTTGTGGTGGTGATGCTGGGTTTGAGTTACTGTATGTGTGTGTTGTTTGTGTCTGTAGGTCACTGAGTCACCAGCGTTCAACCCTGTGGTCATCCGCACTCTGCTCTCACTGCTGTGATCAGACCCTCAGAGCAGAAAGCCCCACCCTCCCGTGACAGTACACCATACTAACAGCACTGCTGACCCCTCATGACCTTCACACTAAAGCTGATTTTACCCCAGAGGCTCACATTTGTTGTGTTTGGTGTAACAAGGGCTCAACGTGTCTTTAGTACGAGCATTGTGAATATTTACATTACATTTCCATAGTTACGCTACACCTATTTGCATGGTTACACTACACCCATTTTCATGGATACAATACACCTATTTCCATAGTTACGCAGTATGTTTCCGTGGTTTTTCTACACCCATTTCCATAGTTACACTACACTTATTTCCATAGTTATGCTACACCCATTTACATAGTTACGCTACACCCATTTTCATGGTTACACTACACCAATTTCTATGGTTACACTACACCTATTTCCATAGTTACACTACACCTATTTCCATGGTTACACTACACCCATTTCCATGGTTACACTACACCTATTTCCATAGTTACAGTACACCCATTTCCATGGTTACACTACACCTATTTCCATAGTTACAGTACACCCATTTCCATGGTTTTTCTACACCCATTTCCGTAGTTACACTACACTTATTTCCGTAGTTATGCTACACCCATTTACATAGTTACCTATTTCTACACCCATTTCCATAATTACACTACACCTGTTTCCATGGTTACACTACACCTATTTCCATAGTTATGCTACACCCATTTTCATGGTTACAATACACATATTTCCATAGCTACGCAGTATATTTCCATGGTTTTTCTACACCCATTTCCATAGTTACGCTACACTTATTTATGTAGTTATGCTACACCCATTTACATAGTTACGCTACATCTATTTTCATGGTTATGTTACATCCATTTTCATGGTTACATTACACCCATTTCCATGGTTACGCTACACCCATTTCCATGGTTATGTAACATCCATTTCCATGGTTACATTACACCCATTTTTTTAGTTACCCTACACCCATTTCTATGGTTACAGTACATCCATTTCCATAGTTACGGTACATCTGTTTTCATGGTTACGCTACACCAGTTGTCATGGTGACACTACACCCATGGATGGGGATTTAAAGAGACAGTACCAGTTTAACCCACCACTATTCTCCTCTGTAATTGAAACATGATTTTGTCAAAAGCTGACAGTGAATTCTAATTAACTTACATACATCACACTGAAGGACTCTTGCTTTAGCTTCTGGGCCTCTCCCTCTCCCTCTCCTTCTCTCTCTCTCTCTCTCTCTCTCTCTCTCTCTTTCTCTCCCCCCCCCCTGTTTTCAGACCCCGCGAGGCTTTTCTGAACTTAATCACAGCACCATAATTACTCACACTGTTCTTTAGACACTGAAATGAGCCATCAGTATGAGAGAGAGGAAGGAAGAAAAATGGAGATGAGAAGTTAGAAAAAGGAGAAAGAAAAGATGAAACTAAAGAAAGCATGAAAGAAAGAAAATGGAAGAGAGATTTAAGATGATGTGTAAAAAAATGGAGAAAAGAAAATTTAATTTACAGGGTCTGTATCACAGAACGCTGAGTTTTCCTCACTTCTCTGAAATTAGAGTTTGATGCCGTATGTAAACGTTGATCATTCCTCAGTTCATGGAAGACAAATAAGCTGCAAAAATAAACATTTAAATGAATAGGATTTTCGAGAGCCCTGCAGAAGGAATCTGTATCAGTACTGATCTCAATAAAACTATGATTTAGAAGATTATTAACTTATGATTTAGAAACACGGTGGGCGTTTCATTTTTGACAGAGCGCTGGGCAAAGGGAGGAATAATCCTTGTATTTTTATTTTAAATTATTTCTGAAGTTATTATCAGACTCCTGACTGCATGTTTGCATTTTCCGATTAATTAAAACCATAATGAACCAATTAATCAATTAGGGAAGTCATGAGCTACAGCCCTAATATGCTACCAGTCAAACACCGAATTTGGACACTCCCTAACTGAACAGGTTTATCATCTTAAAGACATTTTAGTCTAAAGGTTTATCTGAAATGCACTTGAAATGTATATTTATGGCGAATAGATGTGGGGCAATTGGTGGCTATTATTTCCAAAACAGCAGCAGTTTAGCTCCACCCATTCAGCCTACAGCACTTTAGCCCAAGCCATTAGGCCTACAGCAGTTTAGCCCCACCCATTTAGCCTACAGCCGTTTAGCCCCACCCATTCAGCCTGCAGCAGTTTAGCCCCACCCATTCAACCTACAGCAGTTTTGCCCCACCATTCAGCCTACAGCAGTTTAGCCCCACCCATTCAGCCTACAGCAGTTTAGCCCCACCCATTCAGCCTACAGCAGTTTATCCTCACCCATTCAACCCACAGCAGTTTTGCCCCATCCATTCAGCCTACAGCAGTTTAGCCCCACCCATTCAGCCTACAGCAGTTTAGCCCCACCCATTCAGCCTACAGCAGTTTATCCTCACCCATTCAGCCGACAGCAGTTTAGCCCCACCCATTCAGCCTACAGCAGTTTAGCCCCACCCATTCAGCCGACAGCAGTTTAGCCCCACCCATTCAGCTGACAGCAGTTTGGCCCCACCCATTCAACCTACAGCAGTTTAGCCCGCTCATTTAGCCTATAGCAGTTTAGCCCCACCCATTCCACCTGCAGCAGTTTTGAGCCCCACCCTTTTAACCTACAGCAGTTTAGCCCGCCCATTTAGCCTATAACAACAGACTGTTTAGTTGTGAGGGATAAAGAGAGGCTGGAAAATGATGATGTTCATAAAACCACACAAACATCATAAATGGAGCTCAGGAGGAAAAATAAAAATCAAGAACAACTTAATGGAGGGACTTTTTAATAAAGCTGTTACATAAACTAGGTTATAAAGCGTGTTATAGAACATTTATTCACGCACCACACAATAGAATGTATTCCCAGCTGAGCCACCAGCCTCTCTGTGTAGGTTTAAGAGCTGAGAGGAGGAAGCTGAGCGTCTGTGACTCTTTGTGAACGACAATAGTGCGATTTCAGGGTTTCTACACACTCGCACACAAAGAGACGAGAAGAAAGAGAAGATAAACACACACACACACACACACACACATATATACACAAACTCGCAGAGGAGGATTCAGAGGTGTTTAACAGAAAAAGGCTGTATGGCTGCTGGTTTGGCTGGAATAGAACTGCAGCTTTTACAGAAAAAAAGCTTTTATTGCAGTTAAAGGGCAATTCAACACTTTTATTTCAGTATAACTGAGTGTGTGAGATCGAGACAGAGCGATTCAGAGTGGTTTCGTGTGAAATGGTTCAGATGTCTTTACAGTGGTGGTGATAGGAACCAGGGGTCGCCATGACTACAACACAAATATAGACATTTTATTTACTCTCCAAAACCACCAGTGAACCTACACGAGTCTTCTGAGTTTATATGGAATGTTGATGATGGAAAATATAGAAAATCCGAAATAATAAGTTTTCTTTGGGGACTATTTTGCCTCACAGCGCCCTGCATGTATCCCTCCACCATGAATGGAGTTTAAGTTCTCAAAACTATCATAAAACAGTGTCTCAGTCATCAGGCAGTGAATTCATAAGCATTTCCTGTAGTAACTTTCTGTGAGGGAGCTTTTAGAGGTGGACGTCTGGTTCCGATCACCACCACTGTGAACAATTCTCACTCTGTTAACATCTTAACCACTTAATTATGCAGTAAATTTTAACAGTAGGTGGAGTTTCCCTTGCTCTTGAAACTTGAGGTTCTGCTGTTGCGTGTTACCGGTATAAAAGGTGACTCTGATGAACACAGTTGTGTAACTACAGGCAGTGCAGAGCCGCCTCTGGAGTTAAATTTGCTCAATTTGGCAACCCATCAGCAAAAAGAACAGCGGAATGAGAGTGGACCATGCAGGGATGGACATGATGGACAGAAGACTTGACTCTCTCTCTCTCTCTCTCTCTCTCTTTCTCTCTCTCTCTCCCTCTCTCTCTCTCTCTGTTTCACTCAGTATTATTAATTTTCCTGCTTTGAACTGTCAGATATTTGAGAGAACGTCAGAAAAACCAACCAAAACAAAAACAGCAGAAAACTGTCACTGAAACATCATCAGCAATAAAGAAATACAAACACCAGAAACTACAAATCAATACTGACAGACCTTCAGCCACCCCCCCACTCCCCCCGCCTCTCTCTCTCTTTCTCTTTCTCTCTTTCTCTCTTTCTCTCTCTCTCTCTGTATGGAGGGATAGAGGGAGGCAGATGGTAATGAGGGCCTGTGGGAGTGGAGTGTGCTTCGACTGAGAGAAACGAGAGGATGAGGAGAGGAGAGAAGGGAGAAGAGGAGAGAAAAGAAAAAAGGAGAAGAGAGGAGGGAAAGAGAAAATGAGAGGAGGAGTGAAGGAGGAAAAATTGATAATTATAGTGATGGTGTGCTGTGTGGTATCAGTGCCAGTCTCTGCCTGTGATCGACAACCCATCCGTTTATCCGTTTATCCATCCATCCATCCATCCATGCATCCATCCGTCCACACTTCCATTCATGCATCCATCCACTGACGCATCCATCCATCCATCCATCCACACATCCATTCTTTCATTTATCCATCCACCCTTCCATCCATCCATCCATCCATCCATCCACACATCCATTCTTTCATTTATCCATCCACCCATCCGTTCATCCATCTGTCCATCTATCCACCTTTCATCCACTCATCCATCCATCCATCTATCCATCCATCCGTCCATCATCCCATCCATCCGTCCATCTATCCACACTTTCATCCATCCATCCATCCATACACACATCCATCCATCCATCCATTCATCCACATATCCATTTATATATCCATTTGCTATAGTGCATGAGTGCTTGCAGCCTGCCCCCGTAGCTCTCTCTCTCTCTCTCTCTCTCTCTCTCTCTCCTCTCTCTCCTCTCACAGTCTTTGTCTCTCTCTACTCTTACTCTCATTCTTGTGTAATTCTTCTCTTTATCATTCTCCGTTCATTTCTACATTCAGATCAGATTTAGTTACAATATTTCCAAAGCATCATTAAAATCTCTCTCTATCTCTCTCTCTCTCTCTCTCTGTCTCTCTCTCATGACTGTAGTAGACTTAATATTAACGCACTAACATTTTAAAAATGCAGATAAGGCTGATAATATTGGTATAATTTCATATTTATACTTTATATTGTCCAGTAGTTAAACAGTGCTGTACTGATCTCAGTTCTGAATGGTCACCCTATTTAATAAACACATATACATACTGAAACACATACACAAATAAATACTGGGGGCGGAGCTACCAGAATTGTTTGTGGTGTGTGTGTGTGTGTGTGTGTGTGTGTTATAATCTGCAGTTCTTTTGGTGAGATTTTTATATGTATTTTCATGCTGTTGGCATCAGAGCAAACCTTGTCTGTCCATTTTTATTTGTTTGTACAGAATTTGAAAATGCTGAAAAGAATAGAAATGATTCAGAATGACCTGGAAAAAAATCCAAAAATGATTCACAAAAGCAACTTGTGAAAGAAACTTGTGAAGGTTCTTAAGACAAACAATAAGAAGTTCATAACACTGGACCTCGTTCTCCAACATCTTCCTCAGTGTGTTCTGGATAAAGGTCCTAGAAAAAGTCTACGTCAGATTCATGATGTGTTCTTAAAGCGCAGAACTGTTCTGTGTGTAGATTCTGTTCTTACCTAAGAACAAACCCCCCATAAGAGAACACTGGTGAATGACAGCGTCTTCGTAAAAACTGCGTAAGTGGGTTTAAGAAGGAGTTTCTCCTTAAGGACGGCTGGTGAACGAGGACCAATGTTCTTCAATACAATTCTTGAAAAAGCTTGAAATAAAAAAATTCTTAAGTTTTTAAAGATTTAACAATTTTTCTAACTCTGTTCTTAAGAATGAAGTGAAGAAAAACACATTTAAGAAGATTTTCTTTCTGAAGACACTTTTATGAATTCGGCGTCTGGTTCCATCAACTTCCACTGACAGTTAAGAATGTTTTTTTTTCTTCTCCTGTGAAGTTTCCAGTTTGGAGGTGTGAGGTTTTGTTGTAACAGGTCTTTTGTGATCTGATTGGTCAGTTCAGTCTGTGTTGTTACAGTTAAACAGAGAAAAGATGCTGATTATCAGTGCATCAGCTGAGCATTTGACAGGTTGCTGATATAACAGTCGATGTATCGGTCAGGAATGGAATTTAAGTTCTCAACTCTAACGAGCACTCACAGTGTGTGTGTGTGTGTGGGAGGTCAGACTCATCCTCATGAAGTCAGCAGGTCAAACTGGCAGACTACAGGGGTGAAAGGTCACCATGTGTGAAACGAACTGATGAAGGCTTAAGGAGAGAGAGAAGTAGCGGGAACTGCCTACAGCAGTTTAGCTCCGCCCATTCAACCTACAGCAGTTTAGCCCCACCCACTAAGTCTACAGCAGTTTAGCCCCACCCATTCAGCCTACAGCAGTTTAGCCCCGCCCATTCAGCGTACAGCAGTTTAGCCCCACCCATTCAGCCTACAGCAGTTTAGCCCCACCCACTAAGTCTACAGCAGTTTAGCCCCACCCATTCAGCCTACAGCAGTTTAGCCCCACCCACTAAGTCTACAGCAGTTTAGCCCCACCCATTCAGCCTGCAGCAGTTTAGCCCCACCCATTCAGCCCACAGCAGTTTAGCCCCACCCATTCAGCCGACAGCAGTTAAGCCCCGCCCATTCAGCCGACAGCAGTTAAGCCGTTGAAGTTATAATGAGCGTTTTAGCCTGAACTACTATTTGAATCCATTTAAAGCAGAGCTCATTAGTATATCAGTCTGAAGGCACAGGAACAGCCTGTTTGATTGTAACAGATAAAAAGAGGCTGGAAAATGTTACACAAACCCACATAAACAACAGACTTATAGAACAGAGGAATAAATATAATCGTATTCTGTTTCTCATGTGTATAACAAACAGATGCTGCTGCAAATGTTCGCATGAATTAATGGAGAGAGGACGGCGGGTGTGTGGTGTTTTTGGGGAAGGTGTCAGGAGAGCTTCCACATGGCAGGAACTCACTCCTCCTCCATATGGGTCACACAGCTGCTGTTATTTTTTTTGGGGGGGGGGATTGACACACAATCCCACGTCCCTGTCATCCCCCGGCCCACGTCTCAACTCACTCCGCTCTCCAGAACACGCGCTGATCCTCATTTTGTTTCCACACACACCTCTGACACATGGACACACCTGTAGTTACACCTGGACCAACACCTGGACCTGGGCAGTCATTACAGTGATGTACTCTCTTAAAAGCATGGTCGAGAGTTCTTCGGTAAAGAGAATGTTCTCTTTAGGGCTTTGAGTTCTATATAGTATCATTTCATGCTTAAATGGCTTTCTATGGTGAAATGGTTCTTCAGATTGATGCAGAATGTGTTATACATGGTTCTGAATAGCACCAAAAGGGGTTCTTTCAAGCTTGTAGCAATAGAAGAACCCTTTTTCACGCTATACGGAACAATTTTTTTCACGAAGTTTCTTTATAAAATCATATACAACACCAATCTGAAGAGCCATTTCACCATGCGAAGAACCAAACGGATCGATATAGTAGAACCCATGGTTCTAAATAGAACTCTCTTTAGCCCCACCCGTTCAGCCTACAGCAGTTTAGCCCCACCCACTAAGTCTACAGCAGTTTAGCCCCACCCATTCAGACTACAGCAGTTTAGCCCCACCCGTTCAGCTGACAGCAGTTTAGCCCCACCCATTCAGCCTACAGCAGTTTAGCCCCACCCACTAAGTCTACAGCAGTTTAGCCCCACCCATTCAGACTACAGCGGTTTAGCCCCACATGAAGAACCAAACGGTTCGATATAGTAGAACCCATGGTTCTAAATAGAACTCTCTTTACTGAAGAACCCTTGAAGAAGAGTGTAGCGTTACGCATGACATTTTAACTTCTTGTAGTCACAGATTATGGAATTAAAAAGTGCATTAATCTCATTAGTTTCAGAAATGTTATCAGTGATTTGTAATGGATCACTTATTTTTCAGTATTTGTCCTAACACTGAGTATCTTATCCCACAATGCCCCGCAGCAGTCTGTTTGGGATTTTGGAGCATGAGGAAAATAAAGGCTGGTGCTGAGGGAGCTAGACAGCATCAACCTGCCGGTCAGTTCAGATTAGCGGAAGCAGAAGGTGGTGAATGAACACTGAGGTTGTATTGGGACGCAGCCCGAGCCCTGGGTTGCCTCAGCTCGGGCAGAAATAGCTACCTCTAGTTTTAGCGAGGTAGCTCACATTAGCGTGTGCTGTAATTACGCATCTTAATCACTCATTTGCAGGTGAGACATCTGGCACAAATGCTCCATAAAGGTTAATGTAGCTCCTCCTGTACCCACCTGTATACATCTGTACACACCTGTATACATCTGTACACACCCTGAACACATCTGTACATGCATGTACACACCTGTATACACCTGTACACATCCTGTACACACCTGTATACATCTGTACACACCCTGAGCACATCTGTACACGCATGTACACACCTGTATACACCTGTACACATCCTGTACACACCTGTATACATCTGTACACACCCTGAACACATCTGTACACGCATGTACACACCTGTATACACCTGTACACATCCTGTACACACCTGTATACGTCTGTACACACCTGTATGTACCTGTATATATCTGTACACACAGGTATGTACCTGTACACACACGTGCACACCTGTATATACATGTACAAACACACGTTCTCATCTGTATATATCTGTATGCACATGTATATACCTGTACACATCCTTGACACACCTGTATATACCTTTACACACCCTGGACACACCTATATATACCTGGACACGCATGTACACAGATGTACACACATGTATATACTGTACATACGTGTATATATCTGTACACACATGTACACACCTGTATATACCTGCACACATATACACATCTGTATATACCTGTACACACATGTACACACCTGTATATATCTGTACACACATGTACACACCAGTATATTCCTGTACACACCTATACCTAACACGTGTACACACCTGTACATTTGCACTCAACCAGTATTTACCTGTGAAAAACCTTGAACACACCTGGTATATACCTGTACACAACCTATACACACTTGTATGTACCTATATAAACATGTGTATATACCTGTACACACTTTGAACACAACTGTATATACCTGTACACATCATGTAGTGTACACGCCTATATTTACCTGTACACACCTGAACGTAAATGCACACACCTGTAACTGTAGTTAGTTTGTTGGACTTTGCTGTATGTGTGTGCGCGAGGCCGGTCACTCCAAAAGACTATTCAGAACACACCATGAATACAGATTACACCTCTCTCTCTCCCTCCCTCTCTCTCGCTCTCTCTCTCTCCCTCTCTCTGTCTCTCCTTCACGCCCCCCCCTCTCTTTAGGTCTCTTTAGGGCTCATTTTAATACAGGACTGTGACTGTAATGAATTGTAATGCATTTTTATGAGCACTGAAGTCTCTGTTTTGGGCTCTTCGCTATGGAAACGGTTTTCTAGCGCTCTGTAATATATTATCTTCTGCTGCGCTCATTTGTGTTCTGTTTCTCGGCTAAACCGTGGCCCCGCTGCCCACCCCTACCCCCCCGCGTCCCGCGGGTGCCGGAACTTTCTTTGCTAAATGCCTCCCTGGACGCTTGCGATTGGCTAAACATGCAGGAGTCCAGTATTTATAAAAAGAGCTGTTTCAGGATCGTCATCAATAACGAGAACTTTGTACGACTTTATTTTTAGGCAGGAACAAAAGGGGAAAAAGGTGTAGATAAAAACAGTGCAGCCTGCTGGAGGGAATGTATTAAAGTGATAGTTTAGCAAATAAACATTATGGGGAGTTTCTGACACTGTTATCAGCATGTAAACATAGAATAAAGTACATCAGTATAGCTAAACACATTAGCAGTCACCTTATAGCCTGAATATTGTGGTTCTATTTTGAAGTTCTAATGATCTCTCTCTTTCTCTCTTTCTCTTCTCGGTGCTGATTCTGCTCTCAAACGAACGCTACTCAGGTAAGCCCACTTCGTTAAATAATAACACTTGATTACTGATTTATGTGAACGACCATCCGGTTCTATACAGCACCAAAAAGGGTTCTTCTGTTTCTGGTGCTATGTAGAGCCATACAAAACACCACAACACATTCTGAAGAACCATTTCATCATGCAAAGAGCCATTTAAGCATGCAAATGGTTCTATATAGAACTCTAAGTTCTAAATACAGCCATTTCCTTCACTAAAGAACCCTTGAAGAACCATCGTTTTAGGTGTATTTATTTATATACTAAAACAACCTCTTTTTTTCCTTTAATTAAACAGGCTGTTTTTGTTACTGTGCCTTTAAGACTGGTGTATGTAAATATGGAAAAGCTCTGCATTGATTGGCTGCCCGGTATTGTGCCTCATTCAGAAAGCAGTCTGGGCTGAAATACTCCTCATAACTTCAGGGAGGATGGGCGGAGGCTGTTGACTGTATGGATGGCGTCTAAGCTGCTGTAGGCTGAATGGGTGGGTCTAAACTGCTGTAGGCTGAATGGGCGGGGCTAAGCTGCTGTAGACTGAATGGGTGGGGCTAAACTGCTGTAGGCTGAATGGGTGGGTCAAAACTGCTGTAGACTGAATGGGCGGGTCTAAACTGCTGTAGGCTGAATGGGTGGGTCTAAGCTGCTGTAGACTGAATGGGCGGGTCTAAACTGCTGTAGGCTGAATGGGTGGGTCTAAACTGCTGTAGGCTGAATGGGTGGGTCTAAACTGCTGTAGACTGAATGGGCGGGTCTAAACTGCTGTAGGCTGAATGGGCGGGTCTAAACTGCTGTAGGCTGAATGGGTGGGGCTAAACTGCTGTAGGCTGAATGGGCGGGTCTAAGATGCTGTAGACTGAATGGGTGGGTCTAAACTGCTGTATGCTGAATGGGTGGGTCTAAGCTGCTGTAGACTGAATGGGCAGGTCTAAACTGCTGTAGGCTGAATGGGTGGGTCTAAACTGCTGTAGGCTGAATGGGTGGGTCTAAACTGCTGTAGGCTGAATGGGCGGGTCTAAGATGCTGTAGACTGAATGGGTGGGTCTAAACTGCTGTAGACTGAATAAGTGGGGTTAGACTGCTGTAGGCTGAATAGGCGGGTCTAAACTGCTGTAGGCTGAATGGGCGGGGCTAAACTGCTGAATATATTTGAAGGTGTTGCCTTTTGTGACATCACAAAAGCACTGACTTAAAAACAGTTAATTTCCGTAAACAGATAGTATGGACTGGATAGACTTTCAGTCTTTAATTCTATTTATTCAGTGCGTTGGTTGTTTATTTTTCTTTTAAATCAATAAAATTAAAATTTTCACGATATGTGTCCTTTAAAGCTTCATGAAGTGTAAATATAAACCCAGAGCACTGTATTGTTTGGAGTTTAGTTTTATTTTTTTCCTCTGTTCTGGTGCCGTTTCTCCACTGAGACGGTCTTTACTGCCTGAAGACTCATAAAGCCTGAACTGCAGGGGAATTTAAAAAGTCGATAGTGTTCATTAAAATTAATGAATAGAGGGACTTTGCCGGCAGATGCTGCGTTCCCCACTCACACCCGGAGCGCTGCTCCGCTAATCACCGCGTTCTTCACCCCAACAGCAAGGACAACTGCTGAAGCTCAGTGAGCTCAGAGCGAACAGAGCGAGCGCTCAGAGTCAGTCAGCCTGCAGCAGCACACAGGATGGGCTTTCTCGGGGAAAGTGACAGGCGCCAAACCTGGGGTTGTGGCTGCTGAGATTAAAGAGCCCATATCCTACAATTTCCTTCCCTTTTATTTATATATTTTTTTGTCCTTGAGGTTTTTTCAAACAAACCCAGCTATATTTCATTTTAAATAAACATTTTCCAGCTTTATTTCTTAATATCAAACAGGCTGTTAATGCACCTTTAAGACTAATATGTAAATGAGCTCTGTTCTGATTGGATGCCCTGTATTGTGCCCCATTCCAAAACCAGTCCAGGCTGTAGATTGAATGGGTGGAGCTAAACTGCTGTAGACTGAATGGGCGGAGCTAAACTGCTGTAGACTGAATGGGTGGGGCAAAACTGCTGTAGGCTGAATGGTGGAGCTAAACAGCTGTAGACTGAATGGGAGGGCTAAACTGCTGTAGGCTGAATGGGTGGAGCTAAACTGCTGTAGACTGAATGGGCAGAGCTAAACTGCTGTAGGCTGAATGGGCGGGTCTAAACTGCTGTAGGCTGAATGGGTGGGGCTAAACTGCTGTAGGATGAATGGGTGGGGCTAAACTGCTGCAGGCTGAATGGGCGGGTCTAAACTGCTGTAGGCTGAATGGGTGGGGCTAAACTGCTGTAGGCTGAATGGGTGGGGCTAAACTGCTGAAGGCTGAATGGGTGGAATTTTTGAGGGGATACAGCAGCTTGTCAGTGTCAGTGTGGGGGGGGGTAGCTCTGTGTGGTTGTGGAGGATTGCTGTGTGTGCGCAGCGGGGTGGGGGGTAGCTCTGTGTAGGGGGTCTGAGCTGTGTGTATAGGTAATCGATGAGGTTGCCCTGTCCGGCCGCGGTGCTTTCCCCCTACAGATTATCTAACGTCCATCAACACTGAGGAAGAGTGTGGTGTGTGTGTGTGTTTGTGGGTCGGGTATCTTAGCGCCGTTAGCTTAGCGCAGTTTAATTAAAACCTAAGGCAGATTACAGCTCCACAGATTAAATTCAGTCCTGCTAATGAAAAGTCGCCAAAACACGATGATGCAGGATTAGAACAAACTGACCACAACAGTGAGTGAGCGTGAATAACAAGCTTTCAGAGGATTTACAGACCCAGCAGAGGAGAAACAAACAAGTACTTAAGTGGCTGTGTGGATAGATAGATAGATAGATAGATAGATAGACAGACATAATAAGTCTATATTAGTCTATAAGTCAATATTAGGTCTGCTAACTGTAAATAGCTAACGCTAAGGCTCTGCTGACTGCATATAGGTAATGCTACATAGCTCCAATAACTGAAATTAGCTGTGGCCACCTCATTCCTCTAAGGGTAGTAAGCACTAGATAACTGCGCTACTGTAAATAGCTAACTCTCGCTAACTCTCGCTAACTGTGCCACCTGAAAAGACCTAAATCTTGCAAACTGTGCTAATTGAAAATACCTTACAGTCCCAGATAGCGAGCATACAGTGGACCACTGTTCTCTTGCTATCAGGGTCTTGCTAACTCTGAAAACAGCTAATACTAGATTATTCTGTTAAGTGAAAATAGCTACCGCTAACGAACTCTGCTAACTAAACCTCCCTAAATCACTCACTGTAAGTAGTTAACTCTTGCTAACCCTGCAAACTGAAAATGGCCAGCTGTCCTGCTGGTTTGTGCTGTTGTGAGTGAACGGCTAGACTTCTCCCTCTTCTCTAGAGAGTAGGACCCACAGCGCCACCTAGCGTACTGAAGCAGCAGCTGTTCAGAGTTAACACCAGATTCAGGATTGTATTGAACAATAAAATCAAACAAATAAAAATAAAACAAATTCCATAGTCAAAACTGATTAGATATTTTTTTTATTTTTTATTATTTTTTATTTTTTATTTTTAGGATCCCCATTAGCTGCTATTTTAATAGCTGCTATTCTTCCTGGGGTTCAGTAGACATATAATACATAACAAAAATAGTGCGGTAACAATTAACAATACAAGTCATAGAAAACACAAGAGTGAAAAATCAAGAAAAACCAAAAAAGACTAAGAGAGAAGAAAAAAAAAAAAACCTGAAAAATACAAAGTAGACAATGTAACCATAACATAACGTAAGAAAGAAGATAAAAACTGAACATTTTTTTTGATGATATCGTTAGCGTGTTGTGGTCCTGGCCTGTGTGGTTAAGGTTGAGGTGGCTCCTGTTCAGGAGGTTAGAGTTCGGGCAGTGTGCTGCGGCCCTCGGCTCGAGCTTGAATAAAGAAAGTTCTCCATAAAGGAAGCCTTCCCTGCTCCAGCTGCTCCGCCGGCTCTCGGAGATCTTCTGTTCTCTCCTGCTGTGGTAATTATCCGTGGTATCGTGACCTCAGACGGGGCGAGCACAGACCTGAGAGGAAACGAGGCGTTTGGGTTCTGGCAGAAATAATGACTGTACGAGCTTTCACAGAGCTAAAGGATGGAGGAGAGCGGTCTGTCTTCTGCTCGTTAACATTTTACGCTGCTTTTCAGAAGTTTGGAGACAGCTGGACTCCTTTAGGAGTTTCTGAATAACGTTTGATTTTTAAAGTTACTATGAAAACTCCACGTGAAAGTTTAGTTCACCATAAATCAGCTGTGTATATTTATCACCAGCGCTCAGCTCAGAGTATCTTCCTTTCATGCTGAGAAAAGTCCATTGGCATTAAAACCTTATGGTTAGCCCCGCCCATTCAGCCTACAGCAGTTTAGTCCCACCCATTCAGCCTATAGCAGTTTAGCCCCACCCATTCAGCCTACAGCAGTTTAGTCCCACCCATTCAGCCTATAGCAGTTTAGCACCACCCATTCAGCCTAAAGCAGTTTAGTCCCACCCATTCAGCCTACAGCAGTTTAGTCCCACCCATTCAGCCTGCAGCAGTTTAGTCCCACCCATTCAGCCTACAGCAGTTTAGCCCATCCTATTCAGTCTACAGCAGTTTAGCACCACCCATTCAGCCTAAAGCAGTTTAGTCCCACCCATTCAGCCTACAGCAGTTTAGCCCCACCCATTCAGCCTACAGCAGTTTAGTCCTGCCCATTCAACCTGCAGCTGTTTAGCCCATCCTATTCAGCCTACAGCAGTTTAGCCCCACCCATTCAGCCTACAGCAGTTTAGCCCCACCCATTCAGCCTACAGCAGTTTAGCCCATCCTATTCAGCCTACAGCAGTTTAGCCCATCCTATTCAGCCTACAGCAGTTTAGCCCCGCCCATTCAGCCAACAGCAGTTTAACCCCGCCTACTCAGCCTATAGCAATTTAGACCCTCCCATTCAGCCTACAGTAGTTTAGCCCCGCCTACTCAGCCTATAGCAATTTAGCCCTGCCCGTCCAGCCTACAGCAGTTTAGCCCCACCCATTCATGCTGAAGTTATAAAGAATGTTTCAGCCTGGAATGCTTTTCAAATTAAGGTAGCCAATCAGAACAGAGCTTGTTTATATATATCAGTCTTAAAGGCACAGCCTGTTTAATTCTGAGGGGTAAAGGAAGTTTTTTGGTACATAAAACCATACAAACATTATAAGAGGCCCTCAGGGAAAAAGAAGTTAAAATAAAAGTGTAGGTTTTGGGCTTTTTAAAAGCACTGAAAGCTTTGTGTGCTGATGACATCACAAACAAGGGGATTATATGGATAAATCTGACTTTAATACAGTGAGTTATAGCAAACCAACAACAAAAACATGCTTATTTAGACTTGAATCAAGCATAAATAAAATTCTTTGTAAGTTTGGAAATACAAAACACAATATGTTGGGTAGATTTTAGAGGACAGTTTCTCCATTTTCTCACAATTGTCTCCATAATTCAGTGTGTGAGATGTAATCAGAGTGATTCAGAGATGTTTGGTGTGAAATGGTTCAGATGTCTTTACAGTGGTGGTGATAGGAACCAGGGGTCGCCATGACTACAACACAAATATAGACATTTTATTTACTATCCAGAACCACCAGTGAACCTACATGAGTCTTCTGAGTTTATATGGAATGTTGATGATGGAAAATCGTGGAAAATCTGAAATAAGTTTTCTTTGGGGACTATTTTGCCTCACAACGCCCTGCATGTATCCCTCCACCATGAATGGAGTTTAAGTTCTTAAAACTATCATAAAACAGTGTCTCAGTCATCAGGCAGTGAATTCATAACCATTTCCTGTAGTAACTTTCTGTGAGGGAGCTTTTAGAGGTGGACGTCTGGTTCCTATCACCACCACTGTGAACAATTCTGACTCAATAACTGAATGACTGAATGACTTTGTTTACTTCTTTACTAAGACGCGCCAACACCAGTTTTTCCGATGCTGATACCTGATCCTTATATCTGCCAATACCAGTACTAACTTTGTCTAACTAGCCCATAAATCCTGATATTTATACAATTACTCTATTTCAGTGTTTCATTTTAGTAAAAGCTGTGTTCTGTTTTACAAATAAATTTAATAAAAACAAAGAAACAAACACATTTTAGTTACAAATACATGCAAAAATCTGATCTGGTAAAAACATATTAAATCTACACTATGTATATAATCTTGTTCTTAGAATATGTATTCAATTGACATTTTTACTTATTTTAAGTCATTTTATCTGGTTAATGTGTCTTTTTCTATTGTCACACAGGTTTACTTGTTCAGAGAAATAATGCTGATAATTTTGCTCATTTCGAGAAATAATTTTTGAAACAAGTAAAATGATCTGTAAATGGAACAAAACACTCTTCCTGAAAAAATTACCTAAATTAGCGGTTTATTTATGCAACATATTTCATACACAAAAGGCTATTCACTGGGGTTTACATGAATATAAGCCCAAGAAACATCAAAAGGGGAAATCAATAATAAAAATAAAGACAAAACCAATAAATATAAAGTGTATCAGCTTAAAGAAATAAAACAGATGATTTGTTAGGAAGTACAAAGTACATAAAATCAACTAAAAACCTGAAAGGAAAATAAAAAACAAACAATTTAAATGTTATTAAAATTCAAATTTAAGGTAAAGTGCAATAAGTAATCAAGTAATAATTTATAGAAACAGCTTACAATATTTTTTATCATAAAGAGAAATGTTAATGAAAAGAAATTAAAATATCAGATCATTAAAAGAAAGTACATAGTATGTAAAAGTAAAATAATAATAATAATAATAAAAACAAAAAGGAAAGTAAAAACAAGTTGAAATGTTATTAAAATTATTAAATGCAATGTGCTTTAAAACCAATTAAAAATGTGTAGAAATAAGTTCAATAATTTCATAAAGAGAGATATTAGATGTGTTATTATATATATATTGATGTGTGTTATACATATTGGCCGGATATAAGATGAGTTAAGATGAAATTTTGAAAAATAGGTGGACTTCCCCTTCTGTTATGATTTCACTTGCCAAGACAGCATTTTTTTTCCAGTGACACAGATGTGCAGATATTAATATCAAGTACAAATCACACATATGGCTCGTATTGGGAGTTTTCCAGTAACGAACAGCAGCTAATCAGCTTAATGAAGCTGTCAGAGCTGCTTTATCTGCGGTTTATTAGTCAGACAGAGACTGAAGCTTCAGCTGATTAGAGCCTCTCCAGCTTCAGTCTGCACTGACTGTAGACCCCAAACCCAGAGACCCTGTAGTATTATCACTGTTATTACTGTTTTTATTGTTGTTTTTCTGGGCGCAGTCGGCTGCGCATCAGCCAAACACTCTTTTTTCAATTACTGCTTATCGTCTGCAGCTTAGCGGGTGAATTAGCTGGTAATCGCGAGCTTATTTGATAAATCTGATAATCAAATCCATATGCAGAGCAGGAGCCGCTGCTCCAGAAGGGAATAGGAATGGCCCAGATTTTTGGGGACGGCTTGTCAGTAACCCAGTTGTCTGGGCTGCAGAGGGATTCTGGGAAATAGTCTCACAGCCTTTAGATGTTAGCAGCATGTTTGGGATCAGGACACCCCCAAAACCAGAGTCACTGGATATCAGTACAGACGCTTAAAGTGATCGTATGGCAAGTAAAAATCAGGCCCACCCCCTCCACTCCAGACGCAAGACGTTGGGGTCTGAAGTTCACCTCTTTAGCTTTAGCGCTGCTCCTCGGGGTCCAAAAGTCTGAATGAAAATGCTTCTGTTTTGCATTTGCTTCTAATTTAATGCAGTTTCTCAGTTTTCAGCTTCACAATTTGAAAAAAAAGCAGAATACTTAACATTTTATCCTGAATTTTAGAATTTCAAAATATTTGGTGGTGTGTCCCTCTACTTTTCTGTAATGATAGTGTGCACTCGAGATGTGTGAGCACACGTTTGTGTAAAAGCGTCTGATGAGCAGATCAGATCCACCTGAACGAGTTTCAGTGGAAGATTTAAAACAAATCTGAGTTTTTAGTCTCACAGATTTGAGTCCATTTGAACAGCGATGATGTTTTTGTTTTGAATTTTTCTGAATCCTAAAAATGTGTTGTTGTTTTCCACGTTTAACTGAAAAAAATCCCAGATTTTCAGTGTGGGCTCAGAATTTTGGACCCCACTGAGTTCACTCATGTATGTGGCTCAGTGCCAATATATATATATTTTATGTCTACAAGAATCTACGGAATGTAGTGATAGTTGTTTCACAGTGTTTATAATGGTATAAATAAAGTCATTCAGTTAACGAGTGGTGATCGTCACAGCTGTGATATTATTCACCATAACACACGACCTCCAGAGCTTGTCCGCTTAAATGCGACGTAAATGTAAATAAAAGTAAGCAATGTAGCTGAGAACATCCAGAAACCTAAATATTTTTATTTTAAATGTCTGATTTTCTCTCTTTTCCTCTCCTTCGTTTCTCGGTGCTGACTCTGCTCTGTGATGAATCATATGCAGGTAAGGAATTTACCTCTTCATTAAACTCACAGCTAAATCACACTTAACTACAGATGTCTGTGAAACACCAGCAGCGTCCTTGGTGAGGTCCTTTCACTCAAGGCCGACTCTGGAGCTCCTCAGCAAACTGAATTAGCTCAGACTGCTCTCCCACGGTAAACACATCCTTAAAGAACAGTGAAGAATTCAGAGCTTAGATATCTGCACAGATTCTGTTCTGATCTGTTTAAACCCAAGACTTTAATAGAGACAATAATAGACTAATATATATATATATATATATATATATATATATATATACTCTGCAGCTCAGCACTTTGTAGTGTTTTCATGAAAAATATGATGATTATATATGTGAACAGCTGTTCAAAGCTGTGTTTGCTGGTCATGTACTGGCTGCGTTTTTGAGATCAAAATGAGCTAAAATTGTCACTACCGAAACAGTCACGACTGAAATATTCTCTACCGACACGGTCACTTCTAAAACAGTCACTACAGACACAGTAACTACCGAAACAGTGACTACCGAAACAGTGACTACCGAAACAGTCACTACTGCCACAATCACTACTGCCATTGTCACTACTGCCACAGTCACTACCGCCACAGTCACTACCGCCACAGTCACTACCGAAACAGTCACTACTGCCACAGTCACTACTGAAACAGTAACTACCGACAGTCCCCACTGAAACAGTCACTACCAACAGTCACTACTGACACAGTCACTACCAAAACAGTCACTACTGCCACAGTCACTACTGAAACAGTAACTACCGACAGTCACTACTGAAACAGTCACCACCAACAGTCACTACCAACACAGTCACTACCAAAACAGTCACTACTGCCACAGTCACTACTGAAACAGTAACTACTGAGTCACTACTGAAACAGTAACTACTGACAGTCACTACTGAAACAGTCACTACCAACAGTCACTACCGACACAGTCACTACCAAAACAGTCACTACTGCCACAGTCACTACTGAAACAGTAACTACCGACAGTCACTACTGAAACAGTCACTACCAACAGTCACTACCGACACAGTCACTACCGACACAGTCACTACCAACACAGTCACTACCGACAGTCACTACTGAAACAGTCACTACCAACAGTCACTACCGACACAGTCACTACGGACAGTCACTACTGAAACAGTCACTACCAACAGTCACTACTGAAACAGTCACTACCAACAGTAACTACCGACAGTCACTACTGAAACAGTCACTACCAACAGTAACTACCAACAGTCACTACTGAAACAGTCACTACCAACAGTCTCTACTGAAACAGTCACTACCGAAACAGTCACTACCGACACAGTCACTACCGACACAGTCACTACCGACAGTCACTACTGAAACAGTCACTACCAACAGTCACTACCAACACAGTCACTACCAAAACAGTCACTACTGCCACAGTCACTACTGAAACAGTAACTACCGACAGTCACTACTGAAACAGTCACTACCAACAGTCACTACCGACACAGTCACTACCGACACAGTCACTACCAACACAGTCACTACCGACAGTCACTACTGAAACAGTCACTACCAACAGTCACTACCGACACAGTCACTACGGACAGTCACTACTGAAACAGTCACTACCAACAGTCACTACTGAAACAGTCACTACCAACAGTCACTACTGAAACAGTCACTACCAACAGTAACTACCGACAGTCACTACTGAAACAGTCACTACCAACAGTCACTACTGAAACAGTCACTACCAACAGTCACTACTGAAACAGTCACTACCGAAACAGTCACTACCGACAGTCACTACTGAAACAGTCACTACCAACAGTCACTACTGAAACAGTCACTACCGAAACGTTTAGTAAGGTTTGGGAGTGTTATGATTATTTCGGTACTGACAGAGTGGGGTGTTCAATGTGGTGTGTGCTGTGTTCTGCAGTGACTACCGAAACAGTCACTACTGCCACAGTCACTACTGAAACAGTAACTACCGACAGTCCCCACTGAAACAGTCACTACCAACAGTCACTACTGACACAGTCACTACCAAAACAGTCACTACTGCCACAGTCACTACTGAAACAGTAACTACCGACAGTCACTACTGAAAGTCACCACCAACAGTCACTACCGACACAGTCACTACCAAAACAGTCACTACTGCCACAGTCACTACTGAAACAGTAACTACCGACAGTCACTACTGAAAGTCACCACCAACAGTCACTACCGACACAGTCACTACCAAAACAGTCACTACTGCCATAGCCACTACTGAAACAGTAACTACTGACAGTCACTACTGAAACAGTAACTACTGCCACAGTCACTACTGAAACAGTAACTACTGACAGTCACTACTGAAACAGTCACTACCAACAGTCACTACCGACACAGTCACTACCAAAACAGTCACTACTGAAACAGTAACTACCGACAGTCACTACTGAAACAGTCACTACCAACAGTCACTACCGACACAGTCACTACCGACACAGTCACTACCGACACAGTCACTACCGACAGTCACTACTGAAACAGTCACTACCAACAGTCACTACCGACACAGTCACTACGGACAGTCACTACTGAAACAGTCACTACTGAAACAGTCACTACCAACAGTAACTACCGACAGTCACTACTGAAACAGTCACTACCAACAGTAACTACCAACAGTCACTACTGAAACAGTCACTACCAACAGTCACTACTGAAACAGTCACTACCGAAACAGTCACTACCGACAGTCACTACTGAAACAGTCACTACCGACAGTCACTACTGAAACAGTCACTACCGAAACGTTTAGTAAGGTTTGGGAGTGTTATGATTATTTCGGTACTGACAGAGTGGGGTGTTCAATGTGGTGTGTGCTGTGTTCTGCAGTGACTACCGAAACAGTCACTACTGCCACAGTCACTACTGAAGCAGTAACTACCGACAGTCCCCACTGAAACAGTCACTACCAACAGTCACTACTGACACAGTCACTACTGAAACAGTAACTACCGACAGTCACTACTGAAAGTCACCACCAACAGTCACTACCGACACAGTCACTACCAAAACAGTCACTACTGCCACAGTCACTACTGAAACAGTAACTACCGACAGTCACTACTGAAAGTCACCACCAACAGTCACTACCGACACAGTCACTACCGAAACAGTCACTACTGCCATAGCCACTACTGAAACAGTAACTACTGACAGTCACTACTGAAACAGTAACTACTGACAGTCACTACTGAAACAGTCACTACCAACAGTCACTACCGACACAGTCACTACCAACAGTCACTACTGAAACAGTCACTACCAACAGTCACTACCGAAACAGTCACTACCGACAGTCACTACTGAAACAGTCACTACCGACAGTCACTACTGAAACAGTCACTACCGAAACGTTTAGTAAGGTTTGGGAGTGTTATGATTATTTCGGTACTGACAGAGTGGGGTGTTCAGTGTGGTGTGTGTTGTGTTCTGCTGTTCTGAGCTGGATGTGCTGATTTGGGTGAAAAGCCTGATTCTGGGCTGTTTTGATGTTTTATTGTTTTTTATTTAGTCTCATATGTCAGTTTCCACACTCGGCAATATTATTGTGAAATTTGTGCAATAAATCAATAAATATAGATTTAAAGGTGTCAGATATGGATTGATGTGTTTGCTGCTCTCAAGAAGGCCGTGTTTAGTTGCTAAGAAGATTATCTCTCTGTTTGTCCGTCTCCCTCTCTCTTTCTCTTTCTCTCTGTCTTTCTCTATTTTTCTCTCTCTTTTTCCTGTTCCCTCTTTCTGTCTTTCACTCCGTCTCTCTCTCTCTCTCTCTCTCTCTCTCTGTACTTTCGTCCTTATTTTATAACAGTATGTTGTCTGTTGGTTTAGAAATGAGACTAAACTTGATTATAATTTCATTTTCGCTGTTTTCTATAAACATAATGAGACCCTTCAGGAATTTTAACCAGTTTAAACCAATCTTCTCCATTTGTGCCAGAGCTCACAATGTTGTCCGATCACCACATTATTTCTGCACTAAGCTGTGAATTTTCCCGGTGTGGGACTAATAAGGGATAGTCTTCTCATAAATCTGTGCTGTGCTATTGAAATGAAGTGCGCAGCTTCTACTCTGTATATCTAATATTTCTTACATTCAATGCTTATTATGAGATTGTTTAACATATTTCTCAACATTTGTTTCTTGCTTTAAGTGATTTTATTAAATAAAATGATTTCACTGTATTGGCAGTTACTTTCGCTTGTTCTAAGAAAAATGATAGAAACATGGCAAATTATTATTAAAAATGGTAGTGACTGTGTCTGCCGTTTTTCACTTCTTAGATTTCCAGAATGTTTATTTAGAGAACATGTTTTGTGGGTGTGGATGTTCTTCGGGTTCTTGTTGTTGTAGCCAGTTTTCACTCCGATGTAAACATTATAAAACACTTTTTGGGACAGGGTTAAATTTTTACTGTTGCTGTTGATGTTCTTGGTCCTCGGTGGTGCATTTTAATCTCCTACTTGTTTTGACAGTGTAGGCCATACATACATACATCATCTAAACCGCTTATCCTTCTGGGTCGCGGTGGGGTGCTGGAGCCTGTCATTGGACAGAAGGCAGGATACACCCTGGACAGGTCGCCAGTCCATCGCAGGGCAGACAGACAGACATACACATTCACATTCACACCTAGGGGCAATTCAGCATGTCCAATCAGCCTGACTGCATGTCTCTGGACTGTGGGAGGAATCGAACCCAGGCCATTCTTGCTGTGAGGCGACAGCGCTACCCACTGCACCACCGTGCCGCCAGTGTAGGCCATAAACAAGTTAAATAGATATCAGACTCACAATCATCATGAATTTCTATATTGCAAACCCTTTTTTAGAAAGATTGCAGCAAATTCCCCCAAATAGGAACTTTTGATGTTTCCCAGAGGTTTAAATGGATCACTAACATCCCAGGATCAATGACGTTAGTAAATCTGAAGACGTTCGGAGGGCTAAGAAGTGGGTTACAGTGTAGAACTTTGTGAAGATCAGGAGTCTGATAGTTATTTAACTTGTTTTAAACATGGCCTAATTAGTTTCTGTCAAAACAAATAGGTTAAGAGCAGCTCTGAGAACCTAGAACACGGACAGCAACGGAACAAACACAACCCCGTCCCAAAAACAGAGCATTTTTAAAAGATTGCAGCACATTTGAGAAACGCGGCTGCAAAATGAACACAAAACACGGGCCTGGTGGCTCTGCTCAACTCTCCCGTTATGGTAGATGTTGAGTTTCTGCGGCTCCTCACAAACTTAGAGCTCCTGTTCTTACTTCATTGTGGATTTGACCAAAAACACTTCCACACTTCACCCTCTCCACTGCTGGAGACGTTTCTGGTCAAGGAGGGGGGGGGAGAGATAGAGGGAGGTTTACCCGCTGTATCACTCAGTCAGTGTAGTCGCCCCATCGATCCCTGAATCTCATCAACAGCTGTTTTTGCTCAGAATAATCCATATTTAATTTTGTTTTCATAAATTTAAAGGCTTGATAAAAAGCTGATCAGCTGAATCGGTCAGGAAATACTGTCTCTCTCTCTCTCTCTCTCTCTTCCATTCAGTTTGAGGTGCTTTATTGTCATGATGAATAGAGCTACATTTATATTGCCAAAGCAGCAGCTCACAGTGTTTTTAAATGTAAAATCAACTGTTTGAGAACTGAACATATTTGTATGCTTAACAAAAACAAATAACTGTTAAGCTTAAAAACTGTAATTGTAGAGTTGTAATTTTACAGAGAGGGGATAAAATAAAACAATAAGAAAACTATGTGATAGGTGCACTTTGTAGTTCTACAGTTACAGACTGTAGTCCATCTGTTTCTCTGCATACTTTGTTAGCCCCCTTTTACCCTGTTCTTCAGTGGTCAGGACCCCCATGGACCCTCACAGAGCAGGTACTATTTGGGTGGTGGATCATTCCCAAGTGGATCAGACACAGCAGTGCTGCTGGAGTTTTTAAACGCTGTGTCCACTCACTGTCCACTCTATTAGACACTCCAACCTTGTCGGTCCACCTTGTAGATGTAAAGTCAGAGACGATAGCTCATCTGCTGCTGCACAGTTTGTGTTGGTCATCCTCTAGTCCTTCATCAGTGGTCACAGGATGCTGCCCACAGGACGCTGTTGGCTGGATATTTTTGGTTGGTGGACTATTCTCAGTCCAGCAGTGACACTGAGGTGTTTAGAAACTCCAGCAGCACTGCTGTGTCTGATCCACTCAGACCAGTACAACACACACTAACACACCACCACCACGTCAGTGTTACTGCAGTGCTTTGGAAAATGAGCGCTGATAAGTGGAAACTTGTCTATTACTCTGCTTAAACACCGATGGGCAGCCCGGAAAATGCTGAGCAAAACGCCATTGGACCACCAGCTTTGCCAACAGTGGGCCAACAGTGGTCCGCTGTCCTCTTGCTATCAGTGAGGTTTAACCCTAATAGTTCTTATGGTCTTTTTTTAGCAGGGTGATCAGTGAGGTCATATCTTTAGCAGAAGTTAGCAAAAATTGATCAGAGGGGGGGAAAAGCAGTCGCATTTTCACTGTCCAAAATATTGCATTTGATGTTCTAGATACTGTCAGTTATGCTTGGAATTCGTTTACTCTTATCTGAATAAACTGTATGAATGAATAGTGTTCAGTGTATGAAGTCCAGTTTCTGTGGTGCCGCACAATCTCAGTCTTCACTGTGGCTTTGACCAGCAATATGTGAACATAATGCTGTACTTTCACACTTCCACACTTCACTTTCTCCACTTGCTGGAGACGTTTGTGGTCAAGGAGACGGGAAAGAAAGGAGAGGGAGAGGGAGGGAGAGAGGGAGGTTTACTCAATCAGAAGTGTAGTGGCCCCATCGATCCCTGAATCTCATCAACAGTTGTTTTTTTCCTCGTTGAACAGCCGAACCACACGTAATGATGGCCTTGTCAAACCTCCACGTTCTGTCCTGAATGGTAAACTCCCTCTCTGCTGCTGTTCTCCCGTCTTTAACCCTCTGCTGGGACACGCCTTCCTCTCCTGCAGGTCCGTTTCGTATGGCCGTGAGATATTTACAGATCCGAGGATGCGGGTTTTTAAAAAACACTAAATAGAGCGCTCCGCGGGTCGATGCGCTCCGAGCTGCTGGTGTCCTGCACTTTTAACTCTATTAGAGTTTTCTGGCATGTGGATTGAGCAGCTTTGAGAAATCCATCACTTTTTATTTCTTCCCCCAAAAGGCAATTTACAAGAACTCGCATTGTCAATATGCACATTTTTCTTCCCCTTGATATCCAGAAAAGTGCCTTATCGCATTTTATTAGCAAAATATGGGGACGTGAGGCCCGAATCGATTCGTGAGTTAGATGTGAGCGATACGTGCCTGAGCAGCTCTGTCACACTGTTGAATTTTTCATTCTAATGGCTTGTTTGAGGCTTTAATTCCTTATTCCAGCTTCTGTGATCTGAAAATGGTGGATTAAAACAACCCAGTTTGGTTATACGAATAGCCCGACAGGCTAGCCCTGCTGAAAATAGACCATTAGAACCATTGGTTTCCAGTCAGACACCTCTAGATCCTATTAGGAAACCATCAAATGCATCTGTAAGCAAATGAAATCATGTTTATTAACACAGGTGTGAAGGTGAGTGACTGAAAATCTTAGGTGTGTAGTCCCCTATGTAGTACTGAAATACAATGTGTGTGTGTGTGTATATATATATATATATGTATGTATGCACCGATCAGGCATAACATTATGACCACCTCCTTGTTTCTACGCTCATTGTCCATTTTATCAGCTCCACTTACTATATAGGTGCACTTTGTAGTTCTACAGTTACAGACTGTAGTCCATCTGTTTCTCTGATACTTTGTTAGCCCCCTTTTACCCTGTTCTTCAGTGGTCAGGACCCCCATGGACCCTCACAGAGCAGGTACTATTTGGGTGGTGGATCATTCTCAGCACTGCAGTAACACTGACGTGGTGGTGGTGTGTTAGTGTGTGTTGCGCTGGTCTGAGTGGATCAGACACAGCAGTGCTGCTGGAGTTTTTAAACACTGTGTCCACTCACTGTCCACTTTGTTAGTCCACCTTGTCGATGTAAAGTCAGAGACGATAGCTCATCTGCTGCTGCACAGTTTGTGTTGGTCATCCTCTAGTCCTTCATCAGTGGTCACAGGACGCTGCACATAGGACGCTGTTGCATGGACATTTTTGGTTGGTGGACGATTCTCAGCAATGGCCCCTCAGCGGTGTGATTTGTGGAAAAAAAAAAAACACGCTTCTTACCACGCTTCTCAACCAATCAGCTCGCGTGGCCGGAACTAACTGTTGTATAATGTGACACAGTCAGTAACTCAGCAGCTGAGCTCCTCAAAAACTACCTAAAACCTACCAGCCCTTAGAAACAGCCCCACACAGTGCCCTAACAGACTCAGCAGCGTCTGGAAAAACAAACTGGCAGTTTTTCAGTCCTTCCGCCGAGCCGCGAATGCCGATGGACAGCACGTAATAGATGAGACTGATTTGTCAATCTGTTGAGAGACCGGCGCTATTCTGGGAGAAAATCTGATAGTCCATTACTCAGATTGGAGACACAGATAAAAGGCTGTTCCCTGCGTCCAGCTGTCGGAGACATTATGAAGCTCTAATGTGCTCCCGCCGCCACCCGGGGAGGGACGAACCCTCTCTCAAACACAATCAGAGCGCTTCAGCTCGCCTCCTTTCTGTCTGAATAAGCAGCAGGGCTGGGCCGATGATTGCAGCGTTGGCGTCTGTGATACAGAGGAACAGCTGTGGGTTCCCAGCCCTGCTGACTACCGGGACCTGACAAGGGCAGTGGGTGTGACAATCAGGGACGCTAGCCGAACATTGCAACGTAATTATGGTCCAGTTAGCGTGATTGCTAGCATCTCCCACCTCCGCAGCTGGCTTTTTTTTGACTCAACAAAGTCAAACTCTTGCGCGTGAGTGGACAACATCACCGTTACACGGCTTTACTTTCAGCTTAGCTTTAGTGTGATTGCTAGCATCTCCCAGTACATCTGCAGCGTTCCTTTGGAGCTAACTCTGCTAGCACTCCTTCAGTGTTAGCAGTCAGCTAACAGCATCACACAAGGTCTCACCTTCACCTTACAGCCCAAAGCCCACGGACCTGACGACAGTCCTATCCGGCCCGCAAAATTATTGTAATTTTCTATTAACATCAGTCCGTTTCACAACTAGCTACACTACAACCCCCAGTGTGCACTGTTTCACAACTAGCTACACTGCAACCCCCAGTGTGCACTGCTTCGACACCACTGCCCCAACAACAATCTGTGGGACAGCAGTTACACCACAGAAAGGAAGGATGGAAGGTGTCTAGATCAAGCAAATAGGCAGGTTTAAAAAACCTACCTACATTTAAAGAGGGATGACGGTTATCTGTGGCTAATGTAGCCCATTGTTTATATAAACAAATAGTTTTTCTTAAATTTATTTTTAAATAGTTATGGGTCATTCTACAGAAACATCAGAAGAAGCCCAAAATACAGTTTGGGCTTTATTTACTCATAAATTATACAACAGTTAGTTCCGGCCACGCAAGCTGATTGGTTGGCGTTCTAACTGTGCTGTTATTTCACCATAACATCACGTTTTTCCACAAACGCTGTATCACTCCGCTGAGACGCTGTTGCTAAGCAACGACTCTGACAGCTGTAGGAGACGCTCAAGTCATTTGAACGTTTTTACTTCTTACTTTGCCCCAAATAGAAAATGGACACTTTTAAGATCACATTTGACCGACAGCCGATTTGGTCAGACTCTGAAGATGAGACGACACTAAATTCCCAAACTGTCATCACCACTGAGCAGCTTTTCAGTCGGCAGCTGTGACAGAAGAACAGCTAAACAACCTGGAATCAGCCAGAAATGAACCCAACACCATTCGCCAAACTAAATGGGCTGTAAGATGCTTTACAGACTGGCTGGAACAAAACAACATTAATACTGATCTGGCAAAAACTGACAAAACTGAGCTGAACTTGATATTGCGGCAGTTTTATGGCTCAGTCTGATTTGGTCAGACTCTGAAGATCAGACTACACGTTTGGCGAAGGGTATTGGGTTCATTTCTGGCTGATTTTGTGTGAACGTGAATTTTATAAGACGTTGGGTGTGGGATGGGCTTTTTGCACAAAGTAGTATTATTTTGATGAGTTGTTTTCCTTTTTTTAGTAAAATAAAATGTTCTGTTGTGAAATGTTTTTTAGATATTTTTTATCTATCTGATTTGCACTAAAATCCGTTTTGCTTAAGAGTACATTGGACTTGTTTTTTGTGTCAGTGAAAAGTTTTCTGATATTAAGTGTTGTATGAATTGCATCCACGGTAAATCTAAAAGCTTCATATGAAATCATGAGCTAAATGAGAAAATCTCTGATAACTGAAAGACTCAGTGGACTCACCATGAGCTTTTCTTCATAGATCCTCAGAAAACAGGTAAAAGGAAGACGAGTGATGTCATCAGTGTGACTTTTATTTCAAAATAAGAGTTTTTTTTGTTACGCAGTAACACCAGTGACACGACTCCTGGAGAACTTTCATTATATATTTTATAATATTTATTTGGCATTTCTTTTCTTTATGTCATTTAATTTATATATTCAATACTCATGTATAGATTATTGCAGTTAAAATTGCAGAAAAATTTGTTTTTTTCTTTAGAATATGGCCTCAGCCTTCACACATGACTGTGGGGACGAGCTCTTCTGTGGTGCTTGGAATTCTAGATAATTGATTTAAAAACTGATATTGCAAAATTGAAAGAAGGTGCAACTGTTAAAATAACATTGTTTTATTTTAAAATATAAATAAATTGTAACCCTAACATGTTTTTCAAGTGTAATATATCTGTAAACACTAGGGACACAAAAATGGATGTTTCTGTAGAATGACCCATCTAACACATTTCATACAGAGAGCAAATTCACAGAGGAAGCAGAGAGACACGGCGTCACCTTGTGTAATGTTTACGGTGCAGATCAGTTGCATTGGGCCCAGCAATGTAAGTAATTTAGTGCTGGTAAACCTGTTCCACACATGTGAAATAAAATTTTATTGGTCGAGTGTCTGAAGTTTGAATCTGATCCAAACCTTACCCTTTCATGATCCTAGTGATTATTTTGCTAGTTCCATTAGGTTTTCTTTCAAGCTAACGCTGCCGCTGCGTCCTGAGACGAGTGTGTCTGTCGTACGGTTAAGAAAACATTTAAGAATGTAATATTTTCAATAAAACCGCTTGTTCTTAGAATTATTCTTAAGAAAATAGTTAGGAAAAGGAAGTTTTTAAGAGGTTATTTGAAGAATAACAATTTCTCTGAACTTTTTTCTTAAGAATGAAGTCAAGAAAAAACACATTCAAGAAGATTTTCTTTCTTAAGACACTTTTGTAAAAGTTTTAGGACTTTCTGGGTCCAGGATCTGTTCATCTGGTGGTTCTCCTTCACGACTGCATTATACAGGACTTTCACTGTATAAGAACTGCATTTAGCTTGTCCTCAGCTGGCTACGAGCTCGGAGTCTTTCAGCGCTTCTCCACGTCGTTCTTCACACTAGTTTTAGTTTTAACTAATTAATGCTAACGGCTAATGGCTAACGGGTAAGTGATGATGTAGAGGGACCTGAATATGGATATATATAACCGTATATTAGTGCCTCAACTCCAGCCTCGTGCTGTGGCACCCTGTGCCCACCACCAGCCCACAGTGCCATTTATAGCCACTGTTCCAGAGGTGGGTGCCGATTGTGCCAGGCAGCTGGTAGCAGCAGGCAGGGTTGATTGAGAGGGTGAAGACAAGCTTAGACACCCCCCCCCTTCCTCCCCACTGAGCGCTTAAATCCAACCATATGGAGGAGATCCTGCCCCCCCCCTCCGACTGTGGTCCATCTTTCAGAGGTTGCACTGCACCGTGACCCCTCAGACTCACCCAGCCCTCAGGGCGCAACAACAAAGCTCTGGAAAACCACACAGACCGGAGAAGCGGCCAAACCCAGGCCAGCTGCAAGGCTAAATAAGCTCATTCATCACCGAGAACAGGTCTGAGGTGGGGGAATATGCTGACGCCGGCGAACCGGCGGCTTCTGTTTCTTAATGCCCAGGACTCAGTCTCCGTGAAACCGTCCGTTCTCTTCTGCTCGTTCCTCGGAGAACCTTAATTAAATGCCCAGGGTTTATTTTTATACCTCTTTGCTCGGTTTTGGTAGATTTATTCACTAAGCTCATCTACTGAGAAAAGCAGTTTCCAAGTAGCGTCTCTGAAAAAAGGAGCTGACCGGTGGTTGCTGGATCCAAAACAAGGCTCGAGTTGAAAAGCGAAGCACTCTGTCCACACATACTTCATGGTCAGGGCTGCATTTCCTTCATTGTTTGCGGAGAAAACCGTATACAAGCCCGGGGAGGGTTTCTTCGCCCCGTGCTGAAGTGGGCATTCGCAGCCTGTTTTAGGCCGCCGGTGGGTTTTGAGGCTCCAGTCGCTGAGGCCTCAGAAGGGGTTTAAAAGCTCACACTCACCATTAACTCTCCATATATAGTCAAACTTCTTCACCACAAACCCGCAGCAGACTCGCAGACGAGGGGTGCTGGGTGTGGTGCGCCCATCAGCGCGTATGTGCGCATTGCATTTACAGATGGGACGAGAGAAAAGACGGCGTGTTTATAGAGAGAAAACAGAGAGTGCACTCCTAAAATAAAGGTGCACAAAGCTGACTTTGGAGCAAATCCATAGAAGAACACTTTTGATGGGTTCTTTAGAGATCTGTGTAACCGGAATGGAAAAGTTGATGGACTAACTTTGTGAGTTTCGGGCTGTTTTGGCTGCTTTTGAAGGCTTTGCTTTATATACCACATTAAAAATGTTTACCGTGCTGACGTTTGGTATCTTTTTCTCTCATCACCTATTTGACCTCACAGTTATTTTTGTACTGCATTCACGTACTGGACTCCAAAAAAAACACAAAACACATAAAATCAGATTTGAAAAATAATTTGGATTTTTTTTTCTTCAAATGACAATCAATCAATCAATCAATCAGTCAATCAATCAATCAGTCATCCTTTATTTCAACTCGGAAGTACGTTGAAGGTGACCCTCATTTACAGTGTAGCCCAGCAAATTACACAGAGATTGAAATGTTGAAATGAAATTTTGTTGAGAAGTTGAAATGAAATTTATTAACTAAGACAAATGAAAAGTCAAAAAGAATTATAAAAAAATGTGATAAATATAATACAAAAATATATAATATATATATATATGTATATATATGTATATTTAAATTAACAGCTCAAATAGAAAAGACATAAAATATCACTAAAATAAATAATGAAAACATTAAAATGAAGTAAAACAACCAATTTAGATGCAATGAACTATTAAAATAATAGTAATAATGATAATATAATAATAATAATGATGATGATATAATGATAATAATCACAATAATAATAATAATAATAATAATAATAAAAGTCCTAAAATGACTGAGTGACACCAGAGATCCGAGTTTTAGAGACTGCTCAGTATCTGACAGGTAAAAATGAAGATATTAGGATAAATGAGAAATGCAGTGCCAGCTTTATCCCATTTTGCACTTTTACATGTGTGTAAATATGACTTTTATATTCAATTTATATCATCCTGTCTTAACAGAAAATTACACAGAAGCCTCAACAACAAAATATATTCAATTTTTTCTGCTCCCTCTTTCAGTTTTTCAAAGAAACCTGCAGGGATATTTTCCCACATCTCTAAAGTTCAGTCTTAGAAGTTAGTTTTACATTTTTTTGGTTTTTACTGCATGTCTAGCAACACCATAGCAACCACCTGGAACATCCCACAAAAACTAGCCTAGCATTTCAGACCAACACTTTCAACGTCAGTTAGCAGCAGCGCTCAGTGCGACTGTGTTTTTATGCTGTGACGTCTTAAAGCAGCCACGTCATTCAGTCACGTCAGAGCTTTCGACTCGCCGGGGTTAAGTTGGCTTGACAGAGTCAGCTATTGTCACTCGAGAGCTTAAATCAGTTGCAAAAAGCTGTCGATGACTTATTGCCATGATTGGTTGAAGGTAATGATTTGTTTGTGCTGTGTTATTTTTTAGTTATTTAAATTTAAATGGATTATTTTTAACCGTTTATACCTTTTGAGCTTGTTGGCTCCTTTGATATGTTAGGCATGATTCCAGGTGGTTGTTAGGACTGCTTGGCAGTTTTATCTCAGGTTGCTGCTAGAATGTTGCTACACTTTTAAAGCAGCAAAAACAGCCCATTCTGTCCTTTACTGGACACAGTGGTCTTGACACACTGTGTTACTTTTATTACTTTTAACACAAAATGTGTTAAAACTGAAAACAATAACACGTTTTATGTGTTAAACCTCACGAGTCGCTGATTATGCCGGCATGATCAAGTCATGTGGCTGGTTGCAGCATAATAAGATGTTGAGCATTGCTGTCAACTTCCGTCAAACGTGCTGGCTTAACACTGTGCTAGTTTTAAAAAAGGAGATAGGATAATATAAATTTGATATAAAAATCATATTTGAGTGTGTAATTGTATGCAAAATGGGATGTAGATGACACTGCGTGTATCGTTTACCTTAATATCTTTTTTGTCAAATGAAGGAAATTTAAAAAATGCCTGAATCATTTTTCAAATTTGGTTTTGCTTTTTGTGTTTTTTTGGGTCGAATATGTTGATACAGTATGTTAGAGTAAAAAAATGTCAACTCAACGTTGGCATAGCGAACAGTTTTTAATGTATAACGACAAAACCAAAAGTATTCAGAAACAGCTAAAAGGGTTACAATAGGTAACACAGGTGTGTTAACACATCACATTTTAGAGTGTAGGTAGTTGCTGTGGTATTCCAGGTGGTTGTTATGGTGTTGGAATGCCGTTGCTATGGTATTTCAGGTGGTTGCTAGGCATTCAGTGAAAACCAAAATATAAAACCAACTTCTAAGACTGAACTTTGGAGATGTGGAAAAATATCCTTGCAGGTTTCTTTGAAAAACTGGAAGAGGGAGCGGAAAAGATGTTGAGGCTTCTGTGTAAGTTTCTGGTAAATATTTATATTTTGTCTGCTTGTTTTTGTGATGCTGAAAAATGAATAACTTGTACTTAATGGTCATTTTGAGTGGAAACTCATAAATAAATGAAACGAACCTGAATGTAATGAGAACTTTCTAGACCTTATACTGATCTTAACCTCAGGAGCTGTCTGTGGTAGATCAGGCCGGACTTTCTTCGGATTTCATTCAGAGTTTTTTATCCTGAAAATGTAGAAGGAAGGAAAACGAACACAGACGTGTACGACTGTGTGAATCAGCGTCTCCTCTGGTGAACAGCTGGTTAAGCTAATTGATCTGCGTCATGCTGTTTTGCGGAGATTAGCCTCTGTCTGTCTCTCCATCAGAGAAATGTTTCCCATTGCGTAGTTCGGTGTTACGCTGGTGTGTTACTGCAGAACAAAGCGTGTGAGTTATTTTCGGTCTCTGCCCTCGAAATCAATGCCTTCCCGATCGGAGTTCGGAGGAGGCGCGTGGGCTGGATGGTTGCACTGCTGGAGCCCATAGTTGCACAAGAAGCCCTGAATGTTTGATCTAAATCTGAAGATGTTTGTCAGATTGTGGCATGAAAAAAAGAGACGGTCCTGCTTTGAGCGTAGATTCGGAGTGACAGGCGTGTTTGCAGGACCACAGAGACGAGAGAGAGAGAACAGCGCCTCCTGAGACACGAGGGGCACGGCGGGACACGGAGACACAGAGCAGCTGTTCACTCCTGTAGGAATGTAGAGAGAACAGAGGAGAGAGAGAGAGAGAGAGAGAGAGAGAAAAGAAGAAAAAGATGGAAAAGAACAAAGAGGGAGAAAATTGAGAAGAGAAATGAAAGACTGACAGCAAAAGAGAGAAAGAGGGAATGAGTAGGAGAGAAAAGAAAAAAGAGAGAAAAAAAGGAACAAAGTAACAGAAAAGACAAAGATGGAGGGATAGAAAAAGAGGGAATGAGAGGGATTAAGAGAGGTAGAATGAGTTAAGGAGACAGAAAAAAGAGACAGAAAGAGAAGGAAGGAGTGAGAGAGGAAAGGATAGAAAAAGGAGAGAGAGACAAAGAGGGGGAGAAAAGGAATGGGAATGAGAGACAGAGAAGAAGGCAGAGGGGGAGAGAAAACAAAAAGAAATGAGAAGAGAAAAACTAATATACAGACAGAGAGAAGGAAAGAGGGAAGATGAGAGACAATAAAAGAGAAAAAAGAGCAGGCAGCGAGAGAAGAGAGGATAGAAAAAAGACTGAGGTGTAAACAGAGAAAGAGTAAAGAGGGAAAGAGAATGGTTAAGAGAGATAGAAAGAGTTAAGAAGACAGAAAAAGGACAGAAAGAGAAGGAGTGAGAGAGGAAAGGGGAGAAAAAGGTGAGAGAAGGAGAGAGAAAAGAAGGCAGAGAGGAAGAGAAAAAGAAAACGAAATGAAAAAGAAAGAATTGAGAAAAGAGAAAGACTAATATATAGACAGAGAAAGAAGGAGGGAAGATAAGAGAAAAAAGAACAGACAGCGAGAAAAGAGAGGACAGAAAAAAGACAGGTGTAAACAGAGAGAGGGAAGAAGAGAGATGAAGAGAGGTAGAAAGTTAAGTGGGGGAGAAAGGAAAAGGTGAAGGAAAGGGGGGGAGAGAGAGAAAGGGAATGAGTGAGAGAGGGAAGAGGAGAGAAAAAGTGAAGGAAGGAGAGAGGAAGAAGGAATGAATGAGGGAGAAGACGAGAGAAAAGAAGAGAGACAGAAAAGAACACAGAGAAGAAGAAAAAGAGAACAATGACAATTGTTGACAAACAATTTTTAAACACCTCAGTGTCACTGCTGGACTGAGAACAGTCCACCAACCAAAAATATCCAGCCAACAGCGTCCTGTGGGCAGCGTCCTGTGACCACTGATGAAGGACTAGAGGATGACCAACACAAACTGTGCAGCAGCAGATGAGCTATCGTCTCTGACTTTACATCTACAAGGTGGACTGACAAGGTAGGAGTGTCTAATAGAGTGGACAGTGAGTGGACACAGTGTTTAAAAAGTCCAGCAGCACTGCTGTGTCTGATCCACTCATACCAGCACAACACACACTAACACACCACCACCACGTCAGTGTTACTGCAGTGCTGAGATTGATCCACCACCCAAATAGTACCTGCTCTGTGAGGGTCCATGGGGGTCCTGACCACTGAAGAACAGGGTAAAAGGGGGCTAACAAAGTATCAGAGAAACAGATGGACTACAGTCTGTAACTGTAGAACTACAAAGTGCACCTATATAGTAAGTGGAGCTGATAAAATGGACAATGAGCGTAGAAACAAGGTGGTCAGAATGTTATGCCTGATCGGTGTACTCGTGAATATCTGAATTCCAAAATTAAAAACGGAGTACCTACCCAATAAGCGATCTCCGAATAGTTGAATGGACATGTGAAACTATTTGTGCCAGTATTAGTGACAGTGCTATCTTGAGAATAAAGCCAAAGGCCACGCCCACTTTATCCCCTTGTTGTGATGTGAGCACTCAAACCTTTCAGGTGTTTGAACCACGTTTGGGCCAAAAAATGTGCTTTTAACAACAGCTGAGAAGAGAAAACTGTCAAAGCATTATTTCAAATATTGTGGCGACGATCCTTAAAAAGCAGCACTGACGGTGCCAAACTGACTGTGCGACTGAAGTGACAAAGCACAACCCACTACACAGATCGACAGTATCAAATAAATAAGGCTGCCCTCATTGAAAAACTGAGACTGCTCTTATTTCCTCCACTCTGTGGAAGTTTGGCAGCCGTACAGCTGGCGTCCCGCACTGATGTAGAGGAGAGGCTGCTTTCCATGGTGCTACAACAGAAGAGCACTAGTAGCTGAAGAGTTAGACGAGTTTCCTTAAGAGGAAAAGTGTCTCTTCTGCTTTTTTCACAAGATATGAAATGTTCAGGGACGGTGGCAGATCGTCTGTGATGTGGATCCCAGGGACTGGCTAGCATTAACACATTTTAACAAGCAAGTAGCCAAGATTGCACAGATAAAAAGCTCCTGTTGACCCACTTTATTCATATTTGACACTACTTATTATATGCAAAAGTCAACAAAATGTACAACTGAACATTATGACACTGTAAAATAAGGTCAACCCAACCTCCTCACAGTGTGCCAAGTTAGCCTGAACAGTCGACGACCGTTTCATTTGCCCCTTCAGCTCAACTCGGCTCTGACTGTTCGTGCCATGTTTGTCAAAGTTTGTTAACTAAGCTTAGATTAACATTAATTATCAGTGATGTCTTCTGCATTTACCTTCTGTCTGACATTGATGATAAAAAGATTCTGCTTGGATGAGTGAATAACTGCAGTGGACACTGTAATGTGGCAACAGTCCAGTGTGTGTGTGTGAGCGAGTGTGTACAGCTGGAAGGGGCCGACTAGCAGTGAGAGATGCTTTGCATAAGCAACAGGACAAAACGCAACGTATGAGAAGCGTAAAGTGTCCCACTTCATATTAAGTGTCTCTAATAACTGTGTAGTTACATGTGAACAACATATGCAACAACAATGTAACTACTAATGATTTAGTCACTGTTACAGATGGATTACAGAAGTACAGCCTATGTAATTACACACGTGTATCAACTTGTTTTGCCTCATGTAATTACACAAGTGTATCTTAATAGTTGTAACAGCCTATTCTCTCATGTAATTACACAATGGTAATAACATAAATGTAAATCTGCCAGCTTTCCTAACATTTAGCTAGTGTTTGTGTTGCTAGTGCTGTGACAGTGTAACCAGTTTCAACTGTAAAGCATTGTGTAATGTTAAGGTACAGCAGACGACCCCTTATTTTAAAATGTAGCTTTTATAACATTAATTAA
This sequence comes from Colossoma macropomum, assembly GCF_904425465.1. Taxonomy (NCBI): domain Eukaryota; kingdom Metazoa; phylum Chordata; class Actinopteri; order Characiformes; family Serrasalmidae; genus Colossoma; species Colossoma macropomum. Next base: position 4,121,574 of record NW_023494790.1, read on the forward strand.
ATGTGTTGCTTTAACCCCAAAGCAACTTTAATTAAATTTAATTTAAAGTGGAACTTTAAACCCTACAGAAAAGTTCCTGTGTAGTTGTTATGTAGGTACAGCGTAATCATAGAATGGTATTAATCACTGTGATTTGATTAGGTTACCTTGTTACAACACAGTTATTTCATGGTAATTATGTAGAACACATGGAAATGTATGTAAAACACACTTCCTTTAACTGCTGGAAAAGACTTCTGATCTGTAGTGCCTCCAAAAGATACACTGTAATGATACATGAGGCAAAACTGAAGTCGATACACTTGTGTAATTACATAGGCTGTTCTGTAATCCATCTGTAACAATGACTAAATCATTCGTAGTGTTGTTGCATATGTTATTAATGTGTAACTACACGGTTATTAGAGACACTTAATATAAAGTGGGACCGTGTGAAGATATTTTCGGTTCGTTATGGAACTGTGGCGGGACAAATTAGGCTATGGTGGGCCGCCACAGTCTGGGTAATTAATGGGGAACATTGGGCATCAGAGGCGGAATCAGAGTGCAGTCATGTGTGAACAGGAAGTAGAGAACGGGGTGATGAAGCTGACGGTTGAAGCTAAATATACCCAGAGGATTTAGCACATAGCTGCTTTATGATCACTAAAACAATGCAGGCAATGTTTCCCACTTAGTTAAAAAGTAACAGGGAGAAAATTCACATTTCAAAGGAAGCAAAGACGTCTGCGAACTTTGACAGGCAGTGCGGAATCCCCAGCTTTACGCTGGCCTGTGTGCCAGTTCAGGCTTCAGACAGTACAGACCCAGTTTTCATGGGCTTCAGTGGTGAAGTCCCAGCAGAAACTTGGACCAAGTGCAGCTTTCCGAAGCTCACTTCTCATCTTTTCTCACGCTAACACTGAAGGTCGGGGAGCAGCGACTTTTATCTCAGAAAAACAGAAAAGCAGAGTTGCTCTTTGCCAGAAGTCCCCCCAAACCCCACAAGTGAACACCACACATCCTCAAGAAGGGAATTAGGAAGGAGGCCGGCGTCGTAGTTCAGAGAGAGAAGCCGTCGGTGGATGGGTGGGTGACAGGGGGAAGTTCTTGGGCCTGATTGGAATTGGCACACTTCTCTCTGCCCCCACACTCCCTGAGTCTCTGTGAGCGTGTAAGGGTACTTGTGCATTCTCACCATTATGAATTCATGGGCTCCTGAGACCGAAATGAGCCCCCTGTCTCCAGGAATTTATGCCATCCACACATCACTTACTTCTCAGTGTTTATTTCCTGTCTAAATTATTATTTTTCCCACTTTCACGCTTTTGTAGACTCATCGGTGTAATCTGTAGTGACAGTGCTTCCTGCGTGACTCTGTGCGTGTTTCCATTCTCCCTCTTTAAAATTCCTCCCTGTACGCTCGTTAAAACTTTTCCCCTTTAGTCAAGAAATCAGGTAATTCTTACCGGTTCCCTTCTGTCTAAAAGGGATGTAAACAAACATGCTAAAGTTATTGCTAACACATAAATCCACTATCTGCTTTCATATAATTTCATTAAGTGTTTAGTGGCCATGAAATCTGTCTTTCTGTTGCATTCATAATAATAATAATAATAATTTTTCATTTATATAGCACTTTTCATGCCAGTGGCAGCTCAAAGTGCTTTACAGACAGGTGATAAAACATAGTTATACAAGAAATCATTAGTATTTATTTAGAATCCAAAGAAAATGAAAAAGATCAAACAGAAGATAAACACCACGAGGCAGAGTCTTAATTAAATACTAAGTTAAAGAGATACTTTTTTAGATGCTTCTTAAAAGTGAGCACTGAGCTTGACTGTCTAGTAGAAGGTAGACTGAGTTCCACAGTTTAGAAGCATAGTAACTAAAAGAGTCTCTCCATGTTTTCTGTATTTTACAGAGGGTGTCTGTAGAAGGCCACTATCTGCAGATCTTAGATTACATGCTGGAACATAAACAGAGACACTCTGTGATGTAAGCAGTACTTTAAGGTTATTTTGAGCTTTAAAAACTAGTAGCAGAACTTTAAAATCTATCCTGAATGATACAGACAGCCAGTGCAGCTCTTTTAAAACAGGAGTGATCTAATCTCTCTTTTTTGTTTTTGTTAGGATGTGCGCCACCATGTTTCTGCAGTAGCCCAGAACGGACAAACCAAACACTGGCTCTAGAGCAGGGGTGCACAGCTCCGGTCCTGAAGGGTTGGTGTCCAGCACAGTTTGGTGATTTACCTGCTCCAATGCAACTGATACCACTTACCTGTTTATTGCCAGGTTTAGTGGGTGTGTTTGAGCAGGAAAACCTCTGAACAGTGCTGGACACCGGCCCATCTAGGACCGGAGTTGTGCACCCCTGCTCCAGAGGGCGGCTTTCACATTTTTACGCTAAAGCAGCAGCTTGAATTTGGTGACACTGTTAGAAGATGTAGAAAGAAGAAGAATCAGTGGTTGTTGCCAGCTCTGCTGACCATTTTGTGTTGTCAGAAATCTGAGAAGCCAAATTTTGACAAATGGAGGATCGGACTTTTTATTTAGAACAAGAAAAAGCGAGAGAGGGTGAATCCTTGCCATCAAGGAAGAGAAAACATGACGAAGCAAAACGACGGCAGAAAACCTGACGGCCACTGCAGGTTCTACTACACGCTTGGGAAGGGAGGGGTGAGGGAGGGGGATTCAGCTGGTTGCAGTGTGCAATCTGCGCACTAGATGCCACTAAATCTTACACACTGCACCTTTAAAGAACTGTTTTAGTTATTTGCAAGATGAACTTGGTTAGGTTTCACTACCAATGGGCATGAAGGAGGCTTAAGGTTATTGGCCAGATTGTTCGGACTAATCTTGGAAGTAGCTTATGTTTGTTTTGAATATGTTTTGCAGTTGAATATATTATAGAGAGCAACAGAATTCATGGGCAGTTACGATCCCTTGCTAACTGTACAGTTGCAAACAGAACAGTAAACGGTTTCAGCTAATGTTCACCCATCCTTGATGTCAAGCTCTCTTACGTTTACGAACCATAGATAATGGTGAACAAAATATTGAAGTTTCTTGTAATTTTATATTTCGGGATGCTGTGTTTGAGTGTGGTGTCATGCAGGGGACAGAAAGCCCCTTTTCAGAGGTCCCCATGTACTCTATAGCAGGCTGGACCTGAGCCATCAACTGCAGAGTCCCTGGCAGCAGATGTAGCGCAGCTATACACGGCAGTGTTGCTGAAGCTACGGGGCCTCCATGACCTCAAAATCCACACAACAAAGACCCTTTCAGTCCCTGGTCTGTCATCTACCCTGTAATCTAGCCTGTCTCTCTGTCTCATGCTGTCTGTCTGCGAGATCGTCTACCCTACACATCCGCCGCTTCTTCCTGTGGTAACTGACTGAGGACACTAACTCAAAACAGGCACCCCAGCTCTCTGGTCCTGCCTGATTGGGGCTGGACGATGCAGATAGATGACCATAGCATTGTTTTATTCCTACATATTGCAGTTTTCCTCGTGTAGCAGAGTTAAAAATCTTTTTATGGTGTGATGTTACGATTAGAGGTGGGCGATTTGGCAAAAATCTAATATCGCGAGACTTCAAGAACTTTTCACGATACACAATATGTCATAATATTTTTTTCAGACATCTGATCTGATCAGTTGGAATAGAAACAAAAAACAGCAGTGTTACATTTTAAAAATACTATCAAAAACTGTCAACGCAATGATTTTTATTCAATATTTGGCACTAAATCCAGTTAAAAGGACTCATTTAGCTTTCTTTATAAAGAAACATGCAGTTGGTCAGTGTCTACAAGCACTGATGATATACACCATATGTTCAGAAAAGCATGTATTATATTGTGGCATAATTTATCACTATAATATCAATATATATTGTCATATTTCCCAGTCCTAGTTATAATTACACAAAATCTTTTCCCCAAAAAATTTTTTCCCCATTTTTCCTCTTAAATCTCCTCCCCCTGAAGAGGAGAGTTTCAGAATGTGCCTCATGTTTAATCTTTATTAATCCTACATTTCCAGAACATAAAAAATCACCAGGTTTTTTGTATTATTTTTTGCTGATGGTCAATTTTAGAAGGAATTACATGCACATGTTAGTGACATCACACAGCATGTTCCACGCAGTGTACCTGTCAGCTAAGCTTATTCTTTTATATTCTTTGAAAACGAGATGAGGGAAGAAGAATCAGGGGCTCGATAACCAATAATAAAAGGCTGTATTATTTCTGTATTATTTCATGTGTAAAGTTGTTAAAGCCTGAAATATTCTCTTAAGCACTGCAGTTATGCTAATGCAGTGGAGCGCAGTAGAGTGATGTCATTACTGTATGCACCCATCTTGTCTTTGTTCAAAGGCAAGTAAATATTATCATTAATCAGCTGTTGTTTTTGAATTGTAATTATTGTACATATATCATTATCTTATATCATTATCTTTTTCTACATTGTTATCTTTGATATTTGTGTCTCTTTGACTTCTGTCTAGTGTAAGAAGTGAGGAGAGAAGAATCTAACCAAATCTAAAAGGCTGTATTATATCTGTTATCAGGATAAAATCAATTAATCAACCTTTGGTGACAGTAATTTACAACGCAGCCAAGTCAACACAGAAATCAGGGACTGAAAATAAATGCTAATAATAATAATAATAATAATAATAGTAAGCATAAACGGAAAAGAGTATTCAAATTGCAAAAATAAAATAACGTAATAAATAACAGTAATCATCACAACGAAAACATGATGCACACTGAACGTCTTTGTCCATCAGTGGTGATGGTATCAACGTCCACTGGTTACACTTGCAGTATATTAAAGCGAAAGGCCAAGAGAGGTCGTGCATTACTGCGATTTTTGTTAGGCATGACGCGAAGCAGAGTAAAATCCTAACTGCCCGTGATAAAACCACTGTAATGCGCAACCTCAAATGGCTTATTGCTTTTATAAAACCACTGACAACATAAACTATGATAAAATACACACTTTTTCAGTAAATAATTGAAATTATTATTAATAATAAATACAGCTCAGCCAAAAAGAATATTCAGATCCTAAAATTAGACCGAATACCCAGCCAACAACCATTAGTTTAATGGTTAAACATTCAGCCCTAGTTTATATATAGTATATTGACACCTGCATCAGAGGAAACTGATTGACAGGTTCATTTAGATCCTATCATGTACACAGATATAATCTAGGGTTCAAGATTGTCCTGCATTGGGAAAAGGCTGTTTACATTTCTTTGATCATGTGGATAAATGAATGAATGATCATGTGGATGGATAAATGAATGAATGAATGAATGAAAGAAAATAAATGAATGGATGAATGAATGATCATGTGGATGGATAAATGAATGAATGAATGAATGAAAGAAAATAAATGAATGGATGAATGAATGATCATGTGGATGAATGAATGATCATGTGGATGAACAAATGAATGAATGATCGTGTGGATGAATGAATTAATAAATGAATGAATGATCATGTGGATGAATGAATGAATGATCATGTGGATGAATGAATGAATGAATGATTGTGTGGATGAATGAATGAATGGATGAATGAATGATTGTGTGGATGAATGAATGAATGAATGATAGTGTGGATGAATGAATGAATAAAAGATTGTGTGGATGAATGAATGGATGAATGAATGATTGTGTGGATGAATGAATGAATGAATGATCGTGTGGATGAATGAATGAATAAAAGATTGTGTGGATGAATGAATGAATGAATGATTGTGTGGATGAATGAATGAATGAATGAGCGTGTGGATGAATGAATGAATAAAAGATTGTGTGGATGAATGAATGAATGAATGATCGTGTGGATGAATGAATGAATGAATGATTGTGTGGATGAATGAATGAATGAATGAATGATCGTGTGGATGCCTTCATTAGTCAAAATGCCTACAGCACTTTCACCAGGATCGTCTGTGATTGACGAGGATCTGCATTTGCGTACTGCGTCCCTCTACAGCAATATTGCGATAACCGCTATCAAACGATGTATCGTGCAGCCCGGCTGCCGGATTCTCCAGAGCCTCCCAGTGGGAGGTCAGGACACGCTTCTGTTTTTCAGCTTGCTGTTTTCCGCCATTTGATAGCCTTGTAAAGACCGCCAGACCGGCCCTCCCTGGGGGCCCCTTGAAAGCTGTGTTCTGCTTCTCTTGCTTCTTCATCCCCCACCTCCCCTGCCCCTCGCCCGCCCTGTGACTGAAACCAGATGGAAATCTCAAGGCTCGTCGTGTTCGGGGCCTCGATCTCTGACACAGATGTTTCCTCTCCTCTAGTGGCGTGTTTTCTTTTCAGACTGAATCGATTCCTCAGAGGACGCGGCAAGTCCTTGAGAGGCTGGAGCGAGCAGGACCCTGGTGGAATTCTGCCAGAACCAGATTTTAATGTATTTAAAAGTTTTAGGGCTGCGCCCAAATACCATTTTTTGGGCTCCAGAGCTTCGGCAGTAATCAACAGTGAACGTCTGAAGCTTTTCCCCACACAGGGGAGTGGGGCGGGTAACAGCATAGCGCATGCACAGGTTAACCAGAGCTTGACGGAGGTGGTCTAACTACGAAGGGCAACATCTCAGCCCTAGTGAGGGTCCAGTACTATTTGCAGACACGCTGGGAATGCATGCTGTCAGGCGTCCAAGCTGAGATGGGTTATAATTACATATTTTAACATTAAAAAGAATAAATATAGATGAAGAACGTGCTGATACAATGTACTGTGGCGTCGCTGCACCATTCAGTTCTTTAAAGAGAAGAAATGTTTATGTTGGGCTGTTTTAGGTTCATATGCAGAAGGACTTTTATTTTGAAGAGCCTGAATATGGGGCATAGGGCTGAAAGACATTTTTATATTGAAATCGTAATTTAAGGGAGTGCAGTGGTCAAATCACAAAAATGATAGCCCACGTTAGCCCTGCGATGGACTGAGGACCTGTCCAGGGTGTATCCTGCCTTCTGCCCAATGATAGCTGGGATAGGCTCCAGCTCCCCCCGCAACCCAGAAGGATAAGCGTCTTAGAACATGTGTGTGTGTGTGTGTGTGTAGCCCACATTATCAAAAACGCTTTCTAGTCTTAAGTGGGGAAATTTAACCTAATGACACAGATTGTTGTGAACTGCCTGTAGATGAGTTAGACCAATCAGAGGCAACCAAACCTCTATGTGTTGTGACCTCACAACCACAATTCACCGGCTGTCTGACTCACTACATTCAGGGGTCGAGTCGATTTTCTGGTCTTCTTGAAAAAAAAAGGCCTGAACCTTAACTAACAGAAAATAATCACAATTTAAACGCAGTTTGATATTTTTCCCAAATCATTCAGCCCTAACGGGGGAGTGGTGGGTTTTCCGGGGTAGAGCCGTTCTCTCTGTTTGGTGCTGTTTTGAGCAAATTAAAAATAAATGGGCCGTAACCTCAAATTGTCCACGTTTCTCCTGAGAACCCTGAACGGTACGGTGTTTAGGAGTTCACCAAAAAAACCCCCAAAAACCCACATATTCAAATCTCATAATTCGCAGCCAAATATCTACCCAATGAGTGAACATCTGAGTTGTCTAATATTTGGGTCCAGCCTTAGAAATTTGGGTGTATTTGAGATGAAGATGCTCTTATTGTTTTAACCCAGTGAGACGTTTGTTTATATACCTTGCGGATGATTTTTTGGTCGTGTCTGAAATCCAGACTAGCATGACTGAAAGGACTGAAAAGGAGCCGTGACAAAAAAACAGAAAGATGATGTTTATTTGTTAGCGTCCTCTATAATTAATCATCTTTTGAGTGTTTTGATTCTGGCTTTGCTTTATAATCTCAGCCCTAATTTGACTTTCTTTCATATTAACTTTATAGTCTTTCTCATTTTTGATTTTTCAGGCTGTAGACATTTTTAATTGACGTGGCGAATCGTCTATTAATAACCGTAATGTGAATTACTCCGAGGCACGCGAGTCACATTAATGTGTCTTTCTGATGGTCTCCTAATGAAGTGGGTTTAATTAAGCCGTTTGGTGATGCAACAGTAACGGTGCCAAATTGCATTTGGTGTCCACATGAAGCCTCTGCCTTGCTTCCTCCTGAGATGTCTTCATTTGAAACGCCAGAGAAAGAAGAAAAGACTCGCTAAATAATTCAGGCAGTATTGAAAAAAGGGAACGAAATCTAGGACAAATAAAAAATCAATCGGAAGATGCCGTGCGCTCCTTTTTAAACGCCTTTCATGAGGCGTTCGAGGCTTTGTTAGCCACTTCAAAGAAACCCCTGCTGCGCTCAGAGCAGCCAGTCACAAATATATTTTGATGGATTTTTGTGAGATTAGCTCTGAATAAAGTGAGTTCGTTAAATGAGAAAGTGTACGACACTATAATTGTACGCAGGAAATGAAAAAAGGGGCTGAAGCCGCGGCTGGTCCTGAATATCCACATTGGCGCTGCCGTAATTGATTTGCCATAGGAGGCAGATGTTTGGTCATCTGCAAAATCCCTCAGAGTGACCTGACTGGCCTTGGCTATTTTCATCCCTCTCTTTACTCCTTTTCCTTCCACCTTCTCCTCCGCTCCCGTCCTCCTCGGGGTGGGTTCTGATCGCCCGTGGGCCCGTCATTCTCTCCCCGCGGCAGGTTCCAGGTGGAGGGCGGCTCCCCCAGCATTTCAAAGAGACTCTTATTGAAAATTCAGGAGCGGCCAGTCAGCAGAGGTCACAGCCCGGCTTTGAAGCCGAGCTCCACTTAGCCTCGACTCGGCCCGACTCCAGCCAATTACGGCCGACCTCCAGTGCCTCGGACACCCGGAGCCGGAGTTCAGAGAGAAAGAGCAGCACCTTTTACTGAGTGACAGCGAGGCTGAACTTCAGAATCAGAGAACAGAGAACCGGAGAACCGGAGAAAAGAGGGAGACAATTTCAACACAGACTCATCCAGCAGAGTAACGAGCAGAGAACACGGCACTGTTCTAGATCACTCAGCACCCAGATACCAACACTGCTCTCTCTCTCTCTCTCTCTATCCTCCCTCTGTCCTTTCTCTATCCTCCCTCTGTCCTCCCTCTATCCTCCTTCTATCCTCCCTCTGTCCTCCCTCTATCCTCCTTCTATCCTCCCTCTGTCCTCACTCTATCCTCCCTCTGTCCTCCCTCTATCCTCCTTCTATCCTCCCTCTGTCCTCACTCTATCCTCCCTCTGTCCTCCCTCTATCCTCCATCTATCCTCCCTCTGTCCTCACTCTATCCTCCCTCTATCCTCCCTCTGTCCTCACTCTATCCTCCCTCTGTCCTCCCTCTATCCTCCTTCTATCCACCCTCTGTCCTCACTCTATCCTCCCTCTGTCCTCACTCTATCCTCCATCTATCTTCCCTCTATCCTCCTTCTATCCTCCCTCTGTCCTCACTCTATCCTCCCTCTGTCCTCACTCTATCCTCACTCTATCCTCCCTCTGTCCTCCCTCTATCCTCCTTCTGTCCTCACTCTATCCTCCTTCTATCCTCACCTCTCTGTATCCCTCTTTATGCTGTCACTCTTTTTTCTCTGTTTATTGTCTCCTTTCCTCTCAATGCTCCTTCTTTCTTTCTTTCTTTCTTTCTTTTTATTCTTTCTTTCTGTCTCTCACTGCCCCCTTTCTTTGTCCCTTTTTCTCTCTGTCTCCTTCTCACTTCCTTTTTTCTCATTTTCTCTTTGCCTCTTTCTTTTCTCTCTCTGTTTATTCTCTATCTGTCTCTCTCCTTCGCACAACCCATTTCTTTCTTTCTTTCTTTCTTTCTTTCTTTCTTTCTTTTTTCTTTCTCTGCCCTTTTCTTTCTGATTCTTTCTTTATCTCTGCTTTTCTCTTCACGTTTCTTTTCATTTTCTCTCTCTCACTGTTTTCTCTTCTCTCTCTCTGTCTCTGCTCTCTCTCTCTCTCTCTCTCTCTCTCTGTCTCTGGTATGATGAAGTAAGTTATAGTAGAAAGAACAAAAGGTTAGAAAGAAACTGAGCTCGAGCTCTTTTGTAATATTGTTATTGTTTCTGAATAAAGACACTAATAATAGCTTGTTTTTTAGTAATTAAGTCATTTTTTTTATTATTTATCTCTGATGAGGAGCAGATCAGCTGTGTGTGTGTGTGTGTGTGTGTGTGTCTGTGTGTGTGTGTGTGTGTGTGTGTGTGTGTGTGTCTGTGTGTGTGTGTCTGTGTGTGTGTGTGTGTGTGTGTGTGTGTGTGTGCGTGTGTGTGTGTGTGTGTTGTAGAATCTGATTGTGTGCTGCTGTGTTTGTGATTTGCTGTAGTTGGAGATGATTTGATGCTGGTGTTGATTTTATGAATAGGACAAGCAGCTTTTATCGCATGAATTATTACTTAAACATGGTAAAATTGTTTTAATATGTTTACATTATTTAAAATTGCTTAAAAAAAGGAAATATATGAAAAAATTGTTCTAAACAGGGGTAGCTGGTAAATTGTTGCCATATGGCAGCAATGCGCAATCGTGGAAACCATGAAGTCTCATTTTTCTCTAAAGATGTCGTCTCACATACGGCAACAAATTTAATTTGCCATTTTACAAAAAACATCACGTTTTTAATTATAAAAAATAAAAGTTAACTTATGTTTTTTAGGTAGGTTTTTCTTGGTATTTATAATCACGCAATATAAAACAGTTTCAGTCCTGCAAGGCAAGTTTATCTATATAGCACCTTTCATAAACTGCTGTCATTCAAGGTGCTTTACAAATGAGAAAAAAGTCATTTAAAAAGTAAAGTAAAAGAATAGAAATAAAAAACATAATTAAAACATGATATAAGCAGTAGATTTAAGAGAAATACATTAAATGAAAAATCAAATTAGAAATTGAATGAGGATAATTAAAAAGCAAATTATTGATATAAAAATTAAAAAGTTAAATTAGGCTAAAAACAAATAATTTTGTTTTATCCTATTTCATGTTGCGTTACAGTGATTTTATCACGGGGAAGGGAGTTTTACTCAACTTCGCGTCGTGCCTAACAACACCCTTCCCTGTGGTAAAATCACTGTAACACACAGCCTGTCATGGCTTGTTGCTTAATTTAATTACACAGTTACATAATGAGTTATGTTTGTGGTTGATTTACATTCTGTACTGACAAGACATGAAATGATAAAAGCATTTCACCAAACTTTTCGTCAAATTCAGATCATAATAAATTATCTCCTCTCCTACTTACAGACTCTAATGTGGTCTGGAGTGATAGTTAATTATCTGCACTTTCCACACAGTTTCTCCTCTCTCAGTGAGCTACGAGTCCGAGGTAATTAAATATGATGTCAGAGGAGGCACTTCAGGGTGTAGACCCCAGCGGGGGGGGCTGGGGGCTGGGGGCTGTCCTGAGGGTCTGAGACAGGTGAAGCTCCACTGAGAAACAGCCGTAATCCAGCTGTGCTGGACTCACCGAATGTTTGTGTGGATTTGATTCTGTTCCAGAAACTCTTCCTCCTCTTCCTCCCTCGTCCTCTTTTATCTCCTGCCAAGCTGATCTAATGAGACCAGCCAAGAGCCTGCAGTCAGCAAGGACCCCCACACACACACGCACCACCACAGCTCATACACACACACACACACCACCGATGACATTATAATCCCCTGTAAAGCAGCAGTAATACAGTTATCATAGCAACATAGCTCTGATCCTTTCACTAATTCTCTCGCTCTGTTCATCTGAACGCAGCGCTCGGACTTTAGATTCAGCTCAAAAGCATCACAAGGCCACCCTACTACAAAACCAACACTGACAAATCAAGTTAAAATTCAAAATCAACACTGAAAATTCGATTTCACTTCAAAACCAACACTGAAAATGTAACTTTATTTCAAAACCAGCGCTGAAAATTCAAGTTAAATTCAAACCAACGCTAACAAATCAATTTCACGTCAAAATCAATGCTGAACATTTGAGTTAAATTTAATACCAACGCTGAAAATTCAATTTCACATCAAAACCAACACTGAAATGTAAACTTGAATTCAAAACCAACACTGATAAATCAATTTCTATTTAAAATCAACACTGAAAACTGAAAATTTCACGTCAAAACCAACACTAAAAATGCTAGTAAAATTCAAGATCAACATAGAAAGTTCAATTACTCATCAAAACCAACATAGAAAATTCAATTTCACATCAGAACCAACGCTGAAAATTCAACTTCAATTTAACTTGAAAAAATATAAAAAATGATAGAATGCATATTTTATATATATATATATATATATATATATATAAAACATGCATTTTGTCATTTTTTGTTTGGATCAGCTTGTCCTTCTTCTTTCTGTTAATAATGTTACTGTGTGTGTGTTTCTTCAGTTCTGCATGTTTAGTTTCTTTACTCTATCCTTTCATTTCAGGAGTGTAACTAATACTCTTTCTCTCTCTCTCTCTCCCTATCTCTCTCTCTCTCTCTCTCTCTCTCTCTCTCCCTATCTCTCTCTCTCTCTCTCTCCCTACCTCTCTCTCTCTCTCTCTCTCTCTCCCCCTCTCTCTCCCCAGCTGTCTCTCCTGTTGTCTGTGTTTATATCTGCACCTGTTGGCTGGGGCTCTGTTTGTGGTGATGGTGATGTCAGATAGCGCTCGGTCGCTAGGCTAAGCCCTGTGCTGCCTGAGAGTCTGGACTCTCTGACACGCACTCTCGTTCTCTGCGGAACATTTGCTGCGTTATCGCAGAGGACACTAAAGACACGAGTCAGAGCAGCTGTGTCTCTACAGCACTGCAGGCTTTTAACCCTTAGAGCACTGTAGAGGAGAACAAATACAGTAGAACAACGTGGAACAGCGCAGAGAGGAACGAAAGAGAACAGAATGGAGAGCAGTAAAACAGAATGAAGTGGCACAGAAAGGAAGAGAAGAGAAAGAAATTAAAGGTACAGCTTGTGAGTCTGGAGGAAGACCGTTGATGTCTGAACTCCAAAACAAAGGACCTTCAATCGTCCTTCAGATAACGGAGCATTTTGATATGAAACATATGAGTATCATGTTAAATTAAGAGCCTTTAAAAGAGAATCTAAAGGGGAATTCCACCAATTTTTCAAAATTCCACCATAACTGAGAGAAATGGTTCAGATGTCTTTACAGTGGTGGTGACAGGAACCAGGGGTTGCCATGACTACTTTTGTTTACTATCCAGAACCATCAGTGAACCTACACGAGTCTTCTGAGTTTATATGGAACGTTGATGATGGAAAAATAGTGGAAAATCGGAAATAATGTAGTTTAATAGTTTTTCTTTGGGGACTATTTTGTCTCACAGCGCCCTGCATGTATCCCTCCACCATGAATGGATTAAAATAAATGGATTAAAAAACTATTTCAAGCCAAAACCTTATCACAAAACTATCATAAAACAGTTTCTGAGACATCCGGCAGTGAATTAATAACCATTTTCCTGTAGTAACTTTCTGTGAGGGAGCTTTTAGAGGTGGACGTCTGGTTCCTATCACCACCACTGTGAACAATTCTGACTCAGTACATTTATCTAGAACGGAGCATCTCACACCGAACCTCTCTGAATGGCTCTGTTTACATCTTAACCAGTTAATTATGGAGAAGAATTGTTGGATTTCTCCCTAAAGGAAGACCCCAGAGGGTTAAACACAACAATAATTCATAAACAGTTACAGCCTGATTTTATTGCCAACCATCTGAGTTCATATAATTAAGGAATGTAGTCGCTCTGTGTGTCTCACTCTCACGTCACCCTTCTTAATCTGCTTGATGTTCTCCGCTCCTCTGTCTGCGGACTGCAGCTGTGTAAAGTCATTAGTGCCGGTGTGAGTCGGCTCTCCTGGACCGGACCACACCTGTCCAGCAGCTGTTTAATGGTTCAGAGCTATAACAGCTTTGTGGGCTGTTTGTCCTGTTCTGTTCTACCTGTTCCTCCATAAGAGCTCTGGAAATGTTCTCACAGGCAATCACATAAAATTTTATGCGCTGTTTTAGTGGCTGAAATCTTCAGTAATGGTCTGCGGCTCGGACTGAAATGACATAACGTTCCCAGCAGTGTTTGAGCCGCGGCGTAACGGGGAGGTGAGCTAGAACTGCTCCGCTGGAATCAAATGGAATGGACTAGAATGGAATGAAAGAAAAAGCAACAGATTGGAGTGAAATGGAATGAAAATGGCTGGAATAGATTTAAATGGAATGGAATAACAGTGAATGCAGCAGAATGGAATTCAGCAGTGGAACGGAATGGAATAAAAATAGAATGGAAAGGAAAGAAATGATGAAATTAAATGAAATATTTAAGCAGTAGAACCCAAGAGGGAGTGTGTTATCGTAAAATAACATAACAGCTGTGATTTGTTCGCCGTAGATCATCACAGCCGTGATGTTATTGGCGATAACACACTCCTCGAGTGTTCTATTGCTTTAATACAACAGTTAAATAAATAAAGTAATAAATTAATAAACTGGGCCGTGAACGCGGCGTTTAATATGTTTTAATGTTCGCAGTTCCTTCACCAAATTATAGTTCCTTAACGAGCAGCTTGTTGCTACGTCAGAGTAACGAGCTCCGCCCACTCGCTGCTCAGCCGGCAGTTCGTTCTCCAGCTCCTTACACTAAATTCCCAAACTGTCATCACCACTGAGCAGCTTTTCAGTCGGCAGCTGTGACAGAAGAACAGCTAAACAACCTGGAATCAGCCAGAAATGAACCCAACACCATTCGCCAAACGTGTAGTCTGATTTTCAGAGTCTGACCAAATCAGACTGAGCCATAAAACTGCCGCAATATCAAGTTCAGCTCAGTTTTTGCCAGATCAATATTAATGTTGTTTTGTTCCAGCCAGTCTGTAAAGCATCTTACAGCCCATTTAGTTTGGCGAATGGTGTTGGGTTCATTTCTGGCTGATTCCAGGTTGTTTAGCTGTTCTTCTGTCACAGCTGCTGATTCATCATGCTGGTAGTGAACTATGCTGCTGACACAGCTGCCTAAAAACCATAGAAACGGATGCTTAAACAGAAGTGAGGACCCTGTTGGGGTTCATCCTAAAGTTAGGACAGGATTTAGGAGGTTTAGTCCAGTTAGGATGTTTGTGTGATGCTGTTTTCTTATCTGGAGTTCATGATGAGATTACAAAGTTAGGAACTGTTATTCTGTAACAGCTACTGTCGTAAATTCAGTCCTCACTGGAGACTAAACAGATCAGATTTCCGAGTTATGATGTTTCTGTAATACGGGTCCAGAAATGAATGAAATTATAATGGAGTCAAATAGAACAGACTGATTAGAAAGAGAATGAAAACAAAACAGAATGGTATAAAAATGGAATAGGATGAGATAAAACAGTAGCTGATATAAGAGAAATGAGTGGACTAGAATAGAATACCACAGAATACAGATCTATTCTGCTTTTTTGGTCTCACCTCTGAATTAAAACATCAAAAATCGGATGTGTAAATTCAGCTCACAGAGGGCCTGACGGTTCCTGATGGTTGGAGTATTGTGTGCTGATTGTATTGTATTTGGATGAGGCTCAGAGAGAGAGAGAGCAGCCTGTGTGGAGGTTCTGGGCTGTAAGTCAGCAGCTCATTATCAGCCTGGCTGAGGCTCTGTGGTTTAGGCCTGGGGAATTTACCGGAAATACTCTACAGCACCGTACGGAGCCGTTTTCCATCCCAGCGATGGAGCTCAGAAACGCTCTGATGTGTAAATCTGTTTGTAAACCTTTTACAGTGATCTGGATGAGCGTACATCACTCCACCTCGCAGTTTCACCATATGTTTACATTATTTTTGCTAGAACACAAACCTGTAAAGACTGTATTCTGAGCATGCGCCGTCTCCACTCGAACCCAGGCTGCGTTTTATTAGCAGCTCTGAGTGTAACGCAGGTGAGCCGGTGTAGTTTTAGCTGCTGCGCTGCACACTTTTCATCTAAAGCCCTGGGTAATACCGCGTGGAGTCGGCCGTGCAGGAGCGTTTGCTTTCTGCTGCGTTCCGGCGGCGGGTTTAGTGAGCGAGCAGCGCCGAACAAGCCCAGCAGGAGAGAAAAAGAGACTTAAGTCAGGTAACAAATGTTTCTGCGATCCATCTTTCTGTGGAAAACAGTCCCGCGGGAGAAGGCAGCCAGCTTTGAAAAGCAGGAGAAGACAGAGAGAGAGGAAGATGAAACGAGGCGGGCGTAGCGGGTTCGAGACTCAGGCAAATGCATACAAACAACAAAGTGATTCTGCCAGAAAATGCATAAAAATTACGCGCTTTAAACTCAGCATTAAGCTCCTGAGGAGAGTGGCAGGAGTGCAATATAGCGCAGAAGAAGAGTGCAGAGGAACGATGGAGCTGCTTTTACTTCTTGTCTTCAGGGACCTGCAAACAGTCTGGCTGTACAAATGCAGTTGAATAGAATTGAACTCTTTGAATTTAAAGTTGAAATAAACTGAGCTGCATTGAAATGCACCGCATTAAATTCAGCAGGATTACATTTTGCTGAATTAAGATGAGATAAGATAAGATACTCCTTTATTAGTCCCACAACGGGGAAATTCACAGCGCTACATCAGCGAAGGGAGAGCAAGGCACTCAAGAAAACAAAAGAAGTAAGAAGAAGAGAATTAACAAGCAAATAATTAACCTTGTTAATTACTTAACAAGGTTTTTACAGTTTGTTACTTGTTACTTTGTAGACCAAATATATATTACCAAAAGTAAAAGTAAGATAAAAAATATAAATATTGACTCTATCCTTCACAAAAATGAACAATATAAAGGATTATAAATCAATTAAAACTGAAATGTTTACACTGTATTAATTGAATTAAACTGGATTCTGTTGCACTGAATCGAACTGTTGCATTGAAATGAATTGCAATGCATTGATTTGTGGATTGTGTGGAACTGAATTTCATTGAATTGCACTGCTTTCCGGTGAATTTCATTGAATTACACTGCTTTCCAGTGAATTTCATTGAATTGCCTTGCTCTGAAATGACTCGAATGCCTTTGAAATGAATTGAATTCAATAGAATTGTACTGGATTCAGTTGCATTGCGTTGAAGAAAACTGAATTGAACTGCATTGTGAGTTTTCAAGCATATTTCTTGCCACAAAATACAGCATATCTACTGTCTATTTTATCATTTGTATGATATGTATAGCTTTTTTTGTATAACAAATGTAATAAAAATAGAAGTTTGGGCAAACTGTTCCATTTCTGTTCCAAATGTATTTTTCATTCCATCTCTTATAACTTATAATAGGCCATCTGCTTCAACTTGAGGGAAACAAGCAAATATGCAAAATAACACAGACTATCTGGTGTAGAATGAACTGACCCCAACCAAGTGTCCTTCATTAACAGACATTATTTTTGGAGATTTTAACATACATGTTGATTCACCCAAAGGATCACTTGCTGTTGATTTTCTTAAACTCATTAACTGCCTTCAACTTGTACAGCATGTTAACAATCCTAGATGTAAGGAGGGGCAAATGCTAGATCTTGTTATTACAAGCGATGGTGCCGATGTTTACAGCGTTACATTGGATGGATGGATGGATGGATAGGTAGGTAGGTAGGTAGGTAGGTAAGTAGATAGATAGATAGATAGAGGGTCATTCTACAGAAACATCCACTTTTCTATCTCTCCATAGGAGTCACTGGTGTTACTGATCCTCATTGGTGTTACACATAATAAAGGAAACACCAGAGACATTTTTAATGAACAATGCATTTTACAAAATAACTGCTACAGAGCATCAAACCACATGTTGTCAATCATGGAATATCCACTAAAATATGGAATTTAATCCATTTGTATTCTATTTTTCCACAATTACCTCAGAATAAAGTCGGTCACACCAGTGACTTCAGCTAAAAGCTTCATATGAAATCATGAGCTGAATGAGAAAATCTCTGATAACTGAAAGACACAGTGGACTCACCATGTGCTTTTCTTCATAGATCCTCAGAAAACAGGTAAAAGGAAGTCCAGTGATGTCATCAGTGTGACTTTTATTTCAAAATAAGAGATTTTTTGTTACGCAGTAACACCAGTGACACGACTCCTGAGGACAACTTTCATCATATATCTTATAATATTTATTTGTTTTTTTGGCATTTGTATTTTTTTTCTTTGTCATTTAGATCACATATTATATAGTCATGTATAGATTATTGCAGTGAAAATTTCAGGACACTGTTTTTTTCTTAAAAATATGGCCTCAGCCTTCACACATGACTGTGAGGATGAGCTCTTGTGTGGTGCTTGTAATTCTGTGTAATTGATTTAAAAACAATATTGCTAAATTGAGGCTCAAGAAGGTGTCATTGTTAAAATAACTTATTGTTTTATTTTAAAATATAAATAAATTGTAACCCTAACATGTTTTTGAAGTGTAAAATATTTGTGAACGCTAGGGATGCAAAAATGGACATTTCTGTAGAATGACCCAGATATACTGTTAAAGAAATATAAAAATGAGTGAAAAGTAAATTACAAAAATATAAATGATGATATCAGTTAGCCACAGTAAGGGGTGGGCAATATGCTGATGTTTTATCAGTATTGTGATAAATTATGCTGCAATACGTTTTTCGATGTGTATTGTGGATATCAGCACCTAAAGAACACTGAACTGCATGTTTTATACAAATAGAGCATAATTAGTCATTTTAATTTGATTTAGTGCAGCACTGTATGTGAAACCTAAACTAAAAATCATTGTATTCATAGTTTTTGATCTTTTCTTTTAAAATGTGATCCATTTTCGTCTCATCAAACCTCAGAAGATATGAAATATTATGATGCATATTGTGTATTGTGAATTTGTCTCTATGTTCCGTGATTTTAGCCATATCGCCCCAACACTACCATACAAAGCTATACAGTATCTATAGTGCAATAGTTTGCAGTTTTGGAAAGCTATGAGTGCTTGCAGCACCCCCTTGTGGAGGATCTTCAGCCTGCTAAACGTGAGTGTGCCTTTTGCGTCTAAAAAATCTGTAGTCTGCAAATCAGTTTAAAAATTATGGTTCAATTTCTGTAACAAAATATGAATCAGTAATATAAGAATGTTTCCCCCAAACCCTCCGCTGTCCTCACTGAGGGAGAGACAGACTGTGTTTTCTTTTCACCCCATGTTTACAACATCGCTCTTTCGTTATTCCTTTATTACTGTATTCATTTGTAAAGGCCTGAGTGCATTGTTCGTCAGGCCGTGTGTAATTTAGAGGAGCGACCTGAGAAATGTACTCAGGCCTCCTCTGTCAGAGTGTTTTGTTTTGGTGGCGTATTCAATAATTGTTTAATATATCAAAGTGACTGGAGCTGGAGATGCAGTCTGCTCCATTACCATGAGCTTCTGTACAGGCTGGCAGAGAGAGAGAGGGAGTCTGCCAAAGAACTTCCTCTTTCAGCCCATAAATCTCCATTTTCTTATTGGCTAAAACACTTCTTGGATGAGTTGTGTGTGAAGAGAAGGCTAATGGAGAGCCCTCGGCCATTTAAACATCATTCAGAATGAAGTGCGTACGGAGATGACTGATCTACTTTACGGTGAAATACAGCACCGTTCAAAAGTTTGGACACACCACGACGTCTTTATTTTCATAATAAAGTTTATTTTAGTGTAATAGAAGATACTGAAACTATAAAATAATGCAAATTGAACGACGCAGTGTGATCTGTATGTGATTTATATACGCTTATGCAGTGAAACTGATATATTTCGGTGGCATATACAGTATTAAAATAATCTGGATTATAAATGACACAAATTATGCCCGGCAGCATTTTTATTGCAAACCCATATGTACATCTGCAAAGTCAAAACTCATTATTGTCAGCAGATATTAAAAAAAAAAAAAAATAGAAAAATGCTGCTTGCATAAATATTGAACCCCTTCAAACCAGCACTTGGTGGAAAGAGTTTTTTGCTGCAGTAACAGCTTTAAGTCTGTTGGGATGAGTTTCTTTGAGCTCTGCACTGTTTTAGATAGATAGTATGTGGAACTTAAAATAAACATTATTCTATCAGTGGTTTTTGATAATCATTTTAAAAGTGGCCCTTTTATTTCATTTTTGTGTGTTACAACTTATCAAACCTCAGAAACAAACTAAATATTATGATGTATTTTGTGTATCGTGAATTTGTCTCAATATACCGTGATATATTTTAGCTATACAGTATGTATAGTGCAGTAGTTTGAAGTTTTGGTAAGCTGTGAGTGCTTATGGCACCCCCTTGTGGAGGATCTTCAGTCTGCTGAATGTGAGCGGGTCTTTGCATCTAAAAACACTGTAGTCTCAAATCAGCTTTCCATCAGCTCTGCTCTGTTTGGGAGAGATGTTCATCTGCACTTCCTGCAGATCTGCAAAAAACACACTGCAAAAATAGTATCTTGTCAAGTGAAATTATCTTAAATCTGGTCGATCTGGCTCATATTTCTTATTTTGAGATGGCTGTGCACTTATTATAAGATTATTCAGTTTATTTCTAGACATTAATTGCTTGTTTTAGGTAATTTTATTGAGTAAAATGATCTGGTTTCAAGCTCATTTCTTAGAACATGCAAAATTATCTACAAACATAGTTAAATAAATGCACTTAATAAAATCACTTAAAACAAGTACAAAATGTGTAGAAATAAGTTAAATAATCTTAAATCAAGCTTGCAACTATCTCAGCAGGAGAAATATTAGATTTATTGACGAATTAAGATAATTTTACTTGATACTATTTTTTGCAGTGCAGATTGTTCAGGTATGATGGATGAATGTTTGTGAATCACTGTTTTTAAACAGTGTGACAAATTCTTGATTGGCTTGTGTAGAACAATCACCATTTTGCTTTGTGCTTGCGTTCATTGTCCTGCTGAAATGTGAAGCTTCTCCCAAGCTTCAGTATTTTTAGCTGGTTGCAGTATCTCCCTGCGTTTTGCACCATCCATCAGTCATTTAGTTGCCCAGGAAATGCCCAGTCCCTCCACACAACAGGATGCTGCCACCACCATACTTCACTGTTCGAATGGTGTTTGTTGAGGAATGGTCTGTGTTAAATCAGCACTGAAAGATTTGTGAAATTGGAGCCCTCTGTGATGGAAATGTGTAATTGCACGCGACGTATGGTGGAACATTTTGTATCGTTGGTTGTGTTTTGGACCCCCATGATCAGATTAATCTAATTGAAAGAGATTTCAAAGAGAACTCAGTCTAAACTCGATTAAGGAGCGTCTTCTGAGGATGTGAGTGAATTATCTACTATTGTCATCACATCTTCATCAGTATGATGTCGATTTTGAGATCATTTGAGGCCGAAACATTGAGCCGGACCTTCTTTTTGAGTCTGTGTGTGACGTTGATGCGTTAAAGATTCACAATGTGGTGTGAAAAACTCAACGCCTCTTTTAAATGATTATTTCAGGCTTTACAGGGCGACTCACAGCAGCTTGCGCTCACCCTATTTTAGTGTGTTTTTATTCTCCTCACTCAGAAACGATACTTCTTTCAGTTTTTTCAAAAAACTCAGATAGTGCTGCTTTAGGTTTGTGCCACACATTACATTCTGAAGCTCCATTTTTGTCTCATCTAACCATAAAACCTCCCTTATTTCAGCTGGGTCACTCTGATGCTTTTCCAGACGTGCTCTGATGTGATTTTTCTTTAGTAGTGGCTTCTTTCTAGCCATCCTCCCATACAGGGCAGTTATGGGCAGAGCTCTTGATATCGCTGACTGATGCACCTTCACTCGAGTCTCAGCCACTGAACTCTGGAGCTCCTTCAGAGTGATTGTTGGTCCTCACAGAGTCCTCTTCTTGCTCTGACGCTCAGTTTTGAGGGACAGCCTTGTCTGGGCAGCATCTGGGTGGGTATGATGCAGCTTCTGTTTCCTCACATCTGATCCAACAGAGCTCAATGGGATCCACTTGAATCTTATATTGTGGCCTTTTTCTTTTTCTTTGTGCATGTCTAACTTTATCTCTGACTACCTTAGAATGACCTCTGGTCACAGCTTTCTTTCAGATTCACAGTCTGTCCAATGCTACTTCAATTAAGTGGGTGTTTAATCCATAAACGAGAACTTTTGTAATGATTCACAAGGAGAGGCCAGGTATAAGTGAGCTGTGTCCTTGTTAGGGCAACATCTTTCATCTGTGTAAATTTATATATTATATTTCAGTTATTGAGTTTTGTTACAGAATATTTTCATACATAAAACTAAGGTCACTTTAAATCAGAGGTCGGGAACAAGTGGCTCTGGAGTCACATGCGGCTCTTTTACTGCCCTGTTGTGGCTCCACAGCAGAATCAGATTTGTAGGTAAAAATAAAATAATCCTCCTTTACAGTTAGAGCTGGGCGATATGGCCAAAAATGTTATCACGATAAACAAAATTCATATCGTTCGATATCGATATCGTGTTTTAAACTATCCTTTATGGTCAGAACATGACGAACACTCGCCAAACAATGGAACATTTCACAAATCTGTCATGGGAGAGTGGGAGAAAGTGTCTGGTGAGCTGTTTTTGCCAGCTGGAAAAGCATGGCTATTTTTCTAATAGTCATAATTTAAGAAAGAAAACAGATTATTTTTAGCTGGTGCCGAGCGCTCGGCTACCCCGCTACAAATGACATCACAGTATGTTTGAATACGACTGGATTTCTCTATACTATCGTAGTAGTTTAAGTGGTGAACCGCAAAATATCCACACCAGACAAACGGAGTCCTCCTTTTACGTACGTTTAAACTGAAAGCGGTGCTTTTGTGTCTTGTTTGATCTACAGTATCATCAGTTCTCCGTGTTGTGTGAGTGACAGTGCGCTGCTTCAAGTTAGCCAGCTGCTAAAAACAGCTAGCCTGGAAAAATAGCGCTCTCCCGCTCTCCAATGCCTCACAGCTTCCTCAGTTTACTTTCGTGTAAATCAGGGCTGTAATTTACATGAACCCACTTCTTTCTTTCACTTTCGTTGCTTGGGAATGCTCTAATACTAAAATATGACTGTCCGAGCGCTGCAACAGCGCTGTAGTTGTGAGGATTGTGAATGTATAACTCCGCGTTTCAGCCGTTGCAGAAGACTCATCTTACTCGTGGCCCCCTCCCTCTCTAATCATGTCGAAAAACTCGGAAGTGCGCCCTCTCCTGGCGACAGCAGAGTAGTGTCGCTTTCCTTGCAGTAGAAAACGCCACGAAGGCTTTTGCTACAACGTGGAAGTGTGAGAAGTGTGAGAGTGGTGTATTATATCGAACATTTATCGAACATGTCGTATCGCTCTATCGAGGAAAAGTTATATCGCGATAATTATCGTTACCGTTTTATCGCCCAGCCCTATTTACAGTAAAATAAAGCTCTGCTGATCATTCAACACAGTTTAACAGTAAATGGTCTTAAACTCTGGAGTTAATGTAGAACTGCTGATTCACCCTTTAACCCTGAAGATCAGCGCACACTGCTGGTCACCATAGCAACACAGACAGCAATCTCCCTAGCTAGTAGCTAACGAAACAACAAAAAAGAGCAACATCGATAATTTAGAGACGAATGGACTTATTTGTGTTTATAATGACTCCAGCTGGTTTCCTGATACGTTTAATCTGCAGTGAGAAACTGAAACACTAAAAAGTCGTGAAGCTAAAGTCAGCGTCTCATTCGCCAGTTTCTTGTTCCCATTCCACCTTAAATGGTGCAGAAGTTACATTCTGGCACCTCTGGCACCATTTAAGGTGGAACTGAAAATCTGAACAAGAAGTTACAAGAAACTGTTCTGCTTTTAAAATAAAATAGGACAGCACGAAATAGCAGTGTGTTATTTGTGTCATCCAAAGGAATCTGGTGAATTTGGAAGGGTTGAATACTTTTGCAAGGCACTGTGTATATAGATAGATGACAAATGTTGGGCCACCATGAGCCACCAAAACAGCTACAGTGCACCTTCACTTACATTGTATAGTCTCTGGAACTGTACCGGAGGGATGGAACACCGTTCTTCCAAAAGGGGATCCTTCTGGTGGTGTCTTGTCGCTGGTGGTGGAGAATGCGGGCTAACACTGGCGACTGTGAAGGCCATAGCATCTGATTTCCATCATTTTCACTGAAAGTGCACTGATCTAAATGCAGAACTGTGGCAGTTCTGAAAGTTGTTGTCGATCTGTTGAGACTGTTGTCGATCTACATGGACAGAGGGGCGTCACAGCTGAAAAATATGTGCTAGAAACCACACAGAAGTCTTTTATACATTAATTAACACCTCAAAAGGCTTCAGGGATATATGTGATGATTTAAGCATGCAGTTAGCACCATGCTAATTGGTGGGGTAGCCTCCGTTCCCTTGAATAGCAAGTCTAAGTCTCAGTCTGAAGAGAAGACGTGGATATTTTTGGCCTGAAAAGACTGTTCTCTGGTCTCCAGACGACTCACAGTAATCTGATGTGACACAAGATGGACACAAATTATTATTATCTGAGTCAACTTTTTTTGAAAATAGCAGAATTCATTATTCAGTAATCTCCTGAGTGAGTGAAAATGCACCCACCCAGTGCAAACACTGCAGAGGAACAGACAGCTTATTCTAGCGTATACACTCGCTTACCGAGGTCATTTAGGACTAGTATTTCTACTCTAGTGTGTAGAAGCGCATATTAGGTCTTTTATGGACTAAAATATCCTATCCTAGTGTATAGGAGTGTCTATTGAGGTCATTTATGGACTAATATCTCTTATTCTAGCATACAGAAGCACTTATTGAGGTCATTTATGGACTAATATTTCCCATTCTAGCATGTAGAAGTGCTTATTGAAGTATTTTATGGACTAATATTTCCTATTCTAGTGTATAGGAGTGTTTATTGAGGTTGTTTATGGACTGAAATCTCAGATTTTAACAAAAAGAAGTATTTGTTGAGGTTGTTTATGGGCTAATATCTCCTATTATAATTTATAGGATCCTTTATTGAGGTTGATCATGAACTAATATCTCCTGTTCTGGTGTATAGGAGTGTTTATTCAGGTTGTCTATGGACTGATAGCTCATATTCTAGTATAACCTGCTCTGGTGTGATTTGCTGAGAGTCTGACACTCAGATTTAATGCAGCGGGTGTAATTAAAGCCGCTCTGGGACTGAGACGAGTCTAAACATTTACACAGTCATACACTACAGATTGCTCTCAGGTAGCTCGGTTACTAAGTGTGGCTTATTGGGACTATTTGTGAGATTGTTCACATAGGTGGAACTTCCCTCTCCAAGCTCCACCCACAGTATATATCACAATACCTACATTTAGAGTCGGTTATTCATTCAGCCTAATTAGAAACTGTAGAACAGACTCAGTTTATATCACAATACCTACATTTAGAGTCAGTTATTCATTCAACCTAATGAGAAACTGTAGAACAGACTCAGTTTATATCACAATACCTACATTTAGAGTCAGTTATTCATTCAGCCTAATTAGAAACTGTAGAACAGACTCAGTTTATATCACAATACCTACATTTAGAGTCAGTTATTCATTCAACCTAATGAGAAACTGTAGAACAGACTCAGTATATATCACAATACCTACATTTAGAGTCAGTTATTCATTCAGCCTAATGAGAAACTGTAGAACAGACTCAGTTTATATCAGAATACCTACATTTAGAGTCAGTTATTCATTCAGCCTAATGAGAAACTGTAGAACAGACTCGGTTTATATCACAATACCTACATTTAGAGTCGGTTATTCATTCAGCCTAATGAGAAACTGTAGAACAGACTCAGTTTATATCACAATACCTACATTTAGAGTCGGTTATTCATTCAACCTAACGAGAAACTGTAGAACAGACTCAGTTTATATCACAATACCTACATTTAGAGTCGGTTATTCATTCAACCTAACGAGAAACTGTAGAACAGACTCAGTTTATATCACAATACCTACATTTAGAGTCGGTTATTCATTCAACCTAACGAGAAACTGTAGAACAGACTCAGTTTATATCACAATACCTACATTTAGAGTCGGTTATTCATTCAACCTCATATAATAAACATAATTCAGCAGGTCAGAGTGGCCGAAACTGTCTCCCAGGTGTATGGTGTGAGAACGAGGAAAGAGAGAGAGACCGAGAGAGCAATACTCTGGGGGGCAAAATGGATGTGTGTGCACATTTTTTACTTCATAAGGGTGAGATCTGGCAAATGGAAGAAGAAAACGAGGGATGAGTCAGGTAATAGAGAGGTGGAATGAGGGATGGCGCTGACGAGGAGGTGCAGAGAGACGGATAGAGAAGGAAACGGTGATTGAAAAAAGACAAATGGGGAAAACGGCTGAAAGAGAAGAGAGAAGGAACACCGAGAATGAAATGAAAATGAAAGAAAGAGTGATGGACAGATTCTGGACATTTATCAGTCGGACAAGTGGAGAGGAGAGAGAAACTGACCTCAGAAAGTGGGTCGTGTCTGAAAACTTTGCACTGTTCTGGGATGTGTCCAAATCCTCATTTAGTTCACTACATAGTTCTCCCTTTAGGGCCATGTCCAAAACTACGGCTGCGTCCCAAAACATGCCTTTCTACACTTTACATACTACACTGATGAGTGCACTTCTAACGACGGTGAACTTTTTTTTAATATACACTTTTTTAGTGCTGTAAGTATGCTGTTTGGGATGCAGCCTTTGTCTTAATCACTACATACTGCACTTTTTTGGGCCTTGTCTGAAACTGTGTACTCTACATAGTGCTGGACTGTGTTTGTATGATATGAACTATACCCTATTCATAACGTAGTGAACTATATTGGACTGTGTCTGAAAGTATGCCCTATTCACTATGTAGTGCACAATATTTGTCACTGTCTGAAAGTATGCCCTATTAACTATATAGTTTCTGAAAGTACATCATACCCTATACACTATATAGTGAACTATAACGGGCTGTGTTTGAAAATACACCCTATGCACAATATAGTATCTGAAAGTACATCGTACCTTGTTCACTATATAGTGCACTATGTTAGGCTGTGTTTGAAAGTATACCCTATGCACTGTGTAGTGCACTATATTTGGTTGTGTTTGAAGGTATACCCTATGCACTATATAGTGTCTGAAAGTACATCATACCCTATGCACTATGTAGTGCACTATATTGGGCTGTGTTTGAAGGTATACCCTATACACTATATATTGTCTGAAAGTTAGTAATACCCTATACACTATATAGTGCACTATATTGGGCTGTGTTGAAAGTATACCCTATACACTATATATTGTCTGAAGGTTAGTAATACCCTATACACTATATAGTGCACTATATTGGGCTGTGTTTGAAGGTATACCCTATACACTATATATTGTCTGAAGGTTAGTAATACCCTATACACTATATAGTGCACAATATTGGGTTGTGTTTGAAGGTATACCCTATACACTATATAGTGCACTATATTGGGCTGTGTTTGAAGGTATACCCTATACACTATATAGTACCTGAAAGTACATCATACCCTATACACTATATAGTATCTGAAAGTGAATAATACCATATGCACTACGTAGTGCACTATATTGGCCTGTGTTTGAAGATATACCCTATACACTATATATTGTCTGAAGGTTAGTAATACCCTATACACTATATAGTGCACTATATCAGACTGTGTTTGAAAGTATACTCTATGCACTACATAGTATCTGAAAGTACATCGTATCCTATACACTGAATAGTGCACTATATTGGATTGTGTTCTACAGCACATTCTTCATCAATCTAAGGAACCATTTCATGATGCATAGAACTCTTTAATTATTCAAATGGTTCTTTGAATGTTTATGGTTCTATATAGAACCACTGTCTTTACTAAAGAACCATCGTTGTAGGAGAGTGTACAACTTAGAACACGTAAACATTACAGAAAAGAGTTTGATTTGATGCAGTGAAGCTGGTTGTTGTGAATTCTCAGGCTAATGGTGATGCGAATGACGCACTGCATTCACTTAAGACAGTGAGGTAAGTGTTCAGTGTGAATGAAATAACAGCTAAATTTAATGTTTTACCATCTTTTCTACTCTTCTGTGGAGAGAAGGAGTGAATGTAAATCGAGTATCTGCTCCATCTCTGTCATTCAGACTGAGATTTCTCTTCCTATTTGAATCGCTCATTAACATTACAGACGTCCTGAGGTAAACTGGTATCACCCACCTCCCTATGGAGAACTAATCCTGTCCCAGTAGGGCTCATGACTGTAGTGCCTCATATAGAGCTGTTTATACACTGTACGGTGGAGGATTGTGCTGTTCTGGAGTCTGAAAGCATAGTGGAGGATATCCAGTTCATTCTTACCATCCCACAATGCACCACAGTGGGTTTCTCTCTCTCTCTCTCTCTCTCTCTCTCTCTCTCTCTCTCTCTCATTTGTCCCACTGTTGTTTTCCGATCTGGCCCTCATTCGTCTAAGGCCTGAGCCCTGGAGGCAGAGCTCCCTCTCTCTTTCTCTCTGTAGTTTATGGTAAGCTCTCTCGCCCTCACGGTGATGGGGATATATATAAAGAGAGAGAGCAGACTCTGAGAGATTTCGAGTGTTACACGACTCCTACTTTTTAACCCTGATGGTCATTTGTGTCCAGTCGCTAACGGCGGTGTGTAGCAGCTGCTATCGGCTTATTGATCGCAACAGGGAGGCGTGATCTGCTGGAGAGAGAGAGAGAGAGGGAGAGAGAGAAAGAGAGAGAGAGAGAGAGAGAGGGCAAGGGCGAGCTGTGAATGTGAAACTTGTTGTGAGCTTTTGAAGCTCAGTCTGGAGCCGGATTCACCAACGTTTTCAGCTTTACGAAAAAAAAAAACGTCTGAAGGAATGCAGCACAGACACTGAGAAGTTCATCAGAATGTTCTTAAATGCAGTTCTTCAAAAAAACTGTGTAAAATGCCTTAATAAAGCGTAAAAAATGCCAAGTTTGCTTTTGATTTTGTGTTTAAGTTGGGACCAGTCAGAATAATTGGGCTTTTCATTGGATCTGTGTTTAGCTTTGCTTCATTTTATAAAATAATTTATTTAACCTGAAAAACTCCAGTTAAACTGCTGACCCACATGGAGCAACTTCTTTAGGTCGTACAACAAAAAAATGTTATGACACTACAAACAGGAAATAAACAACTAAATGCTCAGAACATTTTAGTGAACAAGAAGTGGAAGTGATGATGAAAGCAGTGATGAGTGCAGTGATGAGTGCGGTGATGAGTGCAGTGATGAATGCGGTGATGAGTGCGGTGATGAATACGGTGATGAGTGCAGTGATGAATGTGGTGGTGAGTGCAGTGGTGAATGCGGTGATGAATGCGGTGATGAATGCAGTGATGAGTGCGGTGATGAATGCGGTGGTGAGTGCAGTGATGAATGCAGTGATGAGTGCAGTGATGAATGCGGTGGTGAGTGCAGTGATGAATGCAGTGATGAATGCAGTGATGAATGCGGTGGTGAGTGCAGTGATGAATGCGGTGATGAGTGCAGTGATGAACGCGGTGATGAGTGCAGTGATGAATGCGGTGATGAGTGCAGTGATGAGTGCGGTGATGAGTGCAGTGATGAATGCGGTGATGAGTGCGGTGGTGAATGCGGTGATGAGTGCGGTGATGAATGCGGTGATGAGTGCGGTGGTGAATACGGTGATGAGTGCGGTGATGAATGCGGTGATGAGTGCAGTGATGAATGCGGTGATGAGTGCGGTGATGAATACAGTGATGAGTGCGGTGATGAGTGCAGTGATGAATGCGGTGATGAGTGCGGTGATGAATACAGTGATGAGTGCAGTGATGAATGCGGTGGTGAGTGCGGTGATGAATACAGTGATGAGTGCAGTGATGAATGTGGTGATGAGTGCAGTGATGAATACGGAGATGAATACAGTGATGAGTGCGGTTATGAGTGCAGTGATGAATGTGGTGATGAGTGCAGTGATGAATATGGAGATGAATACAGTGATGAGTGCGGTTATGAGTGCAGTGATGAATGTGGTGATGAGTGCGGTGGTGAATGCTGTAAGCGGATATTAACTTCCAAATTGGGCCACATCAGCTTTGTTAGCTCACTAGCTAAGCTTCATAAACACATTTGTCAGAAATGCAACTTTACAAGGAAGCTAACATTTATAATTAAAAATCGGTTCACCAGCTAGTCAACCTTCACACATACAACTTGGTTAGCTAGTTAGCGCAGCTTCATAAATACACATCTGTTAGATAATCCTCAAATACAACTTTATAAGGTAGCTAGCTAACTAGCTAAGCTTCATGTCTATATATATATATATATATATATATATGTATATATGCATACATATGCATTATATTGTCTGTGCTTTAGCCAGCTACCTTTCATAAATATAACTTTGTTGCCTATAAGTAACCTTTAAAAATACAACAATAGAAGAACTTTTTCACCAGGCAAAGAACCATTTAAGCATGGAATAGTTCTACATAGAACTTTATGTTCTATGGGTTCTAAATAGATGCATTACCTTTTCTGAAGAACTTTTGCAGAACCATTGTTTTCAAAAATGTATGCCTGTCTTTTCCGTCATTGTATTCTGTTGTTTTCTTTCTGCTCCATTCTGTTCTTTTGCATTTCATTTTATCCAATTCTGTTGAAGAACCCTTGGAGAACCCTCTTTTTAAGTGTGTATATAGGTCCATAGCTCCAGTGAAAAAGTAAAGAAGTAAAGATGTGTGGGCTGAGGTGTGAGGTGGGCAGAGTGAGTGCGGTGGTGTTTTGTGTTTAGTTGTGTTGCATGGTGGTGTTTTGTGTTGATTTCACGGGCGCGTGTGTATCTGTGTGTGTTGGCTCTGGCTGTGAGGGGCGGGGCCTGCAGCGCTGTTCTCTCCGTCTCTGGCTCGATCAGTTCTGACACTAAGTTCTCTTTGTACTGTGTTAATCGCTGAATATAAATGAAAATATTGACCCAGATTTCTCCTCCGAGGATCCGGAGCTGATTGTGTTCGTCACTCGCCGTCAAATAAGAGGGAGAAACAGCAGAGTAACAGTCAGCTATTACAACCAGACTCAACCAGAGAGAGAGAGAGAGAGAGAGAGAGAGAGAGAGACAGCAGAGCTTTAACACTCAGCTATTACAACCAGACTCAACCAGAGAGAGAGAGAGAGAGAGAGAGAGAGAGAGGGACAGACTCTCTATCTATTCCTTTTCTTTCTCTCCCTTTTCTCTCTCTTCCTCCTTTTTCTTGCTCTCTTTTATTTTTCACTCCTCCTTTTTTTTCTTTCTCTCCTCCTTGTCTCTTACGCCCTTTTCTTTCACTTGCTCTTTTATTTCTCTCTTTTCACTTTGTTTCTTTCTTTTTTCTTTCTCCTCTTTTTCTCTTTCTCTATCTCTGCCTATTCTCTCTCTTCCCTTTCTTTCACTTACTCTCTTTTCTTTCTCTCTTTCCTCCCTTTCTTTCTTTCTCTCTTCTTTTCCTTTTTTCTCTTGCACTCTTTTATTACTTTCTTCTTTCTTTTTCTCTTTTCTCTTTCATTTTCTTTCACTTGCTCTCTTTCTGTATTCCTTTTCTTTTTTCTTTCTGTCTGTTTTATTTCTTGCTCTTCCTTTCTTTCTCTCCTCCTTTTCTTTCACTTCTCTCTTTTGTTTCTCTCTCTCTCTCTCTCTCTCTCTCTCTCTCTCTCTCTCTCCTTCAGTCAGAGTCCTGTATCGCTGCTCTAGCTGTCAGTGAGAACATCTATATTCTGCTTACAGTAATAGCTGAAGTTGAATCTGAGCTCCAGTGTGCTGTGATTTCGGTTATTAGTCAGACAGACGTGAGAACACATGCTTTAGGTGAGTCATGTTCTGCCTCGCAGACGGTTCTGCTATAACTGCAGCGTTCCTGCTGTTCCTCCTGTATGACGTTCTAACCCAGCAGCGAAATTCTGACGTGACTCACAAGCTCCTGCTGTGTTTCTCCGTCGCTGGAACCCCCTCAGTTTCCTCTCTCCGCTATCATCCCCCCTCCGAGCGCCGGCCACGTTAATGCCCCTCTAATTACCCCACACTTTCCCTTCAGCTTTAAATCCACACTTTAGCAGAGTCATCTGGGGCTCCATAATGTCTTTTTTTTTCTTTTTCCAGTCGGTTATTACCGTATTTAATATCTCTATAAATATAGAGTCCAGTCTTCTGCCCACCGCTAAAGCACATAAACCATATGCTTCACACATAGACTTTCATATTAAAGGTCTAGATAACCTCTAGGGGGCACTCTACTGAAGCTACTGCTGTGTAAAAGCCTAGTTGCATCGATTTTTGCCATTTTTGAGAGCCTTCTGTTTAAAGTATGAGACAGAGTGCAAAGTGTTGTTTGTTTTCTGCAAATATTTTTTTGTAATATATGTTTTTCATTTATAAATTACAAAAAAAATGTTACTTGTAGATTCTTGTTGCTCAGTTATGAGCGTAAGCCATAAAGTTCAGCATGGAAAAATGTAACTAACTAGTATCGTATTCCGGTGCTTTGGTAAGATCCAACATGTCATTGCTGTCAGATTAAAACTTTGTAACTTATTAGTCCATTTTTATCATTTTTTGAGCTTTTTTGTTACATCATTTGAAAGCACCAGCTGCTCTTTACAGTGTGTGAAGGTTTCATAATGAAATTAAATGACCTTCGTGGTGTATTTTTCTGATAATGCCCGAAATTCTTGTGTCCAAAGGGCTTAGCATAGAGGCATCGCCGTTCCCACCACCATTTCCTTATTTCGCTCGCTTGTACAGCAGCTTTTTCTGTTTAGCTCATGAGATTTATGTTTTTTTGTTGTTATTTTTTTACTGATTCTTCAGTCCGATAAATCCCCGACGCTGCAGACAGTTCATCCGCTATTTGTGCCGTTTCCCTGTCCTTGTCTTGATGCGTTAATGTGGACTTAATTTGCCAAATAAAATATTAACTTTTAAAACCAAATCTTACAAAATTTCCAGCTTGTCGGATTTGAAGTTTAAAGCTCTTCTGTTTTGTTTATCCATTTTATAGAAGTTATTTTACAGAAGTTTATAGTATCGCAAATATTTTCTTGCTGTTATGTTGTTTTGGCTCCAACTGCTCTGCGTATGGTTGGTTGCTAGGTAACAGACAAAATACTTGATTGTCGAATTCAAGTTAAGATTAAGCAAGTTAAGATTTCCCAACTTGAGATAAGAAGCTGAAGATAAGGTTCCTAAATTAAGATCAGCTCTGTAATACAAATTTGTGAAGAATCTTATCTTGACCTGTCAGGTCTTAACGTTAACTGTAATACAGCCCCAGCTTCTCATTTGAATTGTCCGTTCCACCTTAAATGGAGCTGCAGTCACACTGAGGCGACTTAAATGTAGAACGAAATACAAACGTTGGTGAATACGAAGCAACATCAGCTCAATAAATGTATTAATTTACCTCAATAAAAGCTGCTTAATCAACAAACCCCTCAAACTTTCTCTTGGAGGTGTTTAATGAGCAGCTAACGAGCAGCACAGCAGAGCAGCTGTTAAACGCGTCTCACTGGCTGATCTAACGCCGCGTCCCAAACCACATACTTCTGTACTTCACCTACTGCACTAATGAGTGCACTTCTAATGGGATATGCACTATTTTTACACACTATTTAGTGAGCTAGTATGTGGTTTGGGACGGGGCGCTAGTAACACAGCAGGAAATCTCAGCCGTTTAGATTTCAGCTTTCATTTGTTATCAATACAACAACAAATCAAATAAAATCAAGGCGATACACTCAAATATATCAATTAAAACACTTTAAAATGAGATTTAAAAAGTGGTTAAAAAGCATATTTTGCTGCCTTTGCTGGATCAGTTATGGCTTTATCTCATTACCAGCAGCCACAGCACTGATGAGTGAACTCCTTGTGTCATATCTGTGTCCCTCTGCCGACTGTCACCTCTGCTGACCTCACCAGAACAAAGCACCATCTAGTGGACTGATAAAGCAATTGATTCTATTATTCTAGTGCCAAAAAGATTCATTTGTGTTTGCAATTGATATAATAAAATATCTGTACTTGGCATCGCTGTATCGATACTTGATGCACATGTTTCGCTACATTATTGCCGTGCAAAGTATCGTGATATGCTGTATTGATTCACCCCCAGGTCTCGTAGCCGATGCCGATGTTGTTAGCGTGTGTTTATTTGTGCTCCCCGATCAATAAGTGAGCAGTGCTGGTGTTCAGTGCAGCGGAGCTGCTGTGTTTGTGTTACAGGCTGTGTTTAACTGTAGTACTGATGTAATCAGAGGATAACAGGGATTAGCCTGGATTAGATTAGCCTGGATTAGCATTAGCATTCAGAGCTGCTCTTATTCCCTTTATTTTCCACAGTTACTCTCAGCGTTTCTCTCTCTCTCTCTCTCTCTCTCTCTCTCTCTTTCTTTTATTTCTTTTGTCTGTATCTGTCATGTCTCTATTGCTTAGTTTCTGTGTGAGAGAGAGATAGAGAGGAGAGAGAGAGTGAGAGGTAGGGAGAGAGAAGAGATGGAGAAATATAGAGAGATAAAGAGGGAGATATAGGGAGAAAGAAATAGATAAATACAGGAAAAAGGACAGACAAACAGAGAGAGATGAGGAGGGAGAAAGAAATACAGAAAGGAGAGAAAGAAAGGAAACGATCATAGAGAGATCATAGAAAGATGAGAGATAGATAGAGAAGGGTGGAATAGAGAATAGAGTGTGAATAGAGATGAGTGAAAGAGGGGCAAACAAAGAGAGAGGGAAATAAAGATTAAAGTGAGAGAGAGAGGTGAGAGGAGGGAGGGAGAGATATGTAGAGGGAATAATGAGAGAGAGACGGGAAACAGAATAGAGAGAGAGAAAAGGAATAGTGAGAGATACATAGAGTGAAAGAATATAGAGAGAGATACAGAGAAAGAATAGAGAGAGAGAATAGAGATACAGAGGGAGAGAGAGAGAGAGAGAGAGAATAGTGAGAGAGAGAATAGTGAGAGAGAGAAGAGAGAGAGAGAGAATAGTGAGAGGGAGAGAGAGATACAGAGAGAGAATAGAGAGAAAGAGAGAGAGAGAAAGAGAGAGAAGAGAATAGAGAGAAAGAGAGAGAGAGAATAGAGAGAGAGAGATTAGAGAGAAAAAGAGAGAATAGAGAGAAAGAGAGAATAGAGAGAGAGAATAGAGAGAAAGAGAGAATAGAGAAAGAGAGAGAACAGAGAGAGAGAGAGAGTAGAGAGAGAGAACAGAGAGAAAGAGAGAGAGAATAGAGAGAGAGAGAGAACAGAGAGACAGAGAGAGAATAGAGAGAGAGGCACGTGTTCCTCATTGATTGCTTCATCGTGACTCTGCAGTAATTACAGTAGCAGAGTGACATTTTTTTCCCACGCTTGTGTTCAGAAACGTTAATTAACGAAGCGGAATGTCCAGCTGGGTAATTAATAGAGTTATAACGAGGGAAACGCAGCAGAGCGTCCATCCATCAGCCCCCGGAGAACAACAACGATCTATTCTTCCACTCGTTTATTGGAGCTGAGCAGAGAGGCACACGGTGCTGAGGATCACGGCCATCGCGCTAACGCCAGTGTTCACCAACAACACGGAGACGCGATGACCAGCACGTGTGGTCATGTTGTCCCACCCCCTCCCATAAATGACCCCCATGAAAGAGACTAATATGAACCTGGGCTGTGTGGTGGGGGGGATCTGTTCACTGTTCAACATTAGGCTCCTCCTCTGTTCACTGTTTAACATTAGGCCCCTCCCCCTGTTTAACATTAGGCCCCTCCCTCTGTCAACATCAGGCTCCTCCCCCTGTTTACCGTTCAACATTTGGCTCCTCCTCTGTTCACCGTTCAACATTAGGCTCCTCCCCTGTTCAACATTAGGCTTCTCCTCTGTTCACTGTTCAACATTAGGCTCCTCCTCTGTTCACTGTTCAACATTAGGCTCCTCCCCCTGTTCAAGATTAGGCTCCTCCCCTGTTCAACATTTGGCTCCTCCTCTGTTCACCGTTCAACATTAGGCTCCTCCCCTGTTCAACATTAGGCTTCTCCTCTGTTCACTGTTCAACATTAGGCTCCTTCTTTGTTTACTGTTAAACATTTGGCTCCTCCTCTGTTCACCGTTCAACATTAGGCTCCTCCCCTGTTCAACATTAGGCTTCTCCTCTGTTCACTGTTCAACATTAGGCTCCTCCTCTGTTCACTGTTCAACATTAGGCTCCTCCTCTGTTCACCGTTCAACATTAGGCTCCTCCTCTGTTCACCGTTCAACATTAGGCTCCTCCCCCTGTTCAACATTAGGCTTCTCCTCTGTTCACTGTTCAACATTAGGCTCCTCCTCTATTCACTGTTCAACATTAGGCTTCTCCTCTGTTCACTGTTCAACATCAGGCTGCTCCTCTGTTCACCGTTCAACATTCGGCCCCTCCCCCTGTTCAACATTAGGCTCCTCCTCTGTTCACTGTTCAACATTCGGCCCCTCCCCCTGTTCACGGTTCAACATTCGGCCCCTCCCCCTGTTCAACATTAGGTTCCTCCCCCTGTTCAACATTAGGCTTCTCCTCTGTTCACTGTTCAACATTAGGCTGCTCCTCTGTTCACTGTTCAACATTAGGCTCCTCCTCTGTTCACTGTTCAACATTAGGCTCCTCCTCTGTTCACTGTTCAACATT
Source organism: Colossoma macropomum (assembly GCF_904425465.1). Taxonomy (NCBI): domain Eukaryota; kingdom Metazoa; phylum Chordata; class Actinopteri; order Characiformes; family Serrasalmidae; genus Colossoma; species Colossoma macropomum. Next base: position 4,158,179 of record NW_023494790.1, read on the forward strand.
AGGCTCCTCCTCTGTTGACTGTTCAACATTAGGCTGCTCCTCTGTTCACTGTTCAACATTAGGCTCCTCCCCCTGTTCAACATTAGGCTTTTCCCTCTGCTCAATATTAAAATAAATAAAATACACATTAGGCTCCTCCTCCTGGATAAAAAATGCAAACTCATCCAGATCAAATTCATAACATACCTGTGCAGTCTGGAATACGAGCCTCTCTCGTTTAAAACTGAAGATTTTTAAAATTTGAACCTCATAATAATATTTGTCAACACGTCAGTAATCCAGCATTTAAATGAAAAAAAAATCATCAGATTAAAATTATGTAAAGTATTTGTTTTTTGTTTTGTTGTTGTTGATTTTAATGTTTATGCCTTTTTAACTGTTCTGTCCCATAACGCTGTGTGGTACAGCTCAACATCAACCTCCCAGTATTTTGCTGTTTTTACAGAAAATATCTCAAGTTTATTTCACAATAAACTGATGAATGCAGTAATTAACAGCTTAGCTAAATTAACCTCCTTGATTCCTGCATATGTACTCGTTCTAACGATCTCTTTCTCTATTTTCTTTTCTGGGTGCTGATTCTGCTCTGAAACATATTCTACACAGGTAAGGAAATGTTCTGATTTCACAATTTTATTCAGTTCAGAGCTAATTTACACCTGATTACTGATTTATATGAACATCCAACATCCTCAGGGTGGTCCCTTCACTCAGGCCTGGTTCTCACTTTAAATGGTTTGTTTGTTTGTTTGTCCGTCACTCATAAAGAGTTAATAATTAGTTATTGAGCTGAATAAGCAGGAATTTCACTGAGCCGTATGGAATATTCTCTTCTAGATATCACAGCATCACTTTTCTCCAAAATATCAATACAAAACTAAAATCTGCCACTAATTTATTCTCTTGTCTATCAGAGATATGCGTGTCCGCATTAAAGAGAGGGCGATGAAAAAGCACTCCAACAAGACTGTATATTCAGTTTTTTAGCTGTTATTGATCATCTAAAGGATTAAAAATCATATCGATTATATAACAGATCGATTCTGGGCAGTGAGCGTTATTCTTCTACACTCTGTTCTCTGGCGATGCACTAAAATAAAAATTCTTGGCTGAAATTCAGGGCACTTTGGGCCTAAAACTGAAACTGAACACCAAGTGCTGTTTTTCTGCCTTTTTTAGCAATATATTAATTATTATATTCACATACTTTGCCTTTTATTTGTGCTTTTGATTTCAGTTTAATTAATAAACTACAAGGTAACGAAAAACATTTTATTATTGAAAATTCTGTTCTTTTCTGTAGAACATTTCGGTACTGAGAATAACATTACAGGGTTTTTTGCATACACTGAATTTCCTAAATGGCCTTCAAAGACTTCCAGGAGCTGAAATACACATCACTGTAACTTTCATTTTATTTAGTTTAGTTTACTTTTTACACGATTTAAAATACACACAATTAAAGAAAAATAACATAAGATACTGTGCAGGAACTGTGCAAAAAACCTAAGAGGTTTATAGAAAGCCTTTAAGTAAATAATATTAAAATTTCACAATATTATGAAACATACAAAATAATATACAACACATAATAATGCCATCAAATAACCCAGATATCAGCATAACACAGTGAACAATGCATGTACACAAGGGTACATTATACTTAATGAAATCATATATTTAATAAAATCATACTCTCGCACCCAGCATCTTAAAGCCAGTCTGAGATTCATTATTGTCCGGTTTCTCGCTCCTTCTTTCCTCTTTTTATCTTCTTCGCTCACTCCAACAGCGTCTTCTTCTGTCTCTTTACAGCTTTACAGATCTACTTCTTATAGCTGCTGAGTTGTTTTTGTGTGACGTGGCGCCGTAAAGCGTTACTCAGTTCTGCCGAGAAGTTCTCGAGCAGCTCCTCCAAAGTTACATAGCGCTATAGCAGGCGTTCCGGCCGGAGTGCCAACAACAGAGACGACGTTCTCACTGTTATAACTCAATGTTGCATCAACTTGATGTAGAAGCTGTTATTTTAAGGTGAAACTGTTACACTTTAAGTTGCTTTAAGTAGTTTTATTTCAGGATCTGTGACTCTTTTTAAGAAATATCTTAGGACTTCTTTATTTAAACAAGCTCAGCATCCTACATTTTATTTATATTTTATTTTTATTCTGTTGTGTCCTGCTTTATTATGGTTTTCCTATTATATATACACTATATAGACAAAAGTATGTGGACAGCCCTCCTTATTATTGAGTTCAGTTGTTTCATTGCTAAAAGGTGGATCAAATTAAGCTCATAGTCTCCATAGACAAACACTGGCAGTAAAGGGTCGTACTGAAGAGCTCAGAGACTTTGAACATGGCACTGTCTTAGGGTGCTGCCTCTGCCACGAGTCAGTTTAAGAAATGTTCTTCCTGCTAGATCTGCCCCTGCCCACTGTAAGTGCTGTTATTGTGAAATGGACGCATCTAGGAACAATAACAGCTCAGCCACGAAGCAGTAGACCACACAAACTCACAGAGAGGGACCACCAAGTGCTGAACCGCACACTGTCTATCCTCTGTTGAATCACTCACTAATGAGTTCCAAACTGCCTCTGAAAGCAACATCAGCAAAAGAACTGAGCATTAAGAGCTTCATAAAATGGGTCTCCATGGCCGAGCAGCTCCACACAAGGTGGGGGTGGTGGATTTTTTAATAAATCCCTATTAATATCTATAGATTTAGAATGGGATTTATAAAAGCTCCTGTAGGTGTAATGTGTAGGTGTCCCAATACTTTTGTCCATATAGTATATTTTATTCTGTCTTCTATGATGCAACAGTCATGAACACTGTAGAACACATGAAAGTGTACTACTTAAATACAACCTTATTATAATCATCATCATTATTATTATTATTATTATTATTATTATTATTATTAATATTTAGTGTACAATGACAAAGTATTTGTACCTTGTCACTTTATACCCACTCGCTCATAAAAAACAAAGGTTCCTGGTTCTCAGTCTGGATGTATGGTTCTAGAAACACTTTTATTACATTATGTGGAGGATCTTTACAGTTAAAAAAGGGTTTTCACACTTAAACAGCTCACTGACAAGCATGCATTCTTTTATAGTATCACTCCAAAAACCCTTTCTGGCTTATGAATAAAGTGCGCAGTGGGTGTTAGACAGAGAAATATAGTGTACAGAACTGTGCGAGTCAGAGATTCTCCATTTATTTGTTTAATTTCCAGTCAAAACAGACGTTCTGAATTATTCAGGATATTTCTGAGAGTTCTTTCTTAGATATAAGGAGAAAAAAAACAAAGAATGAATATCCAAATTTAAAAACAAACAGTCAGTTATGTCGGTTTTTATATCTGGACAGTCAAATATTTGGGTCCAGCCCTACTGACCACCCCAGAGTCCAGATCTCAGCCTTACTGAGTGTGTTTGATCACTTCAGAAAATGATCAACCAACGTCTAAGACTGAACTGGAGGAGTGTCTGCAGGTTTACTTGAGGAACTGAAATTGAGTCTCCTGAAAAGAATGGAAGCTGTAATGAGGGGAGTGACACACTGAACTCTCACACAGCTGAGATTAGATTCAGATGCTGTGTAATTTTCTGTTAAATGTGTATTTTCTGATCTGGCGCCGAACAATAAAAACTGAATAACTCGTTCTTAATGGCCGTTTTGTCTGTAAATGAAATAAATGGGAGCGTATTGTTCTCCTGCTGTTTTGGATTTTCGAGCTGATTCACTCGTTCTCCTCTTCCTCCTGCTTTCTGAAAGCTCTGCATTCTTATTTTTCATCTATTTTGAACTTTTTTCCATCTGAGAAGAAGTCACAGCTCTCCGGGGGAAAAAATCTCTTTACTTTCAGAAATAACACAGTGAGACGAATTTCAATTATCACCCAGATTCCGCAGCGTTTTGTACAGATTCTTCTGTGCTCTGTTACAACAGTCTGTCGTGTTTCTTAAATAAGGGAGTGATGTTAATTACAGCTGAGAACAGACTGGAGGAAAAAAAAACACCCTCCTAAACTCTCAGCTCTGCAGTGAGCACTGCATCTGAAACCTGATTAACCCCTCAGTACCAGCGGTGCGACAAGATTCACTCCTAATGAGTCGTTCTGTCATTTTCTACAAATTGTTTCTGACTCATAATTTCACTGAAGTGGAGAAATTGTGTGGAAAGCGCGGATTCTAAAATTAATAAAACTTAAAATTAATAAAAAAATAATTAATGTCTGTGCATTATAAAATACATGAAACATACATATACATATAAAATAAAAAAAATACACTTTTTGCCATTTTTCATAATCATTTCACCATCATTTTCATCATTTTTCAAGATTTTTGGTACAGAATTTGTAATGGATGTACACCGATCAGGCATAACATTCTGACCACCTCCTTGTTTCTACACTCATTGTCCATTTTATCAGCTCCACTTACTATATAGGTGCACTTTGTAGTTCTACAGTTACAGACTGTAGTCCATCTGTTTCTCTGCATACTTTGTTAGCCCCCTTTTACCCTGTTCTTCAGTGGTCAGGACCCCCATGGACCCTCACAGAGCAGGTACTATTTGGGTGGTGGATCATTCTCAGCACTGCAGTAACACTGACGTGGTGGTGGTGTGTTAGTGTGTGTTGTGCTGGTATGAGTGGATCAGACACAGCAGTGCTGCTGGAGTTTTTAAACGCTGTGTCCACTCACTGTCCACTCTATTAGACACTCCTACCTTGTCGGTCCACCTTGTAGATGTAAAGTCAGAGATGATAGCTCATCTGCTGCTGCACAGTTTGTGTTGGTCATCCTCTAGTCCTTCATCAGTGGTCACAGGACGCTGCCCACAGGACGCTGTTGGCTGGATATTTTTGGTTGGTGGACTATTCTCAGTCCAGCAGTGACACTGAGGTGTTTAAAAACTCCAGCAGCACTGCTGTGTCTGATCCACTCAGACCAGCGCAAGAACAGGGTAAAAGGGGGCTACAGTCTGTAACTGCAGAACTACAAAGTGCACCTATATAGTAAGTGGAGCTGATAAAATGGACAATGAGTGTAGAAACAAGGAGGTGGTCAGAATGTTACGCCTGATCAGTGTAAGTATAACTGACTACAGAACTAGAAATGTGTTTAATTATTCAATTTTGTAATGACAAACTTTAAAAAGATGGTTCTTCAAGGGGTCTTTGAAGTGTATGATTGAAAAAAGAAATTCTGCTGCATTTTTTTAATCATGGACATGACTACTCCTGCTTTTCCTTTCTTTCCGTGTCTAATACTAATGGTCAAATTTCATTTTCTGCTGTTACTGTTTGCTATCCGGTGTCGACCGGAGAAGGATGGGTTCCCCTTTTGAGTCTTGGTTCCTCTCAAGGTTCCTTCCTCTTGCTCTTAGGGAGTTTTTCCAACCAATCAGTACCCACTAGCAGTAATGTTAGCATCCTGCAGCCCAAAACCCATTTACTGTAGAAAAAAGGAAACATCCAGTTTTCTTTGCTTTTTTAGTGTAATAAATTCTTCTACTTTCTAAAATTAAAGGAAATCTTCTGTTTAAGTGATTAGAAACTATTTCAGCTTTTTGTTTTTAGCCGTTCGGCTCCTTTCACCCCATTTGTTGAGGACTTGCTCTGCTGTTTTGCAGTCCTGTTTTTGATGTTCAGAGATCAGGCCTCTCATAAACCGGCTCTGGTTGCAACACTTATATAACACAACAGAGTGTTCAGCGCACCGCTGTCTTCGTTTAAGCACGCGTTTTATTGGTTGAATGCAGCCCAGGTAACGGGTAGAAGAAGTCCACTCATCAGACCGTATCTCTTCTCTCCGTTTTTTTGGAAGCTCAGATGTTTTGCTTTTTTTCTCCAGGTTATGTTGCTTTTGTGCTTTGGCCTTCAGCACAGATGGTTTCTCAACAGCAGTGCTGCCATGAATTCCAGCTTTGTGAAGCCCATAACGTTCGGTTTTCTGTTGAATGGGTCGCAGGTGTGCGGTTTAATGCTGTGGTGTCCATCTGTCACTGCTGAGTGGCCACTGTTCAGCTTTTCTGATGCACTTTGTCTGTAATTAGCTGGATGTTTGTGACTGTAACCCCCGACACAATAAATTGTTTGTTTTTCGGGGGTCTGTTTGGCCTGTTTAGAGCTCTGCTAGTTGCCTCCTATTGTAGAAATCTGCCAAATCCATCCATAATAGTGCTGATTAGCCATCTTGTGTAGGTCAAGCTTAATGCTATATAACGTTCAGCCTAATGTGAGTCAGTGTAGCTGAATTAGGAGCTACTAGCAACTAGTGCCAACTAGGACTGTAGAGAAGAGCTTGCTGAGGTGCTAGCATGGCTAGCAGGCTAATGGTTCCACATACCATAAAACAGGTTAGCTAACTGGCTAACTGACTTTGCTTGCTCAGATTTGAGCATCTAAATATCATCTAAATGTAGCATCAGTTGTCTTAGGGCTGGGCAATATGACAATATATATCATAATCATGATAAATCATGTCACAGTTCAATAAAATATGCTTTTCTGAACACATTATGTTCATATTATCATATTGTATCATCAATGCTTGTAGACACTGACCAAAAGTGAGCAAAATTAGTCCAGTTTAACTGGCTTTAGTGCCAGATATTGAATAAAAATCATTGTGTTCAGTTTTTGATAGTATTTTTTTAAAATATAGCACTGCTGGCTCTTTTTTCTCTGTTCGAACTGATCAGACGTCTGAAAAAATAAATAAATATAATGGCGTATTGTATATCATCATAATTTATTTGAAGATGTGAAGTATTGTGATATTATATTTTTGCCATATTGCCCACCTCTATGTTAGCTGGAACTGAGCTTGTCCTGTGGACCTGTTTGCCCCACAGCCAGCTCCTCTCTACTGCCCTATTTAGCGCTGTTAATAGGGATTGACTGATTATCGATCGCTCACTTATTTCCGGTACCGCCGTCTGTTTTCACACATGCGCAGACTGAGAAATCCGAAAGAAATCAGAGTAAGAGTTCACAGCACTGAGAAATCTGATTACTTAGCTAAAATCCAACCTCTTTATCAGATTTCTTAATCAGATTTCTAGACCTTCCTCTGATCTAAGAAATCAGAGTGTGCTGTTTACACAACCATTTGAATAATCAGATAACTGCAGAAATCTGATTATGATCGGATTATTCATTGCATGTAAACAAACTCGGTGACTCATACTACGAATCTGTTTTAATATGAAACCCTGTAAATAAAATATATTTGTATACGTTTTTAAATTTAAAGTTTTTGAGCCCCTTTTTTGAGCTGTTTTTCTTAGTCATTGACTGTTAAATGTCATTTGAGACTTAAAGTTATTTATTTTATCTGTTTATTTTCATAAAGATAACTTATATGTTTGTTACTGTTTCGCAGACCATACTATCTAAAGCTCAAAGCACTTTATTTCTTGTGATGTTCTACTGTTCATTTAAAATAATTTGTGAGTAAGAGTTGCGTTCTTGTTTTCACACTACATACGTCAAATTTATGGTAAATGAATATTGACCCCAAATATCGGTGGTGGATATCATTGATAAACCGATAATCGTATAAGCATATCGGTCGACCCCTGCTGTTTAACAGTTCCCAGTCATGTGGTGTTTGCATTATTTATCTCCTGTATATTTAATTTCCTGAAACGTCAATATTATGAAACTTTTTCTTTGTATGAACTGCATTCAGATTCACCAGAGCCACTTCAGTCAGCGTGATGCTGTAAGAGCAGTGATGTTATGCCACTCGCGTTTTTTAATATTTTATCTTATCGGATGAATGAACAGCAGCACGGACCCCATAAAGCACTTTTATTTGCCCTTTTAAACCAGTTATTTGACCTTATTGGATCTTAAAATCTCATCCACAATCAAATTCCCGCTCCTTCAGGCTCAGTGACCTCACACTGCGCTCAGCTATGCAGCACACGTAGGACGGCCGTTAGTGACGCTGTCTGCGCGTGTGCAGATATTTTCAGCAGAGGATTATCTTTTATCAGAATCTTATCTTTTAATCCTGTTTTTAATCCACATCTGAGCCCTTCACAGTCAGAGGAAGCATATGCATCTGTGAGTGAGACTCTGACTCTAACGTCCTGCAGAACTGCACTGTTTGTCAGTTCAGCAGAATCTGAGTCGCGTCTTGAGTCACTGAGGTGTGAGTCAGAGTTGAGCCTGTGAAGTGTGAGTCCAAGTAGTGTCTCGAGTCTCTGAGACTCTCCGAGTTCGTGTCAGGTCTCTGTTCTCTGAAGTGTAAGTCTGAGTCGAGTCTGTACTCTCTGAAGTGTAAATCTGAGTCGAGTCTCTACTCTCTGAAGTGTAAGTCTGAGTCGAGTCTCTACTCTTTGAAGTGCAAGTCTGAGTCGAGTCTCTACTCTCTGAAGTGCAAGTCTGAGTCAAGTCTTGAGTCTCTAAGGCGTGAATCTGAGTCGAGTCTGTAGTCTCTGAAATGTAAGTCTGAGTCAAGTCTCTACTCTCTGAAGTGCAAGTCTGAGTCAAGTCTTGAGTCTCTAAGGTGTGAATCTGAGTCAAGTCTCTAGTCTCTGAGGTGTGAGTCTGAGTCGAGTCTCTAGAGTCTGTATGTCTGATTTGAGTTTCTGTTCCCTGAAATGTGAGTCGTAGTTGACTCCCGAGTCTTTAAGGTGTGAGTCCAAACCAATTCTTGAGTCTCTGAGTTGCATGTCCAAGTCAAGTCTCAAGTCTCTGAGGTGCTACTCAACTCAGACCTCAGAGACTCAAGACTCGACTCAGACTCACACCGCAGACACTAGAAACATGATTCAGACTCACACCTAAAGGCTTGAGACTTGACTCAGATTCGCATCTCAGAGACTAGAGACTTGACTCAGACTCGCATCTCTGAATCTGAGACTCGACTCAGACTCGCACCTCAGAGACTCAACTCTAGACTCGACTCAGACTCACACCTCAGACACCAGAGACATGATTCAGACTCACACCTAAGAGGCTTGAGACTTGACTCAGACTCGCAAATCAGAGACTAGAGACTTGACTCATTCTCACACTTCAGAGACTAGAGACTGAACTCAGACCTTAGAGGCTAGAGGCTGGAGACTTGACTCAGACTTACGCTCACACCTCAGAGACTACAGACTCAACTCAGACTCTCACCTCAGTGACTGAAACTTGACTCGAACTTGCACCTCAGAGACTAGAGACTCGACTCAGACTCATGCCTCAGACACTAGAGATTGACTCAGACTCACACCTCAGACACTAGAGACTCGACTCAGACTGAAAATATCTGCACACGCGCAGACAGCGTCACTAACGGCCGTCCTACGTGTGCTGCATAGCTGAGCGCAGTGTGAGGTCACTGAGCCTGAAGGAGCGGGAATTTAATTGTGGATGAGATTTTAAGATCCAATAAGGTCAAATAACTGGTTTAAAAGGGCAAATAAAAGTGCTTTATGGGGTCCGTGCTGCTGTTCATTCATCCCGATAAGATAAAATATTAAAAAACGCGAGTGGCATAACATCACTGCTCTTACAGCATCACGCTGACTGAAGTGGCTCTGATGAATCTGAACGTAGTTCATACAATTCATACGCTGGTCTGAGATGAATCTGAAAGTAGTTCATACAATTCATACGCTGGTCTGAGATGAATCTGAAAGTAGTTCATACAATTCATACGCTGGTCTGAGATGAGCTTTACATCTACAAGGTGGACTGACAAGGTAGGAGTGTCTAATAGAGTGGACAGTGAATGGACACAGTGTTTAAAAACTCCAGCAGCACTGCTGTGTCTGATCCACTCGTACCAGCACAACACACACTAACACACCACCACCAGGTCAGTGTTACTGCAGTGCTGAGAATGACCCACCACCCAAATAGTACCTGCTCTGTGAGGGTCCATGGGGGTCCTGACCACTGAAGAACAGGGTAAAAGGGGGCTAACAAAGTATCAGAGAAACAGATGGACTACAGTCTGTAACTGTAGAACTACAAAGTGCACCTATACAGTAAGTGGAGCTGATAAAATGGACAATGAGCGTAGAAACAAGGAGGTGGTCAGAATGTTATGCCTGATCTGTGTATATCTAATATTATCACACTATATTGGCAGATAATTTTGCTCACTCGTAGCATATTTCTTAAAACAAGCAAAATGATCTGGCAACATAGAGCTTTTTTTTCTTAGATAAAATGACTTGAAACAGGTAATAAATGTCTAGAAATAAGTTAAACAGTCTTATAATATTCCTACAATAATCTCAGCACGAGACATATTAGATATATTGACTACATTTAAAGTAATTTCACTAGCTCGTTGTGGTGAGTGTGTTTTGAGGCAGGACTAAATGCAACTGTGCAGTGTTATCTCCACAGCCCGTGTAGGATCGTCTGGACCATGTCCAGCTCAGCTGACCGGTGAGGTCAGAGAAAGAGAGAGAGAGTGGAGGGCATGCGGTGCTGCGGTGCTGTGGGCTGCCGGACAGCAGGCCATCCGTCTTCCTCTCTCCGAGCTCAATAATTGAGGCCCGCTCCTCCAGCGGCCCACTCCTACGGAGAAAAATGGCTCAGAGCAGGGAGAGCTTAATTAGAGGTAATTAAAGACCGAAAAAGAACGAGCGAGAGGAGAAAGGGAGGCCGAAACTCTCTCCTGCCAGGTTAGAGCGAGCGAGGGGTTTTATCCCTCTCTGCTGGTTGCGGAGACGGAGCTGCGCTCCAGTTCTGTCCTCAGGAAACAAATGAACAGTGAAGAGAGAAAAGAGAGCCGCCGCTATGATGCTGAACTGTTTTTAATGTTTTAATAAAAATTAAAAATGGCTTTGATTTGTGAGAGTCCAGGAGTTCAGGGAGAGTGTTAGTGTATAGATTTAGAGTCAGAATGTTGTGATTTAAAGAGCCCATATTCTACATTTCTTTCATTTCATTTCCTCCTGAGCTCCACTTACGATGTCTTTGTAGTTTTATGTACCAAAAACAGTCATAATTCATTTTTACAACCTCTCTTTATCCACTAGAATTAAACAGTCCTCAAACTTAGTTTCATTTACTGTGTTTTTAAGGCTGATATATGTAAATGAGCTCTGTTCTGATTGGTTGCCCTGCATTTTGTCTTGTTTTGTGCTGAAACACTCTTAATTCCTTCAGCATGAATGTTTGAAGCTAAACTGCTGTAGGCTAAATGGGTGGGGCTAAACTGCTGTATGCTGAATGGGTGGGGCTAAACTGCTGTATGCTGAATGGGTGGGGCTAAACTGCTGTAGGCTGAATGGGTGGGGCTAAACTGCTGTAGGCTGAATGGGTGGGGCTAAACCACTGTAGGCTGAATGGGTGGGGCTAAACTGCTGCAGGCTGAATGGGCGGGGCTAAACTGTTGCAGGCTCAGTGGGTGGGGCTAAACCACTGTATGTATTGCAGACTGAATGGTAAGTTTTGAAAAAAAAGTTTAGGTACAACATAAAACTGAAATGTCTAGAAATCTGAAAGTTTCACATAATATGGAACCATTTTTCTGCATGATTATGAAGATATTAATGGCTAACTGGACTAAAGACAACAGCTAACCAAGATATTCTTCCTGTCTCTCTCTCTCTCTCTCTCTCTCTCTCTCTCTCTCTCTCTCTCGCTCTCGTCTTTCCAAACTTGCCTGATTAGAAAGCGAAGCTGTTCTTTAGGGAACGGCCCACTCAACATATGCTGTCATAGCACTCAGATCCAGAACCGCCTGACTGCAGATATGAAATATGTAAATGCAGAAATGAGGAATCAGATGGAGTTGAGTGTGTTTGAGGCGGTTGTTGGTCCTGAACTCACACGGCTCTTCTGAAGCCGACGGTGCTGTAGAGGATGGCGGGTTTCGCAGTTTGGAAACTTTGAAAATGTTGTGAAAAAACAGCCAGAAAAGCTTGTGAAAGCACCGAGGTGGAGTTTACAGAGTTGGCATTGGGAAAAATAAGTTCTGCTCCTCATAGAAGAGCACCAAACATGTTCACATCAGACAGGGTTCCAGGGTTCCTCAATGAGTTCCAGCTTCACGGAACCAAAAAGTACTGGGCCTCATTCACCAACCGTTCTTAAGAAGAAATTTCTTCTTAAACCCACTTACGCAGTTTTGACATCCGTCTGTGTTTAATCCAGGGTTAGATACTCAGACTGTGATTAATCCAGGGTTAGATACTCAGACTGTGTTTAATCCAGGGTTAGATACTCAGACTGTGTTTAATCCAGGGTTAGATACTCAGACTGTGTTTAATCCAGGTTTAGATACTCAGACTGTGATTAATCCAGGGTTAGATACTCAGACTGTGATTAATCCAGGGTTAGATACTCAGACTGTGTTTAATCCAGGGTTAGACACTCAGACTGTGATTAATCCAGGTTTAGATACTCAGACTGTGATTAATCCAGGTTTGGATACTCAGACTGTGATTAATCCAGGTTTAGATACTCAGACTGTGATTAATCCAGGTTTAGATACTCAGACTGTGATTAATCCAGGTTTAGATACTCAGACTGTGATTAATCCAGGTTTAGGTACCACCCTGTCTCTGTTTTAGATGCTTCTGTCTCTGCCCCACCCTTTCTCTCCTCTAGAACCTTCTGTTTCCACCATGTTCTCGAACATTCTCTCTCTTTTATGTTCTAGGACATTCTTGTCTGTTCTAAAACCACCTTTCTATACCGAGCGCTTTTTAGAATCTTCTGTCCCCACCACATTTGTGTTTTAGAATGTTGTATGTCACATCTTTGTTCTAGCACCTTCTGTCTCCACAGACATGCATCTGTTCTACAATCTTCTGTCTCAACCATGCCTCTGTTCTAGAACCTTCTGTTTCCACCAAGTATCTGTTCTAGAACCTTTTTGTTTCAACCATGTATCTATTCTAGAACCTTTTTGTTTCAACCATGTATCTATTCTAGAACCCTCAGTCTCCACCTTCTCTCTTTTCCAGAGCCTTTTGCCTCCTGCAGTTCTAAACTGTTCTCTCCAGATGTAGTTTGGTGTTGAAGGTGTTGATCCACATTATAAACGGGAGTTTATTAGAACAGAGAACATAGAACATCTCACTCAAAATAACTGAAGAACAGAAAATAACTCTATAATGTCTTCGATAGAGAACCTGAAGCTTCACCGCGGAACGTCTGGTCTGATAGGGTTAAACCAGAGCTCACAGGGATGATCAGGGTTTATCCAGAGGGTCCTGATGTGGAGGTCTCTCTCTCTCTCTCTCCTTCTTTCCATCTCTGTCTTTTACTCCTTTCTTTATTTGTCTCTTCCCTTCTTCTGTCTCTATCTTTCTCCCCTTTTTCGCAATATTTCTTTCCCTTTTTTCTTACTCTATCTCTTTTTTCCATCCTTTCTCTCTCTCTCTCTCTCTCTCTCTCTCTCTCTGATCAGGTGTAATCCACTTATAGCTGCAATCTGATTAGGCAGATGTACACTTGATGGACAAGTATGAAGGACAACACGAGAGAGAGAGAGAGAGATGAGAGTGAGTGAAGGACAAAAGTAGAGAAAGACAGAGTGAGAGAGAGCTAGAGAGAGAGGTGTACACATAGATGAGTATATTAAGCTACGTTCACATTTCCAGGCTGAAGTAAAAAAAAATCTGATTTTATGCCTTAATGTGACTCAGATCTGATGTTTTCAGAACAGTGTGGACACACAAACTGATCTTTTCAAGTCCAATCTGAGCCACTTTCATATGTGGTGCTAGATAGGATTCATATCCGATTCATGGCCATGCAGCCTTAATGAGAACCCTCAAATTTGAATTCATGCATATTTTTTTTGCTCTGGTGTGGCATCATTCAGTGCCATCGCAGCGGCAGCGACGGCCGTGAAGTCATGCTGCGTCCGAGTGGAGTCGGAAACTGGAAAATACCAGTTTTCCACTTGTAAATTTCACTATTTCATCACTGTCCAAAGAAAAATATGCATCTCCAAAATGGTAACTTTGGAGGACTTTTAATGTGGGTTAATGTAAAGAGATTTTATTCTAATTGGTTTTGGGGCATTTCTATTGGTCCAATCATGAAACTTTCACACAATGTAAAAGAGAACTGCCGTGTTCGAATAACATAGAAAAACAAACATCAACAAAAATGGAGATACATGTTTTTCTTTGGACAGCAGCGATTTTCACCTGGTAAACTCAGGATTCTAGATGATATGTAAGTTTCTATGATATGACATACACGATCTTTAACCTTTACACAAATGAAAACTTGCAGTAATTGTGAAGAATTACATGCTTAATGCGCTTCTATTAAATCTTTGTGTGTTTTAACTCGGCTAAGAAAAGGCAGGATGGTGTTCTTCTCCAGATCTCCACGCTTTCTTTTCCATATAGTGGGCGTATTTATGAACGAGCACCAAACAGAGTGAAGTCGTATTTACTAGTCAACCATCTGGTATATACAACCTTCCGATGAGCACCGAACGCAGCTTTAGTGCCAGCAAACACTTCCAAAAGTAAAGCGTCTGACCTTTTTTATCTTCGTCCTGCTTTAATGATGAACAGCTGAGAGCAGCTTAGAGCAAATTATCTTTATGTTCTCCGCGGTTCTTCTCTTCTCTTCTCTTCTCTTCTTTCCTCACTTCTTCTCTTCTCTCTCCTTCTCTCCTCTTCTCTCCTCTCCTCTCCTCTTCTCTTCTCTCTTCTTCTCTCCTCTTCTCTCCTGTCCTCTTCTCTTCTCTCCTCACTTTTTCTCTTCTCTCCTCTCTTCTCTCCTCTCCTCTTCTCCTTTTCTCTTCTCTTCTGTCCTCTCCTCTTCTCTCCTCTGCTCTCCTCTTCTCTTCCCTCCTCTCCTTTACTCTCCTCTCCTCACTTTTTCTCTTCTTTCTTCTCTTCTCTTCTCTCCTCTCCTCTTCTCTTCTCTTCTCTTTTCTTCTGTCTTCTTCTCTTCTCTTCTCTTCTCTCCTCTCCTCTCCTCTCCTCTCCTCTCCTCTCCTCTTCTCTTCTCTTCTCTCCTCTCCTCTTCTCTTCTCTCCTCTTCACTTCTCTTCTCTCCTCTTCACTTCTCTTCTCTTCTCTCCTCTTCACTTCTCTTCTCCTCTTCTCTTCTCTCCTCTTCTCGTCTCTTCTCTCCTCTTCACTTCTCTCTTCTCCTCTTTTCTTCTCTCCTCTTCTCGTCTCTTCTCTCCTCTTCACTTCTCTCCTCTCCTCTTCTCTCTCTTCTCTTCTCTTCTCTTCTTTTCTCTTCTCTTCTCTCCTGTTCGCATGTTAGTGTTTGGTGCATGCAGGCATACAGAGAGTACGCAGTATGTGTTAAGACTGATGAATGTAATGTGGAACCTTAAGCTGTAAACCTTTTGCAAGTTAGCAGTGGCGGTCCGCGGAGGACCCTCTCTCTGCAATGATCCGGCCTATCGAGGGTTCATAACTGCAGCGGTGCCATCACTCCTGACCCCCGATCAGCTGTGAGGCTGAGTTTGAGGTGAACAAAGAGAGAGGTCCTCTCCCCTTACCTGGAGGAGGCATGCCATCCTTTTCCGGGACCATGGACTCGGATTTGGAGGTGCTGATCCGTATACCAACACTCGGCTGCAAACCGCTCCAGTGCGCGATGGAGCCAAGAGGACATCGTCATCCGCAAAAAGCAGAGATGCCACATTCCAGCCTCCACACATAATGCCCTCCTGACCTCGGCTGTGCCTTGACACCCTGTCCAACAGGAGTGGAGACGAGACAGCTTTGGCGGAGCCCAACACTCACACTGAACAAACTCGACTTAATGCCGAGTATACGGACACAGCTCTTACTCCAGGCGTACAGAGACCGAATGACCCACAGTAGCGGTCACGGCACACCATACTTCTGGAGAACCTTCCCAGAGAATATCTCAGGGAACAGGGTCGTAAGGGTTCTCCAGGTTCTCAAAGCACATGTAGACTCCCATGCCCTACAGACAATCTTGCAGATGCATTTTGAACTGTAAACGAGCCAACAGTCTTATTGACACCATCTCTTTGGCTTTGTTCGCACAGCAGGTGAAAAGTGGCCCAAATCCGATCTTCTTCTTCATATGTGACACAGGTGTGTGTCTGTGTGAACAGCAAAAATCACACATTTTCATTTCCGATTAGTGATCTTTATTAGTCCCACAGTGGAGAAATTCTACCTCTGGATTTAACCCATCCGCGCAGTGAAACACCACATACACACTAGTGAACACACACACTAGGGGGCAGTGAGCACACTTGCCCAGAGCGGTAGGCAGCCCTATCCATGGCGCCTGGGGAGGAGCTGGGGGTTAGGTGTCTTGCTCAAGGGCACTTCAGTCACGTACTGTGGGCTCAGGGGATCAAGCCAGCGACCTTCTGGTCACAAGGCTGGTTCCTTAACCTCCAGCCCACGACTGCCCCTAAATTTGAGACTCTTTCATATGTGGTACTGAAATCTGATATGCGGCAGTGTGACTCAATCTGAGCAGCCAGGTCGGAATTCATGCGACTTTTCCGTCAATCCAACTCGACATTCGTCATAATTTCACGCTGCTGAAGACTCATAAACATTTGGCTGATGTTTCTGTACAAAAATTAGAAGAGACTCATCACAACCACTCACTGTACGCGGCCGTAGGACAGCGAGGCAGCAGCGTCAAAGAACAGTTAAAAGTCTGAAAGCAAAGTTTAAAGAATCCGAGGACGCGAACCCAAAGAATTGACCGCGCCCTTTTTACAGCTCGAACACATTCTGGGTGATGAGCCCAGCTGTCAGTCAGTGAAGCTTCATGATGGCTCCTGTGATGCTGGTGAAGATTACGCTGGTCCTCCGGGAGCGACTGGCGTTCGTTGGCAGTTATGATTGTTTACCTCTGGATGAGCCGTGAAGCAGCGTGACGCTCTGTTCTTTTGCTCATGCGGGTCAGTTTAGGAGCTGATCTGTTCAGACTGATGTTGCATACAGATCACATCTAAAAGATAATGTAAACTTCCAAACACAAAGTTTAGATTTGGGCCACTTTGACCTGCTGTGTGAACGTAGCCTTTATGTCCTTTTTCTCTCTTTCTGTCTTTCTGTCTTTCTATCTTTCTCCTTATCCCTCTACATTTTCTTCTTCTTATTCTTCTTTTTCTTCTTCTTCTTCTTCTTCCCTCTCTCTTTCAGTAGAAGGTAGGTGTTTCTAATAAAATGGAGTGCAGTATCCAAGCGACATGAAATGATGGCATGTAAAACCTTCTCCAAATCCTGAGGAGTATGAAATGATCTAATTTTGGCGATTGATCTGACTTGGTAGAAACTGATCTGTAATTCCTGTGGCTGGTTGCACAGCCACAGTTTAAACGTCAAAACAGATCAGTCAGTGTAGTTAAGCTTTACGCAGAACTAAATGTAAACACGTTAGACTAATGTGTAGTATTTTCACCTTGTTCTCAGCAGGTGAGAGGTTTGGAGAAACCAACAGGAACCAAACACTGCAAACAAAACAAAAATATGACCAGTTTGTAAATGTTATACTGCATTATAACGCTGTGCAGTGAGACACAGCACTAACGCTGAACCTTTAATAGTCAGTTTTTTATAAGAACATATAAAAAATGCGCTCTTTAAAAGATGGTTCTTTAAGGGTTCTAAGGGTAATAGTTCTGTATTAAGCCATAAAGACTCAAAGAACCATTTGCATGGTTCTTCAGGTGGAGGAAGAATGTGTTCTGCATGCTTCTACATAGAACCTTTTTGAAAAATGTTTCATAGAAAGGATTCTTCTGTTGTAGCAAGTTTGACATCATAACAGCAGAACCCTTTTTGGTGCTATATAGAACCATATACAACACATTCTCCATCAATCTGAAGAACCATTTCAGCATGCAAAGAACTCTTTGAATGTTCATGGTTCTATATAAAACCATTCTTTACTAAAGAACCCTTGAAGAACCAGCTTTTTTAAGAGTGTAGATTTATATATTATAGAAATATATATATTGTGTGTGTCTGAGAAAGTCTGTGTGTCTGTGTGTGTGTGTGTGTGTGTGTGTGTGTGGGTGGGTGGTATGATTGTTAGCATATGGCGGCGTGCTAACCGAACAGACTCTCCTCATTAAATATTCACCATTACAAACAGCCTCTCTCACCCACCGAGCCATTTATATTTCATTCTCTCTCTCTCTCTCTGAGGATCACTGTCACACTGCCACTCTCTCTCTCTCTCCCTCTCTCTCTCTCTCCCTCTCTCTCTCTCTCTCTCTCTCTCTCGCTCTCTCTCTCTCTCTCTCTCTCTCTCTCTCACCCCATCACGCTCTCCATCCCTGGCCTCAGCTTATCTCTTTATCTGCTTATCTTTCTTCCTCTCTGGATCTATATATATATATATATATATATATATATATATATATATATATATATATATATATGTATATATATATAAATATATATATATATATATATAATTAATTAATATTTATGCATATATATATCGCTGTTGTCGGAAGAAAACCTTGTATCTGCAAAATGCAGCATTTGACAGCATAAAAGGAATACACAATATATCTACAGAGAGAGAGAGAGAGAAGAAGAGAATGCAGAGGGAGTTGGAAGAAGACTAGAAAGACAGAGACAGACAAAAAGGACATAAAGAGAGACAGAAAAGAAAGATTAAGAGAGATAAGAGGGAACAGAGAGAGAGAGAGAGAGAGAGAGAAAGAGGAAGAGCGAGTGAGAGAGGAAAGATAAAAAAGAGAGAAAGAAACCATGAGGTAGACAGAATAGAAAGGAAAAAAGAGCAAGAGAGACAACGGAGAGAGAGAGACAGAAAAAAGGCACAAATAAAGACTGTGTGTGTGTGTGAGTGTGTGTGTGTGTGTGTGTGTGTGTGTGTGTGAGAAATGTGACGAGCCATGTTTAATTAAATTTCACACACAGCGGAGATTCTGATACAGAATCACACAGACACACACACACACACACACACACACACACACACACACACTGATCGCCCAGAGTGCAGCGTTAGATTTGATTTGGAGGGCGCTATTAATTTATAGCAGAGTGCTCTCCTGATAAAGCGAATCACTTTGGCCTTAATTAATAGCTTAAAGCATTCAGAGCTTCACAGGAGAAACTGCCCAATCAGAACAGGAGGAGCAGTAAGGGGGTGGGGTTAAAGGAGTGTACTGAATGGTGATTGGTGGATCCTGGTGTCAGTCTGAGAGACGCAACAACTGAAAAAACAGGTTGATACAGTTTGCTGAGGTGAATTAAAGCCTCACATCTGCACCTTTATACACTAACATGTCCCACATATGTGATAACTGTAAATATCTGTATGTAATTATAATATGTCTCATATGTATGATACATATGTATGTGTCTATATAAACTAATATTATTACATATAAATGTTACATACCGATAGTTAAACCTCGGATTGAGGAGGAACAATGCGGATTCCGTCCCGGCCGTGGAACAATGGACCATCTTTTCACCCTCTCATGGATTGTTGAGGGGGCATGGGAATTTGCCAACCCAGTCTACATGTGTTCTGTGGATTTGGAGAAGGCTTACGACCATGTTCCCCGAGATATCTTGTGGGAGGTCCTCCAGGAGTATGGGGTGCCAGGGCTGCTACTCGGGGCCATTCAATCTCTGTACTCCCGGAGTGAGAGCTGTGTTCGTATACTCGGCATTAAGTCGGACTCTTTCAGTGTTAGCGTTGGACTCCGCCAGGGTTGTGCCCTGTCTCCACTCCTGTTCGTGATATTCATGGACAGGGTGTCAAGGCGTAGCTGTAGTCAGGAAGGCATTATGTGTGGAGGCCGAAGGGTGGCGTCTCTGCTATTTGCAGACAATGTTGTTCTTTTGGCTGGATCACATGATGCCTCCAGCGCGCACTGGAGCAGTTCGCAGCTGAGTGTGAAGCGGTTGGTATGCGGATCAGCACCTCCAAATCTGAGTCCATGGTCTTAGCCCGGAAAAGGATGGCATGCCCACTCCAGGTAAGGGGAAAGGACTTGCCCCAGCTGGAGGAGTTTAAGTATCTCGGGGTCTTGTTCACGAGTGATGGGAAGAGGGATCGTGAGATCGACCGCAGGCTGGGACGGGTGGCAGCAGTAATGTGGTCGGTGTACCGGACTGTAGTGGTGAAGAGGGAGTCTACATCCCGACCCTCACCTATGGTCACGAGCTTTGGGTAATGACCGAAAGAATGAGATCGCGAATACAAGCGGCGGAAATGAGCTTTCTTCGCAGGGTGATGGGCTACACTCTATTTGATAGGGTGAGGAGTTTGGCCATCCAGGAGGAGCTCGGAGTAGAGCCGCTACTCCTCCGCATTGAGAGGAGCCAGCTGAGGTGGTTCGGGCATCTGATCCGGATGCCCCCTGGACGCCTGCCGGTGGGGGTGTACCAGGCACGGCCTACCGGAATAAGACCCCGGGGTCGTCCTAGGACGCGCTGGAGGGATTATATCTCCAGGTTGGCCTGGGAGCGGCTTGGGTTCCCGGGAATGAGCTGGAGGAAGTTGCGGGGGACAGGGTCGTCTGCTCTCCCAACTGCTACCGCGACCCTAGCTGGACTAAACGGTTAACGATGATGATGATGATGATGATGATATACACCGATCAGGCATAACATTCTGACCACCTCCTTGTTTCTACGCTCATTGTCCATTTTATCAGCTCCACTTACTATATAGGTGCACTTTGTAGTTCTACAGTTACAGACTGTAGTCCATCTGTTTCTCTGATACTTTGTTAGCCCCCTTTTACCCTGTTCTTCAGTGGTCAGGACCCCCATGGACCCTCACAGAGCAGGTACTATTTGAGTGGTGGATCATTCTCAGCACTGCAGTAACACTGATGTGGTGGTGGTGTGTTAGTGTGTGTTGTGCTGGTATGAGTGGATCAGACACAGCAGTGCTGCTGGAGTTTTTAAACACTGTGTCCACTCACTGTCCACTCTATTAGACACTCCTACCTTGTCAGGCCACCTTGTAGATGTAAAGTCAGAGACGATAGCTCATCTGCTGCTGCACAGTTTGTGTTGGTCATCCTCTAGTCCTTCATCAGTGGTCACAGGACGCTGCCCACAGGACGCTGTTGGCTGGATATTTTTGGTTGGTGGACTATTCTCAGTCCAGCAGTGACACTGAGGTGTTTAAACACTCCAACTCAGAAACTAATGAGTGCACTTCTAATGGGATGTGCACTATTTTTACACACTATTTAGTGAGCTAGTATGCGGTTTGGGACAGGGCGCTAGTAACGCAGTGGGAAATCTCAGCCGTTTAGATTTCAGCTTTCGTTTGTCATCATTACAACAACAAATCAAATAAAATCAAGTCAGTACAATCAAATACACTAATTAATGTGCTGTAAAAATGTGTTTTACTACATTTGCTGGATCGGTTACAGCTTTGTTATCTCATTATAAACAACCAAATGCCAAAATGTTGGCAGCGCGATTGTGACGTCATCGGAATACAATCAATAGAGTTAAATCCTTTCCATAATTCAGTGAAGTTCAGATGAAGGATGATGACCTCAGGAACTAAAAAGAAACGGTTTAGCTCTTTCGGTCACACACACAGCCCTGACACTGCGGGTGATCTGATAGCGTGGGGCGCTTGGAGAGTGACGGGGTGTTTGGAGTTCATTCTGTTTCTGATGGACAGCTCGATAAAGCTGATGACCTTTCAGTGTCTGTCCGAATCTCACCTTCACACACACACAGTGTGTAGAGGGAGTGTTACTGTGCAGCAACAGATGAGCTACAGTCTCTGACGGTTCAGCTACACAGTAAAGTTTTATTGTACTCTTAAAAAAGATGGTTCTTCAAGGTTCTTTAGTAAAGAAAATGGTTCAATAAAGAGCCATAAATGCTCAAAGAACCCTTTGCATCAATATAGTGTTCTTCAAAATATGCTGTGTATGGTATATAGGGTTCTTCATCTGTATACAAGCTTGACAGTGTAACAATAGAAGAACCCTTTTGGGTGACACTTATCAAAAAGTTCTATATAGAACCCTTTCATGATGCAATGGTTCTTTGAGTGTTCATGATTAAAGGGTTCTTTGAGTGTTCATGGTTGTGTATAGAACCATTTTTAAAACATTAAACTGTTAATAATCCAGTCTGTGCAGGTTAGACTGTCAGTGTTGAGGTTCTCCAGCATTTGAAGTTGAGACCCTGGTTCTGCACCTAAGAGGCTGCTCTGGATCTTTGGTGGCTGTTCTGAAGCTCTGGGGCAGTCCTGGTTGTTAGGGTAGTTCTGGATCTCTGGGGGAATCCCTGGACCCCGGTGGTAGTTCTGAATATCAGGGGCAGTTCTGGATCTCTGAGGGAGTTCTGGAAGTCAGGTGCAGTTCTGGACCTGAGATGCAGTTCAGATCTTTGGTGGAGTTCTGGATGTCATGGGAATTTCCGGAAGTCATGGGTAGTTCTGGATAAGTTTGAAATATCAGAAGCAGTTTTGCGTCTCAGGGTAGTTCTGGATGTCTGGGGGAATCCTCTATACCAGTGGTAGTTTTGGATCTCAGAAGTTGTTCTGATTTTTGGTGGAGTTCTGGATCTCAGGGGAATATGTGTAAGCAGGGGCAGTTCTGGATTCTTGGGGGTAGTTCTGGGTCTCTGGGGCGGTTCTGGATTTTTGTGGGAAGTTCTGTGTCTCTGGGACAGTTCTGGATTTTTGGGGGCAGTTCTGTGTCTCTGGGGCAGTTCTGGATTTTTGGGGGCAGTTCTGGGTCTCTGGGGCAGTTCTTGATCTCTGGGGGTATTTCTGGATATCAGGGGACAGTTATGGATCTTAGAGTAGTTCTGGATCTCTGGGGGAATCCCTGGACCCCAATAGTAGTTCTGGATCTTAGAAGAAGTACTTAGAAGCAGGAGCTTTGAAGATCAGAGGCACTTCTGGATCTTAAGTACAGTTCTGGGCCTTAAGGGTTATTCTGGAAGTCGGGGGCAGTTTTTGACCTGAGGGATTGTTCTGGATCTCAGTTCTGGATCTCATCATTCTGTTGCAGGGGACACTTCTAATCCTTGATTGGAACATTTTTGCCATATTTTTGTCAATTTTAAAACAGAAAAGTAACGTAGACATAAATCTGCTGATATAAAATGTAAATTAAATTAATTTAAAATGAAATGCATTTAAATCAGATGTCTAGCAAAACCACACTAACACCTTTAGGTCTGCGGTTACATTGACGTTTATGTGAGTGTGACATTCCTGTCCATCTGAGATAACTATGCTAATGCTACACAGATTCTGCAGACATGTTCCCTTTTTACAAAGTCACACAGGATGAAATTAACATAAAATCACTGATGATGATACTATAATTGTGCCACCCTTCGTGTGGAAACTGCTGACTGTTGTAGTTCTCAGTGTAGCTGGTTTACACTCATTTACAGACATGAGGCACAAAAATTGCTTTAATTACAGTAACTGGACTGTTCCAGAATTAATGTAGGAATTTGGTTTGGCTTTGCTGCATCTTTACTGGAATATTATGGGCTTTTTGGGGTTGAGAGAGCAACATAAGGCTAAAATAAAGGCTAATAATAAAAAAAGCAGAAAACACATTTGTTGTTCTTGGGTCATGAGTCTTACAAAATAAACATCATAAAGTTCAGTAAGACCTGTAGGGGCAGCGTTGAGTATGTTGTGTTTGTGTTAACGATGTGTTTATTTGATGTTGGAGAGTTTGTTAGGTTGAATGGGATTTTTACCACCATCCAACGTCACAGCTGAACACCTATGAATTAACTATCTCTAATTAGAGAGTTGGGCAGTGTGACTGTAGTACTTTATGCCACGGTTTGTAAAAAATGATGATGATTTTTAAAAATTATGACGTGTCAGATTCGTATTCCATGTCTGAACGGATAAATAAACACACTCCACCCGTTTATATTTTGGAGGGCTCTCTGATTGGTGGTGTGGGAGCTCACCGATAGGTGGCATCAACATGGTGGGCAGAGGTGTTAGCATGCTAGCTAAGCTAACTATCTACTCTCCTCTAATTGGCAGCGCAGTTTAACATTTATCAGTTGTTCAGTAGATGGTTTGACATTTACAGAATGAAGGTCTGAAAATCCTGCACTGAGTCTGTTCACTTACTCAGTAACCGTTGAAATAAAGCCAGACGAGACGGCAAAAAACGTAAAAAGTGACTCTCAGAGACTTTCAGCACTGATATCTCTATTACAGAGAGAGAGAGAGAGAGGGAGAGGAAGAGAGAGAGGGAGAGAGAGAGCGAGAGGGAGAGGAAGAGAGAAATATAAAGGGAGGGAGGACAGGGACAGTAGAGAGAGTAAAGAGAGAAAGAAGGGGAGAAGGAAGAGAGAGAAGATGAGAGAAAGGAGTAGGAAGAAAGAGAAGAGGAAGAGAGTAAGAGGAGGGGGTAAGAAAGTAGAAGGAGAGAGGAAAGAGTATAAAAAGGAATGACAGAGAAGAGAAAAAGGAGAGGAAAGAAAGAGAAGAAGAGAGAAAGAGGGACAGCAGAGAGGAAGAGCAGATAAAAGAGAGAGAAAGAAAAGAGAGATGAGAGAAAAGAGGGGGAAGAAAGTAGGAAGAAAGAGTAGAAGATGATAGAAAGGAGAGGTAAGAAAGTAGGTGGAGAGAGGAAAGAGAGAAAAGAAAAGAGGAAAGAGTACAGAAGCAATGAGAGAGAAGAGAAGAAGAAGAGAGAAAGCAGAGAGGAAGAGCAGATAAAGGAGAGAAAAGGAAAAGAAAGATGAGAGAAAGGAGGGGGAAAGAAAGTAGGAGGATAGAGAAAAGAGAAAGGAGGAGAGGACAGAGTAAGAAAGGAATGAGAGAGAGGAGAAAAAGGAGAGAGAAAGGAGAGAAAGCAAAGAGAGGAAGAGTAGATAAAGGCGAGAGAAAGAAAAGAGATGAGAGAAAGGAGGGGGAAAGAAAGTAGGAAGAAAGAAGAAGAGAGAAAGAGGAGAGGGTAAGAAAGTAGGAGGAGCGAGGAAAGAGAGAAAAGAACAGAGAAAAGAGTAAGAAAGGAATGAGACAGGAGAAAAAGAAGAGAGAGAAAGAGGAAGAGGAGAGAAAGGAGAGAGAAAACAAAGAGGGAGAGAGATGGATGGGGTTAAATAGGAAAAGAGAGAGGAAGAGAAATAGCTTTAACTGAACTGAGACTCTCTCTCTCTCTCTCTCTCTCTCTCTCTCTCTCTCTCTCTCTCTCTCTAAGAGCTTTGTGCTGTAATGTTTTTGTCGTTCTTTCGTCTCATTATTTTCTCTTCTTCACGCTCCAGTGGGCCTCTGCCTTGCGGATGTAATTGTTTTAATTTGTTAACTGTAAGCTCACTCAATTAGGACGAGAGAGGGAGCGAGAGAGAGGGAGCGAGAGAGAGAGAGAGAGAGAGAGAGAGAGAGAGAGAGAGAGAGAGAGAGAGAGAGAGCAGTGAAAGCAGTAGAAGATGCAGTAATAATATAAAATGGTACGTCTGCTTTGCTGCTTCATTCAGCCAAATGAACAATATCTCTATTACAGTAATGGGGCTACAGACTTTTCAGCTTTATTAAGACTTATTAACAGAGTTCTAAAATGTGGGTCTATTATAGAAATGGATTAAACTTTTCCCAGCTTTCCAACAACGACTGCACTGTAGCGCTGAACCTGACTGTCCTCTCTGTAGCCAGCCAACACGGGACCCCTGAATACCAGGGGGTGTTTCACACACTGGGTCTTTCATAGCTAGTTTATATCACAAAACCTACATTTAGAGTCGGTTATTCATTCAACCTAATGAGAAACTGTAGAACAGACTCGGTTTATATCACAATACCTACATTTAGAGTCGGTTATTCATTCAGCCTAATGAGAAACTGTAGAACAGACTCAGTTTATATCACAATACCTACATTTAGAGTCGGTTATTCATTCAGCCTAATGAGAAACTGTAGAACAGACTCAGTTTATATCACAATACCTACATTTAGAGTCGGTTATTCATTCAACCTAATGAGAAACTGTAGAACAGACTCAGTTTATATCACAATACCTACATTTAGAGTCGGTTATTCATTCAACCTAATTAGAAACTGTAGAACAGACTCAGTTTATATCACAATACCTACATTTAGAGCCGGTTATTCATTCAGCCTAATGAGATTCATGAAACGGGTCTCCATGGTTAAGCAGCTGCACACAAGCCTATGATCAAAATGCACAATGCCAAGTGTCGAATGGAGTGGAGTAAAGTGCCACCAATGGACTCTGGAGCACGTGTTCTGTGGAGTGACCAATCAGCTTCTCTATCTGTCAGTCTGATGGACGAGTCTGGGTTTGGTGAATGCCAGGAGAACGTTACCTGCCTGACTGCACTGTGCCAGCTGTAAAGTTTGGTGGAGGAGGGATGATGATATGGGGTTGTTTTCCAGGGGTTGGTCTAGAACCCTTAGTTCCAGTGAAGGGAAATCTTAATGCTTCAGCACCAAGACATTTTGGACAATTGTAGCTTCCAACTCTGTGGGAACAGTTTGTGGAAGAACCTTTTCTGTTCCAGCATGACTGAGCCCCAGTGCACAAAGCAGCTCCATAAAGACATGGCTGGGTGAGTTTGGTGTGGAAGAGCTTGACTGGCCCTCACAGAGCTCTGACCTCAACCCCATCAAACACCTTTGGGATGAACTAGAATGGAGATTGTGAGCCAGACCCTCTCATCCAACATCAGTGTCTGACCTCACAAATGCTTTTCTGGGCGAATGGGCAAAAATTCCCACAGACTCTCTCCGAAATCTTGTAGGAAGCTTCCAGAAGAGTGGAAGCTGTTAGAGCTGCAAAGGGGGACCAACTCCATATTAAAGCCTATGGGTTTAGAGTGGGATTCAGAAAAGCTCCTGTAGGTCTAATGAGTAGGTGTCCCAATACTTTTGTCCATATAGTGTATTCAGCTTGAAGCTTCTCTCTGTATACTGGAGGAGTCTTTGTTATAAAACATGCCTCACTTTGCTGACAGCTGACAAATACAGCTTACAAGCTTTTATAGTGTTATTAACACTACGTATAATGCATTAACAATTCATAATGTAGACATATGGTTATAAAGTGTAATGCATTTTTATAAATATTTATAGCCATGTTTATGATGCCTTATGAATGCATTATAACGTTTGTTCATAGGTTCTTCTAGACATGGTGTTTATAGATATTTTTACTGATAAAAGTACTTAATAAAAGTTAAAATGACCATAAATCAGTGGAATAATCATATTCTCTTCTCATAACAGTCTCCCAGTGTGAGATATTAGATATATTGATTAGGTGTGAGATGTCAGGTATGATTGTTTACTCACTGCTTCCTTTTTCTTCGTTGTTTTTTTTCTTCTGATTTATTTATTTATTTATTTATTTATGTATGTATGTATGTTTAGTGCTCTTCCAGGCTGCTCTGTAAGCAGCAGCATCATAATTATCACAGCTCGGATTTGACCTTTGACCTCCGCTGGCCTGCTCTGTTGAGCGTTTCTGACCTTCATGCCTGACCTTCTGTTTTCTTTCTTTTTGGTATTTATTTTTTCGCCCACACTCGTCTCTCCGCTCTGCTCTCGTCCATCTGTCCTTTCTCACGTCTCCTTCAACTCCATCACTGCTCGGATTCTCTGATGCGCTCTGGGGTCAAAGGTCGTGTTATTAGATCTGGTTTAGAGAGACAGGACTGGAGTCAGGTGAGCTCCACACCTGTACAGAGCAGGAGAGAGATTCTCACAGGTAATTACACAACACAAAGGATGGAGAGAGGGAAAGAAAGAGAGAAAACGCAAAGCGATGTTTAAAATAAAATAACGTAGTAATAACAAAAATAATAATACTAATCTTTATACACTGATCAGGCATAACATTCTGACCACCTCCTTGTTTCTACGCTCATTGTCCATTTTATCAGCTCCACTTACTATATAGGTGCACTTTGTAGTTCTACAGTTACAGACTGTAGTCCATCTGTTTCTCTGATACTTTGTTAGCCCCCTTTTACCCTGTTCTTCAGTGGTCAGGACCCCCATGGACCCTCACAGAGCAGGTACTATTTGGGTGGCGGATCATTCTCAGCACTGCAGTAACACTGACGTGGTGGTGGTGTGTTAGTGTGTGTTGTGCTGGTCTGAGTGAATCAGACACAGTTTTTAAACACTGTGTCCACTCACTGTCCACTCTATTAGACACTCCTACCTTGTCAGTC
This sequence comes from Colossoma macropomum, assembly GCF_904425465.1. Classification (NCBI taxonomy): domain Eukaryota; kingdom Metazoa; phylum Chordata; class Actinopteri; order Characiformes; family Serrasalmidae; genus Colossoma; species Colossoma macropomum. The sequence continues at coordinate 4,186,309 of NW_023494790.1, forward strand.
CACCTTGTAGATGTAAAGTCAGAGACAATAGCTCATCTGCTGCTGCACAGTTTGTGTTGGTCATCCTCTAGTCCTTCATCAGTGGTCACAGGATGCTGCCCACAGGACGCTGTTGGCTGGATATTTTTGGCTGGTGGACTATTCTCAGTCCAGCAGTGACACTGAGGTGTTTAAAAACTCCAGCAGCACTGCTGTGTCTGATCCACTCAGACCAGCACAACACACTAACACACCATCACCACCACATCAGTGTTACTGCAGTGCTGAGAATGATCCACCACTCAAATAGTACCTGCTCTGTGAGGGTCCATGGGGGTCCTGACCACTGAAGAACAGGGTAAAAGGGGGCTAACAAAGTATCAGAGAAACAGATGGACTACAGTCTGTAACTGTAGAACTACAAAGTGCTCCTATATAGTAAGTGGAGCTGATAAAATGGACAATGAGCGTAGAAACAAGGAGGTGGTCATAACGTTATGACTGATTGGTGTGTGTCACCTTTCATACATTAAAAATGCAGCTTGAAGTGCTTCACAATACAAAGTAAAAACAACAGAGGAACAAGAGAAAAAAGATAATCAAGAACAAAATTAACAAATAGTAAAAGTGCAACAGATAAAGCGATAACAAAAAAATTTAAAATTAAAATGCACAAGATAAAAGTATAAATAAAAATACAACTAACAAGAAAGTAATAGTAATATTCCAATATACAAACAGTGCCAGAAGGAGCCTGTCGGGTTTTTGTTGATAATGTGTTCCAGATCCAGAACGTTGCAATTAAATATTCTTCGCATGAATATAAATGGTTTTTATTAACTGAAACACATGTAATTTTATTTATTCATTCATTTTACGAAAGCAGTTATTTAAAAACAACAGTTAATTTATTTAATCTTAACGTATTTTCAGTTTGTAAGTCAAACAGTGCTGTTGGTCAGTTGATTGTTTATTTCTTCATTTATTTATTTGTTTATTTTTGAATCTAAAACAAATTTTGGCGATTTTTGTTTTTGATGAATATACTTTGCATGTACAGTGGAGACCAACAGTCTGAGACCACACTGGAAATCTAGTAAAAATGAAAGAAAGTTTTAAAAAAATTAAAAATGTAAAACAAAGAAAATTTCTGACAAAATGAAGAAGAAATGTTGATTCTGATTCTGCTCTGTTTCTAGCTCACCATTTAAACTGAAGCAGATTCGAGATGTTGACCGTGTTAAAGGGTAATTCCAACAATTTTCCAAAATTCCCCTATAATTCAGTAGTTGAGATGTAATCAGAGTGATTCAGAGTGGTTTGGTGTGAAATGGTTCAGATGTCTTTACAGTGGTGGTGATAGCAACCAGGGGTCGCCATGACTACAACACAAATATAGACATTTTATTTACTATCCAGAACCACCAGTGAACCTACACGAGTCTTCTGAGTTTATATGGAATGTTGATGATGGAAAATAGTGAAAATCTGAAATAATAAGTTTTCTTTGGGGACTATTTTGCCCCACAGCGCCCTGCATGTATCCCTCCACCATGAATGGAGTTTAAGTTCTCAAAACTATCATAAACAGTGTCTCAGTCATCAGGCAGTGAATTCATAACCATTTCATGTAGGAACTTTCTGTGAGGGAGCTTTTAGAGGTGGACGTCTGGTTCCTATCACCACCACTGTGAACAGTTCTGACTCGGTAAGTTTCTCTAGAACGGAGCGTTTCACACCAAACCACTCTGAACGACTCTGTTTACATCTTAACCCCTTAATTATAGAGAGAATTTTGAACAATTGGTGGAGTTCCCCTTTAAGATCTCTGTACTAAAAGCTCAGGTTTGTTTTTAGTCTTATTTCCTTCAGTAAATCTCTTGTGCGGTCGACTCTCAGGTGAATCTGATCTGCTGATCAGAGGCTTTTACACAAACCTGTGGAGTTCATGCAGCTTGAGCGCACACTGTCATTAAAGCAAGAGAGTGACACCCCACCAAATACTGAGAAATTCTGAAATGAATGTAAACATTTCACAGATTCTACCGTTCACTCGAATTTTTAAGCTGATGAGTTATAATAAAAAAAAAATGTATTAAATTAGAAAATGGTGAAACTTTTGGACCCAACTGTATATATTTTGCAATACCAAAATAAGGAAAATGTTATATTTTAGCTGTTTTTGTCATTTTTTGGGGAAAGAAATTCAGAAGAGCAGACTCCAGCCTGTCCGTACTGAATGGAAATCAAATGTAAATGTAGCTCATTACATAACCATGTCATAATTAAGTAAGTATGCAATTACATTTAAGTGCTGCAGCTAAGCGGCAGTAATGACGGGTCTTCTGAGGATTTCAGGTGTGTTCCGGTAAACGGCGGTACTGATGTGAACTAGCGTGACTGCAGGAGGATGAAGTTTAGTCTGTGTCTCTGTGTAATAAACAGCACTTCCTGTGTGGGGAGCAGAAGTTTCTCGGAGTCTGCGCCCGAGCTGCCTGAGGCTGAGCTAACTTTGGTTTTTAATGACTGTGACGACGTGCGCATTAAAGACGTTTTACACTGCTAAAGTGACGGATCTGCTCGAACCTGTTTACCTATTAAAATTCCCTCTCTTCTCTGTCTGTTTCTCTGCTGCTGCTGCTGCTCTCTGATGTTTATCCAGGTGAGAATCTGCTTTATAGTTTTTTGCTAAGAGAAGTGATTTCTGAGAGGAGCTTTTCCTCACAGAGAGAAAAACTTCACATGATTGCACCCAATTACACTCGCCGCCGAACCCCCCCAGCGCTGATCTCCATCCCCCACCAGGAGTGATGGGTTCCTCTCTGTTTGTGTTTCTGACAACAACAACAACAACAACAACAACGGCATGTCTGTCTGTCTGCCTATCTGTCTGTCTCTCTGTCTATCCATTTATCTGTCTGTCTATCTCTCTATCTATTTATCTGTCTGTCTGTCTGTCTATGTCTATCTATTTATCTGTCTGTCTGTCTGTCTATCTCTCTGTCTATCTATCTATCTATCTGTCTGTATGTCTGTCTATCTGTCTGTCTATCTGTCTATCTCTCTATCTATTTATCTGTCTGTCTGTCTGTCTATGTCTATCTATTTATCTGTCTGTCTGTCTGTCTGTCTATCTCTCTGTCTATCTATCTATCTGTCTGTATGTCTATCTATCTATGTATGTGCCTATATGTCTGTCTATCTGTCTGTCTCTGTCTATCTATTTATCTGTCTGTCTATCTGTCTATCTCTCTGTCTATCTGTTTGTCTGCCTGTCTGTCTATCTGTCTATCTCTCTGTCTATCTATTTATCTGTCTGTCTGTCTATCTATCTATCTATCTGTCTGTCTGTCTGTCTGTCTGTCTGTCTGTCTATCTCTCTATCTATCTATCTGTCTGTCTGTCTGTCTATCTCTCTATCTATCTATCTGTCTGTCTGTCTGTCTGTTTGTCTGTCTTTCTGTCTATCTATCTGTCTGTCTTTCTGTCTGTCTGTCTTTCTGTCTGTCTGTCTATCTATCTGTCTGTCTTCTGTTTGCCTGTCTGTCTGTCTGTCTGTCTGTTTGTCTGTCTGTCTATCTGTCTGTCTATCTGTCTGTGTATTGTGCAGTATAGTATCAGTGCTCAGTGTTCTGATGCGGGTTATAATATCAGAAACTCTGCTGTGATTTATTCAGTTATTCAGTTTATCTGAAATATGAATTATGAAGGTTTTTTCTGGGACTGTATCTGAGTCGGTTGGAGCTGAAGCTGTTTACTCATTCAGGCTGTAGATGTTTACAATTGGTTTTTGATTACTTTAACAAACCGTCTGTTTTAATAAGGGACGCTCGGATACGCAGCAGAACCGCACAGAGAGCGCGCTGTGTTCTCCGCCCGCAGCGTTTCGGGGTGTGATTGTGTGTGAGAGCGCAGTGAGACGCTCCTGTCGACCTGATCCTGTGATAACGTATAAAAAGCTGCAGACTCAGCTGAAGAGAATCTGCTCCAATCAGCTTTAATCACCGCTCTATCTTTAATTATCTCTCTGTAATTAGTCTGGGAGCTGATGAGCACCGTCACTCGCTCACCAGCAATCACTGCGCAAATGATGCAAGATAGTGATACGGTTTTCCCACAATGCACCTGTTCCCCTCCCCACACCCCTCCGCTGATCACCTACTGAAAGGACAAGTCAGTGATGCCGTTCTCCAGCGTATAATATTAGAATTCATGGTTCTCTCCACGATGCCAAAGTCAGGCTGGAGTTTTATACTCCATTTATACACACAGATCAGGCATTACAGTATGACCACCTCCTTGTTTCTACGCTCATTGTCCATTTTATCAGCTCCACTTACTATATAGGTGCACTTTGTAGTTCTACAGTTACAGACTGTAGTCCATCTGTTTCTCTGATACTTTGTTAGCCCCCTTTTACCCTGTTCTTCAGTGGTCAGGACCCTCATGGACCCTCACAGAGCAGGTACTATTTGGGTGGTGGATCATTCTCAGCACTGCAGTACCACTGACGTGGTGGTGGTGTGTTAGTGTGTGTTGTGTTGGTACGAGTGGATCAGACACAGCAGTGGTCCTGCAGTATTTAAACACTGTGTCCACTCACTGTCCACTCTATTAGACACTCCTACCTTGTCAGTCCACCTTGTAGATGTAAAGTCAGAGACGATAGCTCATCTGCTGCTGCACAGTTTGTGTTGGTCGTCCTCTAGTCCTTCATCAGTGGTCACAGGACGCTGCCCACAGGACTCTGTTGGCTGGATATTTTTGATTGGTGGACTATTCTCAGTCCAGCAGTGACACTGAGGTGTTTAAAAACTCCAGCAGCACTGCTGTGTCTGATCCACTCAGACCAGCGCAACACACACTAACACACCACCACTACACCGGTGTTACTGCAGTGCTGAGAATGATCCACCACCCAAACAGTACCTGCTCTGTGAGGGTCCATGGGGGTCCTGACCACTGAAGAACAGGGTAAAAGGGGGCTAACAAAGTATGCAGAGAAACAGATGGACTACAGTCTGTAACTGTAGAACTACAAAGTGCACCTATATAGTAAGTGGAGCTGATAAAATGGACAATGAGCGTAGAAACAAGCAGGTGGTCATAATGTTATGGCTGATCGGCATCATTAGAGTATTATAAAGCCCTTTATATAGAGTTATTTCTGACTCATATTTCACTGAAACAGGTGGAGAAGCTGTGTGGAAAGTACAGATTCTAAACTTTCACTACCGTCTGAGAGTAAAAGAGGAGATTTATTATAATTTGTACTTGATGAGAAGTTATTATCATTGTGTGCACAGTGATGATTTGTCTAAAGGACAAAAAAACAATTTTTGACATCAAAACAAGCAGAAGAACGTTGGAAACACTAATTACTGATTTGTTTCATCAGATTATTTTCATCAGAAAAAAGCTTTTTAACTTTTTTTGAGCAAAGGTTTTTTTAATGATTTTAATTTGTTAGATCATTTTAATTTGTTACTCTTAAAAAAGCTGGTTACTCAGGAGTTCTTTAGTAATGATAAAATAATAAAAATAATAGAAAAAGTTCTTCTGTTGTTATGATCTCAAGCTTCTAACAACAGCAGAACCCTTCTTGGTGCTATACAGAACAATATTCAACACATTCTCCATTCATCTGAGCAACAATTTTACCATGCAGAGAACCATTTAAGCATGCAAATGGTACTTGAGAGTTCGTGGTTCCATATAGAACCCTTGTCCTTACAAAGTGCTGGTTTCACCCACATTTTTAAAAACAAGCACAGTTATCTGTGAGAGAATTTTACTTCATAAAATACTTAATAAAAGTTAAATAATCTTAAATTAAGCTTACAACAATCTCAGCAGGAGAAATATAAGATGTCTTGACTATATTTAGGATAATTTGACTTGACAAGATATCATTTTGTGGCACTTTCATAGGATGCCGACTCTGTAATAGTCAGTTTCTGAAATTTCTGTCCTGCTAGATTTGCCCCTGTCAACTGTAAATGAATGTCTTTTATTGAAAAATATTTAATTAGCTTAATAAGCATCTCTTCTATGTTCTCAGTGGTAAACTACTGTAATGTTTTTCCCACTAAGGCAACTTTTACTGCGTCGAATACGAACGTGTGAAAAGGGTCTGTTCATGTGTTTGACTGTTTAACCTTTAGCCTTTTCTAGATCACTGTACTGCGGCACACTTCCGTCACTTTCTGGTTGTTGTACATCATTTTATGTATTAAATCATCCAGTAATACGGTGATGCAATACAACATTAGAAAGCCTGAAATCTCAGGATTCCATTCCCACAAACCTTATTATGATCTGTTATTCACAGCAGTTACGATCGTCTCATTTGCCTCATCAGCACTGAACAAGCATACGTCAGCAAATCTGTGTGTCCTCACCTTCAGAGCCTCGCCGCCTCCACACCATAATCCAAAACGTGGTCTGATAACACAGCAAGAGTCAGAGATCTGTTTAGAGATCTGTGAGTCAGGAGGAAATAAACTCATCCGTTCCAGACTCTGTTACTCTGAGTCAGTGATTCAGACAGTTATTCTGATGTTGAGAGTGTTTCCTTTCAAATGAGACTGAGATCATGACTGTAGCCCAGAGTATGTGGGAACAGCGCCCCCTTTACTTTGGGTACGCCACTACAGGCTAAAATGTGGTGACAGTTAACAGGTTAAATGGTAGTTTTGCACCACAAAAAAATGATATCTGAGCAAGTGACATCATTATGGGGTCACTGTAAGAATATTATAAGATTATTCAACCTATTTCTGCATTTTTGCTTGTTTTAAGTCATCGTATCCAGTAAAAGTGTGTCATTCCACTGGCAGATAATTGAACTTGTTTTGAGAAATAATGCAGATAATGTTGTTTATTTTGATAGATAATATTCACAGCAAGTCTGAAAATGGAATAAAACACTTTCCATAGATACAGATACTTAAAACAGTACAAATCTACAGAATACAGGTGAAATAATCTCACGATATTCTTACAACAGTCTTGTAATGAGAAATATAAGATATATTGAGTAGATTTAAGATGTTTTCACTTGCTAAGATATTTTGCAGTGTATGAAACAAGTGAAATAAAAACATGGGTGCATATTTTCGGCTTTGTTTATTCCATATGAAAGACATCACGTTATTAACGGATAAGAGTAGATTGAACAGCAGAAATAGCTGTTTTTTGCCTCTAAATTATGGAGTTAACTGTCTCCACCTCATGCCAGTTCTTCCCAGAAAGTTGTCCAGCTTTGCTCCGCTGCTGTAATCCAGCGCAGTCCAGATTCTCTGAAATCTGCCTGGCTAATCCAGGCTCTGCTCTCTCTCGTCTCACTTTTTTGTGTGTGTTTGAATGAGCTGAGCGTTGATCCCTCACAGTGCTCAGACTGACCCAGAATCAGCTCCGTAGCTGCTTGTATTTCATCCGCTAATACGCTAACGGCGGCCCGCAGCTCGCCCTGAGGCTCCAAACAGTCGAGAGTCTCCTCGCCCCGGGAGTTTGGAGGATAAGCAGGAGGATCTTACACTTCTGCCAGAGACAATAAGTCACTTTAGCACAAAGTAATATAGCCCAGCGTAGCGCAGCCTAGCGCAGCTCAGTCAATTGCCTGTCTCCTCTCCCGCTAAAGAGCCAGCATGGCTAATGACCCCTGCATGCGTATTATGGCTGTGATTAGGAGCGGTTTGTTTGCTTTTATCTCAGCCCTGTAACCCCCCCGAGGCTCTAATGACTCAGAAAAGTGGAGATGCCACTGAAGGTCGCCCTTAATTGTTTGCCGCGGGCAGAGCTGCTATTAATCGGCCGTTGGATGTTAAAGCCGCGGAAACTGCTGATCGTAAAAGGAAGTTTGAGGAGCGCTGCAGGCTTGTTAGGTGAGGTGTATACCAACTTCCCATTTCTGGAAAAGTTGGAATATCATGTAAAATGCAATAAAAACAAGAATCTGTGATGTGTTCATTCTCTTTAACCAATAAAAGTACAAAGATATCACTTTTAATGTTTTGACTGACCAACTTGTTTGTATTTTGTAAATATAAGCGAATTTTGAATTTGATGCCTGCAAAACACTTAAGACTCGTAATATTCAGTTTACACTGTGCAACATTCCACAATAAGCAGGTGAATTGGTAACAGGTGAGGGTATCATGATCATGGTATAAAAAGAGCATCAACAAAGGCTCAGTCTGTACAAGCAAAGATGGGTCACCAAATTGTGCTGTACATAGTATTGTGAGGGAATCTGGAGAACTCCAAGTCTATGTGTGACTGGAAACTGTCGTGCTACTGTGCTAAATACAGCCACATGGGCTCAGGAGTATTTTGGAAAACCATTGCCACTTAACACAGTCCGCCACTGCTTCAAGAAATGAAACTTGAAACTGTATTATGCAAGGAGAAAGCTTTATATCAATTTTATGCAGAAACGCCGAGTTCTCTGGGCCTAAGCTCAACCTTTAGACATCTGAAAGACAGCAGAAATAAGTGCTGTGGTCAGATGAGTCCACATTTCAGCTTGTTTTTGGGAATAATGGTTGTCAAGTTCTCCATGCCAAAGATAAAAGGGACTATCCAGACTTTTATCAGCGAAAGGTGCAATCTGTCATGGTATAAGTGGACATCAGTGCCCACTGCATGGGTGACCTGCATGTATGTGAAGGTGCCACTGACATGGAGGCATATACTGGGATCTTAGAGAGACATATGATGTCCTTTCCCAGGAAGTCCATGGTTATTTCAGCAAGACAAGGCAAGGCCTCAATCTGCATGTGCTAAAACAGCGTGGCTTCGTTGACACAGTGTGTGTGTGTGCTTGACTCACCTGCCTGCAGTCCAGATCTGTCTTTTTTGGATGTCTTGCAGGCATCAAATTCTAAATTTGTTTATATTTACAAAAACGTATTTTAAGTTATTTAATAAAGTTGGTCAGTGAAAATATTGGAAATCTTTTCTTTTGCTTTTTTAAGAGTATGTTTAGGGCAAGATGGAAAATCTTTTAGGGGTTCAAAGACATTTACAATTCAGTCATGAAATCAGGGCATCAGGTTCTCAATTGCCTTGTTTGGTGGAAGAAACTGAAAACAGTGCCTTTAAGAGGAGTTATAGGGCTATGATCCAGCTGACCTGTGTCTGAAGGCCAGATCTGTAAAACTAAACTGAGTGCCCAGTTTAATAGGCTCTTCTTCCCTGTACCTACACTCACTGGCCATTTTATCAGATTCCATGCATCACAGGTCATATTCTGGCAACAGGAATGCTGTTGTTGGCAATCATTTATTACCTACTGCAGTTGTAAAATATAATTGCTGTTACAGGCTATCGCATTCCAACTGTGTGGAAACTAAGCATTGGAAGCCTGGGACTGTTGAGCCAATTAGCTTGTAGGCCTTGCTCAGACTGCCAACCCAGATCTGATTTTTGTCATATCCAGATTCTAGTCTGATTGATTTTTGATAATCTGGACAACAAAAAACACGTAAAATCTGTTTTTTTCCGATCAGAATGCGACTCCAGTCAGATTTTTACAGATGTGTCTCAGTCTGGATGCTCTGGACGCTCAAATCGGATTTCAAAGTCTCTTTTGCAACACAACAAACAACGACAATGTCAAATCCAGAGTGATGAAGTGCTGGGATTCAAGAAGAGCTCCAAAGATTCATGACTATGAAGAGAATTCTGAAGGGTTTGGAGGGCGAGATGATGCTCCTCCATCTCTCCTGCATCCCTGTTTGAAATCCGCATCACCAGCATAGCTACGTAGTTACTGACGCCCACGTCGTTACCATGGCAACCCATGCGGATAGACTGGTGATGTCTGGACACACAGATCTGATCTGAACAGTGTGGACAGTGGACTCAGAGGATCTGATCTGAGATTCAAACCCGATTAACCTGCAGTTACTGAACACAGACTTAGTGTGCAGTGCTGTTTAGAGAGTTGAGGGTGATGTAGGTGCTGAAGTTTTAAGCAGCGTATATGTGCAGTGACCAATGATGTCATGCAAAATGACTTGCCCCTTTTTTTATTTGCTAATTTACACCAAACAGAACTTGTCATACAGTGCTATAACAAGGCGAGAGACAACAATATATACATCTAACCGATACATCAAACCATTGTTCCCTCATTCTAGATGAACTTTATGCAAATGAGCAGAACGGCGACCAATCAGACTGTTGATTTGTGGCGCAGTTACCGATTTTGTCTTGCACGCAGTCACACACTGAGATGTAACACTGGAATGCACACAGAGTGGGTGATATAACGGTTGATAAAAATGTTTTTATTAATTTAGACGATTTTTTTTTTTTAAGTTACAGAAACAATATTAGGCTGCATTGGAACTCGCCCAAAGCGGCCATTAGTTTTGGACTCACTTTAAAGAAAATATGCCGTTCACTTTAACAGTGCGCTGTGCATTATTAAAATATATAAATGCGAACTTTAAAACAGACAAACATGGCATAAAAAGTTCTGAATGTTTATTGGCCTGGCCTTTTTTAAGAAATCTGTGTGCCGCTTCATCAAAAAATGCAACTTGAATGTCCGTTACGCAAGAAGAAAGCCATACATCAGTCTTATGCAGAAACGCTGCCGAGTTCTCTGGGCCTAAGCTCAGATGGTCCAAAAGACAGCGGAAATGTGTGCTGTGGTCAGTTGAGTCTATATTTCAGCTTGTTTTTGGGAAAAATGGATGTCGAGTTCTCTGTGTCAAAGATGAAAGGGACCATCCAGACTTCCCACATCTTCCCACATCCATGGCCTTAGCCTCACTAGGCACATCGAGAGGTTTCCTCTATCATGCTTCGACTCAGAAACATCAGCAAAGTTAGAAATGTTCTGCCCTTTCTGGATATTAAAAAAATCACTCATGCCATCGTCTCCTGCTGTTTGGCCTGCTGTGATGCCTCGTTCTCCCGTCTGAGTCGGAGAGACGTGTAGTTTGTTCAAAATGCAGCAGCCCGTCTTCTCACTAAGATGAATTACGGGGAGCGTATCACTCTAGTGCTGGTCTCTCTCCACTGGCTGGCTGTAAGCTACAGAATAGATTTTAAAATAGTAGTACTCACTTTAAATGGGTTTTACACAGTGAAGCCCCAGCATACATCACTGAGCTCCTCTTGACAATGCTAATAATGTATGAACTCTGAGGTCTATAAACCAGGGGCTGTTAGCTGTACCCCGAACTAGTTTAAAGTCAAATGGGGGCCGGGCCTTTCCAGCTTACACCCCAAAACTGTGGAATAACCTCCCCACTGACTCGGTTTATATTTTTAAGAAACGTTTAAAGACTCATTTTTATTCTGTAGCTTTAGTAGCCTGAGCTGTGTTGATGAGGATTTTCATATTTTTCTGTGTTTATTGCTTTTTAAATTTTTGTATTTTGTTGTGTTGTTTTGTAAAGCTCTTTGAGACTTGTTAGCTACTAATACAGCAGTATCGGGGTACAAACTAATGAGATAACAGAATAGACATAAACTACATTTGGCAGACACTCTTAACCAGAGCGACTTACAATTTGAGCATTTTTACACAGGTAGGCGAAGGTAGTGTTAGGAGTCTTGCCCAGTGACTCTTATTGGTATAGTGTAGGGTGCTTACCCAGGTGGGGGATTGAACCCCAATCTACGGCATAGAAGGCAGAGGTGTTACCCACTACACTGTACCAACCACTAACACATTATCCCTGAGCTAATATGCAAGCCGTGAAATACTGCTTTGTCGCTGTGTACTGTTTTCGCATCCATGTCACACGTAATTGAGTCGTCAGTGTCCCAAAGTTCCCCCCTCCAGGTACCGGAATTCAAATTCATATTTACTATGTACTGATTCACTACATACAGAACTGGGCGAATCTAGACACAGCCAGAGTTCTTCAGCTTCGTAACCACACCATATTATTTAATCACAGTTTGTTTAATCAGAGTTTGATGAAATGGTTCTTCAGATTGATGGAGAACGTGAAGTATATGAATCTATATAGCACCAAAAAGGGTTCTTATATTGTTACAAGTTTGACATCGAACCCTTGTTGGTGCTACATAGAACTCTTTTCGAAATTAACCATATACAACACATTCTCCATTAGTCTGAAAAACAATTTCACTATGCAAAGAACCATTTACGCATTTAAAGGAGTGTATATGGTTCTATATACAACCAGTATCTTTACTAAAGAACCCTCAAAGAACCATATTTGTTAAAAGTGTAGGCGATGCAAATAAACAAACATGTAGCGACTCGCCGCTTCTGTTTGTACTGACACAGTAGAGAAGCAGCAGGTGAATATGCTTAAGTGAGGTTTAATGAGGCTCATGGTTGTAAAGATGTGATCTTTGTGAAAGTTTTTAGTGTTTATATGTATTTAAACTCGATTGGGCCTTAAACTCAGTTCATAAAATAGCTCTGCTACCCATGTGAGTGTCTGTTCGCCATTTATAGTATTCCACTTGCTGGGTTTTTCTTCTTCCATGCTCTCAGTTTTCTTTGGCTGTTGCAGGAGTCAGTTCAGATTGAGTCTCTGACCAGTTTACACTATTAGATCACACTCAGAGTCGGGTTAAAAATATCGAACGTTTCATGAACTCCGAATGGTCTGAAAAGCAGTTGGGAGGCCAAAAATCGGAGCTTGCGTCGCTCACACACGACTCGATTTACTCTCCCAACCGTCGACTCCGACTGACCTTAAATCTGCAGACTAGATCTGACCAGCCTAAACCAGTCTGACCATTCTCCGCTGACCTCTCTTATCAATGAGGCATTTCCGTCCGCAAAACTGCTGCTCACTGAATGTTTTTCCTTATTGCTCCTTTCTGAAGACGCTGTGTGTGAAAATCTCAGGAGATCGGAAGTTGCAGAAACACTCAAACCAGCCTGTCTGGCACCAGCAAGCACTGTCAAAATCACTGGGTGAATGAGGAAGGACTACGGCGGAGGCAGTTGGAGAGGCGCAGAGATATTTTATCACTCACAGTGGAACAAAAAGAACGCTGGGCTTGGAGCACACAGCTCTGATCAATAACAAAATCAAGAGTCCGTCGTCAGTCTTGACGTTCAGACTAAGCTCGTCATTCAGACGTCAGGTTTCTCTGCTGCCTCTGTTCCTCTCTCTCAGCTCAGCTCTACTGAGGAATGGAGGGCCTGTTAGTAAGAGAGACAGTTATCCACAGGTGCACACACTTACCAATCAGCCCGGCCCCTCACTCAGACCAGCCCGTCCGCCTCACCAACAGCGCCTAACCAGCCTGCGCTAATACACCCGCACTGTTTATATTCACGTGTAGTTTAATTTTCAGAAAAATGAGCAGTTAGTGCTAAATGTTTTCACCAAAACTGAGACCTTGTTTTGGATATTGGGCTTTGACTAAAATACAAATGAAAAATAGAGCAGACCAGCAAGCATTTCATGCTGGTCTAGTGCTGGCCTAAACTGGTCTATGCTGGTTTGTGCCGATCTAAGATGGTGTATGCTGGTTTAGTGCTGGTTTGTCCTGGTCTGTGATGGCCTCTGCTGGTTTATGCTGTTCTAGTGCTGGTCTAGTGCTGGTTTATGCTGGTCTGTGCTGGTCTATGCTTGTTTATACTGGTCTAGTGCTGGTCTAATGCTGGTTTATGCTGGTCTAAGCTGGTCTGTGCAGGTTTATGCTGATCTAGTGCTGGTCTGTGCTAGTCTAGTGCTAGTCTAGCACTGGTCTATGCTCGTCTAGTGCTGGTCTATGCTGGTTTAGTGCTGGTCTGGTGCTGGTATATTCTGGTCTGGTGCTGGTCTATGCTGGTCTAGTGCTGGTCTATGCTGGTCTAGAGCTGGTCTAGTGCTGGTTTATGCTGGTTTGTGCTGGTCTGGTGCTGGTATATTCTGGTCTAGTGCTGGTCTATGGTCTAGTGCTGGTCTATGCTAGTCCTGAGCTGGTTTATGCTGGTTTGTGCTGGTCTAGTGCTGGTTTATTCTGGTCTGTGCTGGTTTATGCTGGTCTAGCACTGTTCTATGCTGGGTCTAGTGCTGGTTTACGCTGGTCTAGTGCTGGTGCTGGTCTAGTGCAGGTCTAGTGCTGGTCTGTGCTGGTTTATGTTGGTCTGTGCTGGTTTATGCTGATCTAGTGCTGGTTTATGCTGTTTTTTGCTCGTCTACTGCTGGTCTGTGCTGGTCTGTCTTGGTTTATGGTGGTCTATTGCATCAAAAGCATCAAAACATCGACACAAGCATAGACTGGTCTTTGCTGGTTATTCTAGCAGGGTATTGTGGTGTAGGAACCACAGAACATGTCACGATGCTGTCATGATGCAGGTAGTTTTTAAAGAGCTCTTTCAGACTCAGCACTGAAGAAACTGAGTAAGAACTCTCAACCTTCTCTCACTGTGATCACACATCACTGAGAAAGACTGTTTATCATGAATCTGATTATCATTCATTATAATAGTGTCACTTACACAATTCACACACATTCACATTCAATTAAAAACTCATTGTTCTAAGTAATAACAATTAAAATAGTGCTTTTCTTTCTTCCTCTTTTTGCCAGTCCACTGAACAACTGCCTCATAATATGATGATGTGGTGGATAATTATAGAACTGCTAGCAGAAGCCTTTGTGATTATGCGCTTTCTGTCACTGTGTGAAATACTGTCGTCTATAAAAAAGGACAAGCTGTACTTTAGTCCATGTTTATATTTGATGGTGTGACATAGAAAGTCAGAAACCACATAATCAAGTCTGTTAAAGATACTGAACACCTCCACACACGCAGGCATGCAATTAGCACCATGCTAATTGCTAATAAGCCTATGTTAGCCTCGTAGCTTCCGTTCTAAAACTATAGAAGTAAACTTTAGATGCTACATATGTCTTGGCTGGTTGACTGCGTTTTCTGTGAGGGTGTAGGTGTGTTTGTGCCAGACTATCACTTAAAAACAGTGTGTTTATTTATAAAATGAATACTTTATCACAGAGCAGAGCAGCAGAGACTGATCAGTAGCATTAGCTTGCAGCGTCTGCCAACAGCAGTTTGACATTTCCTTTGTTTGTTCCTGCCGTTCTCTCGAGGTGTCGTTATCAATAATTAAAAATGGCAGAAAATCCTGCCTTGGAGAACGCCACCTGATGTCTTCTGCTCAAACACAAACACTCGAGTTTTGAACTTCATCCGTGTCTCAGCCTCGTCATCAGCCGTTCCTCACACTAAAAAGATACAGCAGTTCTAAAAATTTGTATGAGTATTTATTCTGCTGTTTCTCATTAGGCTGAATGAATAACCGGCTCTAAATGTAGGTATTGTGATATAAACTGAGTCTGTTCTACAGTTTCTCATTAGGCTGAATGAATTACTGACTCTAAATGTAGGTATTGTGATATAAACTGAGTCTGTTCTACAGTTTCTCATTAGGCTTAATGAATAACCGACTCTAAATGTAGGTATTGTGATATAAACTGAGTCTGTTCTACAGTTTTTCATTAGGCTGAATGAATAACCGACTCTAAATGTAGGTATTGTGATATAAACTGAGTCTGTTCTACAGTTTCTCATTAGGCTGAATGAATAACTGATGGTGTTTATAGTGTTAATATTGTTTATGGTGTTTATAGTATTATAATGTTTATGGCATTTACAGTGTTTATAGGTGTTAATAGTGTTTATGGTATTTATAGTTTTTATAGTGTTTGCAGTGTTTATGCTGTTTATAGTATTTATAGTGTTTATGGCATTTACAGTGTTTATAGGTGCCAATAGTGTTTATGCCATTTAGAGTTTTAATGGTGTTAGTAGTGTTTATGGCATTCATAGTATTTATAGTGTTTATAGTGTTCATGCTGTTTATGGTGTTTATAGTGTTAATGCCATTTGTAGTTTTTAGGTTTTAATGGTGTTTATAGTGTTTATGCCGTTTATAATGTTTATAGTGTTTATGTTGGTTGAACTGCACCTGAAAGCTGATGTGGTTGGTTTGGTTTTAATTGTGGTGTAACTGCTGTCCGATAGATTGTTGTTTGGGGGAGGGGTGGGAGTGCTGTAGTGGATGCTGGGGATTGTAGTGCAGGATGTTGTAAAATGGGTTAATATTATTTATATATTATATAATATTAATTAATATTAATAGCAGATTAAAATAATTTCCTGGGCTGGACAGGATTGTGTCTGACGTGTGGGCCTTGCGTCTGATATATGGGGACTAAAGGATGACACACGCGAACTGTGCACCCGCACGTTTCTGATAAAGTGGCCAGGAAGTGCTGAAAGTCGCACTTGCAGTTGCAGTTCAACCAAAAACCATAGACTTTCATACAGGCTATTTATTTTGTTTCCTGGTTTCAAAAAATTATCAAACTGGGAACCAAAAGTTGAAAGAAATCAGACAGTGCCTTGATGGACTAATGACGTGTTTCTGATAAAGTGGACAGGGTCTTTGGTCTGATAGGTCAAAGTACTTCTGACATCATCCCTGAATCTGAACCACACCGTCACTGAAGCCTGTTTGATCAGGATCTGTGGACAGATGAGAGCTAAAATTCCCCACAGTGGGCAGCTACAGCTGCATCACACAAACTGTAATCTCATTTAACTGCCCACTTCAGTTGTTGTTATTGCATTTTCAGACATTAAACGCAGGGGAAATTGTTCTACGCCTGCAGCAAAATGGCAAAAGGGGAAGAATAACTGACAGACAGATCATTTAGTAAATGAAAATAACAATAATAATAGAAACAGCAATAATGTCAGAGAAAACGAGAAAACAAATGACAAACCAAACTGAAAAATACGTTGAATTTAATGTAATGTGTGTATCTGTTCCATAAGATCAAAATATATCACATCAGACTATAATTTGCAGTAAGCAACCTGCAGCCGGCGTTTTAGATGATTTCTGAGAAATAAAAAGTGAAAGTCTACAGTTTGTAGTTCATTTTTATTTAACAGAATCTTTGTGCTTGTTGTATTTAAACTCAATTGTAAATAAGCTCTTATTTCATTGTTAAGTTTTGATTGGAAACAGAAGGTTTAAAGTCTTGAAACGCCCAAAAGAAAAAGATCCAATCAGGATTGTCCTCTGTGTTGTATCTATGTAGACACAGCTGAGCTGCTCTCCCATTGGTTAGGACTTCAGGAGCTGGACTGAAGGCCTTACACATTAGATTAACTACCAACATAGTTACGAAGTGACAGAGGAATCAACCAAACAGGCTTTTGGATCAACTGGGTTAAAAAAAAAAAGTCACTTTAGTGCTCGTGGAAGTTCTAGATATGTCACTGACTGGGAGTACAAACCCGGTTCCATGCAGAACTTAAACATGGTGTTTTTTTATGCAAGTCTTAGTGCACAATTTTGTTATATTTGCTTAGAGTTTAACATGGTGGAAACAACAAAACATGTTCCGTAGGTTTTGCACAGACTTTCCTTTTTAATGTGCATTAAAATATGCAGAACTGTGTTCTCTTTAGAGGACGTGTCAGTTTATTTACACTCATAAAGTCAACATTGTCATGAAATTGTGCCAGGGGTGTCCTAACTTTTGCATACGACTATAGCCACAAGCTCAAATGTTTGTTAAAATTAAATATTTTATTAAATTAATTAAATTAATATTTATTAAATTCATATTTTTTAAAAGCTTCAAATGTTTGTTTAATCTAACATATCCAAACAGTGTTTATGTGAATAGCCGCTAGCTTAGCGCTAACATAGTATTAGAAATCCCTTAGCAGTGCTAGTACAAATTAGCATGATGCTAGAGGTGTATGTTTCATTTTTTTTCACATTTATGGGCCGAACTGAAGGCCTGACTCTCATCACTCACCACTGTAATTGTATAATATATTTTATTAATGTCTAACCATCGCATGCGTTTAGATAATTCCACATAATAATAATGGGTCATTCTACAGATACGTTCACTTTTCTGTCTCTCCATAGGAGTCACTGGTGTTACTGATCCTCATTGGTGTTACACCTAATAAAGGAACACCAGAGACATTTTTAATGAACAATGCATTTTACAGAATGGCTGCTACAGAGCATCAAACCACATGTTGTCAATCATGGAATATCCACCAAAATATGGAATTTAATCCATTTGTGTTCTATTTTTTCACAATTACCTCAGAATAAAGTCGGTCACACCAGTGACTTCAGCTAAAAGCTTCATATGAAAATCAGAGCTAAATGCGAAAATCTCTGATAACTGAAAGACACAGTGGACTCACCATGTGCTTTTCTTCAAAGATCCTCAGAAAACAGGTAAAAGGAAGTCAAGTGATGTCATCAGTGTGACTTTTATTTCAAAATAAGAGATTTTTTGTTGCGCAGTAACACCAGTGACACAACTCCTGGGGACAACAACTTTCATTATATATTTTATAATATTTATTTGGCATTTATTTATTTTGTCATTTAATTTATATATTCCATAGTCATGTGGAGATTATTGTAGATAAATTGCAGATTTTTTTTTCTTCAAGATATGGCCTCAGCCTTCACACATGACTGTGAGGACAAGCACTTCTGTGGTGCTTGGAATTCTAGATAATTGATTTAAAAACCGATCCAATCTTGATGACTCAAAAGGTGTCATTGTTAAAATAACATATTGTTTTATTTGAAAATGTAAAAATTGTAACCCTAACATGTTTTTCAAGTGTAACATATCTGTAAACGCTAGGGAGACAAAAATGGATGTCTCTGTAGAATGACCCAAATAATAATAATAATAATAATAATAATAACAACTGACCATTTCCTGTCTGCTGATTTTAACACCATTGTCAGCAAATTGTCTCTGATATTATGTCACCATGTCTGAATATTTCATTAGCTAATATTTGAATTTTTTAGCAGGAGCCACTAGCCTCCCTCACCTCAGCCCGATCGTCTGATATGATTTATTAATTATCAGGGTGTGCGTAGCCGTCCGAGTGGGAGAATATCAATTATAAAGCAGCTTTAATGGATTAAGCTGAAATAATGTGTGCCCTGTTTAAGTAACCCAGTGAAACGGGAGGCAATTAGCGCTTAGCGCTCTGACCGCTAGCCAGTGCATGACAGGGAAGCATTTGCTGATACAGAGAGAGGGAGAGAGAGAGAGAGAGAGAGAGAGAGGTCACCACGCTGACCGCTGTGATTGTGTTTGTGGTTAATTACTGCTGTTTTTGAACTGATATGAGGTGCAGTTGTGTTTCATAAAGCCTGAAGGGAATTTACACCCAAATTACAGGATTATAGCGCTAATTCTCTCAGAAACACACATAAACAGTCTCTCTCAGTTCACAGTGCTGCTGCTGGACACTGAATCTCCACCCATAAAGAAGCAGAAGAGAGTGCAGCTCCAACAGCAGGACACCCTAAATATCATCTTTGTCATGAAATGTCATATTCATACTCATTCTGAGAGTGATGTGGGCTTTTTATACGTTTTTTTAACCTTTTAAAACCTACATTAGGACACATACTTCTGCCTTTCGCATTTTTACTGTACCATAAAGTGTTATACACCGATCAGGCATAACATTCTGACCACCTCCTTGTTTCTACGCTCATTGTCCATTTTATCAGCTCCACTTACTATATAGGTGCACTTTGTAGTTCTACAGTTACAGACTGTAGTCCATCTGTTTCTCTGCATACTTTGTTGGCCCCCTTTTACCCTGTTCTTCAGTGGTCAGGACCCCCATGGACCCTCACAGAGCAGGTACTATTTGGGTGGTGGGTCATTCTCAGCACTGCAGTAACACTGACGTGGTGGTGGTGTGTTAGTGTGTGTTGTGCTGGTACGAGTGGATCAGACACAGCAGTGCTGCTGCAGTATTTAAACACTGTGTCCACTCACTGTCCACTCTATTAGACACTTCTACCTCATCAGTCCACCTTGTAGATGTAAAGTCAGAGACGATAGCTCATCTGCTGCTGCACAGTTTGTGTTGGTCATCCTCTAGTCCTTCATCAGTGGTCACAGGACGCTGCCCACAGGACGCTGTTGCCTGGATAATTTTGGTCGGTGGACTATTCTCAGTGTCACTGCTGGATTTAAATACGTGATTAATACTTCAAAACACGTCTTCTCACGTCTTCTATTGTGTACACCGAGCTGCAGCGGCTACATTTGTAGAGACTTTATTAGAACCCATTGTCTTTTTAATGTCGCTGCTGATTGGCTGACACCTCTGACTCGCCCATCAAATGAGAGACAGCACTCCTGCAAATCCTGCGCTTCGATTGGCTGTGGCTCGCTACCCAAAGCTACCCAGAGTATCTTTGACGTCTGTCTTTTTAATCTGATCTGTTATTGTATATTACTGTAGCATGGCCTGTGCTACCCCAGGCTCAAGGAGGACGCTGGAGGCAGGAGAAACATTTGCAGCAGCCGTATTAACCATATATAACCAAAGCTATGCTGGCCACTTTTCAGTCCTTTTTAAAGTAAGCTTTTCAGCTCTGTCCTCAGTCTGTTGTGTTGTTGTTGCTGCTGCCCGGGTCGAACGTGAGGTGTAGAGAAGCGGCTTCACTGCAGAACAGGGGGCTCGGGACTCGCTCCTTGCCCTCGTCCCTCTCGTTGCCAGCACCGTCGTCCTCCTCCTCCCACTGTCACTCACGTCCCTTGGCGGAGCTTGGGCTTTGCGCTCCGACCCCACACACACACACACACTTACGGCTCTCTCCCCGCCGTCAGGGCCCCAGGGGGACGAGCGCATGCCACAAATACCAAAACAAATGTTTTTTATGTAATCACACTGAAGAGCATGAAATTCCTAAAAATTATAGTCGTATAATTTCTTCTGTTACTGTTAAGCTTCACCTGTCTGTGAAGCACTGTTGAGCTGCCACCGCTGTGAAAAGTGCTCTAAAATTATTAGTAATTACAAATTAAGGCCTTCGGTCCAGCTCCTGAAATCGTAACAGAGCTCACTTGGTTGTATCTGCCACAGGGAAAAAATCCTGGCTGGACAGTTTTCCATCAACATTTTAACCCTTTTGATTTGAACCACAACTTAGGAATGAAATAAGAGCTTTGCTGTGATATTCACACAGGTAATACTGACTCCACTGCGCTCGGTGATGCTGCACCTCTCAGATTTACGCTCTTCATCCGTCTCCTGCTGTCATCTCTCTGACAGAGTTACGCCCACTTCATCTGCCTGATTTGCAGCCCTGCAGGTCAGCGCGGCGCTGATTTACAGCCCAAACAGTCACACATATAGGCGATCACATATTATTAGAAAGGTGTTTTTGTTGTAGAAGCTGACCGGAGGTGAACTGAGTCGTTCAGGTGGACTTTAAAGACATTTTAGCTAATTAAACATTCAGGTGTAATATCACAGCTTTTTTGCTGATATGGGTGTCAAATTCAGGAGACTCAAATAAATGAAAAGCATGAAAAACTGATATCCCATGTTCCAGTGTATAGGAGCATTTATTGGGGTTGTTTACAGACCAATATCTCCTATTGTAGCATACTGGAGCCTTTATTGAGGTCATTTATGTATTGATATCTCCTATTGTAGTGTATAGGAGTGTTTATTAAGGTTGTATGTGGACTAATATTGTCTATTCTAGTGTGTTTATCGAGGTTATTTATGGACTAATATCTCCTATTCTAGCATATTGGAGCATTTATTTAGGTCCTTTATGGACTAATGTCTCCTATTCTAGAATCCAGGAGCATTTATTGAGGTTGTTTATGGACTAATATCTCCTATTCTACTGTATTGGAGTGATTATTCTAGTTGTTTATGGACTAATATCTCCTATTCTAGCATACTGGAGCATGTATTGAGGTCATTTATGGACTAATATCTGCCATTCTAGCTTATTGGGGTGTTTTATTGTGGTCCTTCATTGACTAATATCTTTTATTCTAACATATAGAAGCATTTATTGAGGTCCTTTATGGACTAATATCTTCTGTTCTAGCATATTGGAGCGTTTATCGAGGACATTTATGGACTAATATCTCCTATTTCCAGATATTGGAATGTTTATTGAGGTAATTTATGGACTGGTATCTCCTATTATATGTGAACAGAGCGAGCGTTGTTCATGGCTGCCACTGGTCTGGTGTATTAATGACTGTATGAATGTAAAGGAGCAGAAGAGCACGAGGAGCTTTTATGTCTTCCTCTTGGCTGATATATTGATAAATGACTAATTGATCGCAGCCCTTTGGTCTGGGTCCCTGCGCTCCAGATTTAGGGGGAGAGACTGATTTCCCCTCTCACTAATCATCAGCAGGAAGGTTTTTCTCCGGGTTGCCATTGCCTTGATTAAATCCCCCTTTGGATGAAAGAGTTCTCGGAGGCGGAGAGGAAAACGAAAGGTTGTCATTTCTCAACGATGATTAGATTATTGAACCCTTCGAGTGCAGAGAGGCAGCCCTGTTTCTCTCCCTCACCCTCTCTCTCTCTCTCTCTCTCTCCCTCGCTCTGTTCTCTCCCTCACCCTCTCTCTCTCTCTCTCCCTCGCTCTGTCTCTCTCCCTCACCCTCTCTCTCTTTCTCTCTCTCCCTCGCTCTGTTTCTCTCCCTCACCCTCTCTCTCTCTCTCTCACCCTCGCTCTGTTTCTCTCCCTCACCCTCTCTCTCTCTCTCTCACCCTCGCTCTGTTTCTCTCCCTCACCCTCTCTCTCTCTCTCTCTCTCTCTCCCTCGCTCTGTCTCTCTCCCTCACCCTCTCTCTCTTTCTCTCTCTCCCTCGCTCTGTTTCTCTCCCTCACCCTCTCTCTCTCTCTCTCACCCTCGCTCTGTTTCTCTCCCTCACCCTCTCTCTCTTTCTCTCTCTCCCTCGCTCTGTTTCTCTCCCTCACCCTCTCACTCTCTCTCTCGCTGTTTTTCTCCTTCACCCTCTCTCTCTCCCTCGCTCTGTCTCTCTCTCTATCTCTCCCTCGCTCTGTCTCTATCTCTCTCTCTCTCCCTCGCTCTGTTTCTCTCCCTCACCCTCTCTCTCTCTCTCGCTGTTTTTCTCTTCACCCTCTCTCTCTCTCTCTCCCTCGCTCTGTCTCTCTCTCTATCTCTCCCTCGCTCTGTCTCTCTCTCTATCTCTCCCTCGCTCTGTCTCTATCTCTCTCTCTCTCCCTCGCTCTGTTTCTCTCCCTCACCCTCTCTCTCTAATGCTGTTTCTCTCCCTCACCCTCTCCTTCACTCTGTCTCTCTCTCTCTCTCCCTCACTCTGTTTCTCTCCCTCACCCTCTCCCTCCCTCTGTCTCTCTCTCGCTCTGTTTCTCTCCCTCACCCTCACCCTCTCCCTCACTCTGTCTCTCTCCCTCATCCTCTCCCTTGCTCTGTCTCTCTCCCTCACCCTCTCCCTCGCTCTATCTCTCTCTCTCTCCCTCGCTCTGTTTCTCTCCCTCACCCTCTCCCTCACTCTATCTCTCTCTCTCTCCCTCGCTCAGTTTCTCTCCCTCACCCTCTCCCTCACTCTGTCTCTCTCTCTCTCCCTTGCTCGATTTCTCTCCCTCATCCTCTCCCTCGCTCTGTTTCTCTCCCTCAGCCTCTCCTTCACCCTGTTTCTCACCCTCTCCCTCGCTCTGTCTCTCTCTGTCTCCCTCGCTGTTTCTCTTCCTCACCCTCTCCCTCCCTCACTCTGTCTCTCTCTCTCTCTCCCTCCCTCACTATGTTCCTCTTCCTTGCTCTGTCTCTCACTCTCTCTCCCTCTCTCTCTCTCTCTCCCTCTCTCTGATAGTAGTGATGGTGGGGGTTATGGTAGTGGTGTTGGTAGTGGTGTGGTGGTCTTGGTGATGGTGGTAGCGGTGGTGATGATCGTAGTGATGGTGGTATTGGTGGTGGTGATATTGATTATGGTGATGATGGTAGTTATGCAGGTGGAGGTGGTGGTTGTGGTGGAGCTGATGGTAGTGATGGTGGAGCTGATGGTAGTGGTGTTGGTGGTGGTGATCATGGTGAATAAATGGAGACTTGGTGAGGGACGCTGTGTCCACTCTACCTTTGTTCCAGCTTCCATTCTTTTCAGGAGACTCACTTTCAGTTCCTCAAAGAATCTGCAGACACACCTCCAAAGTTCAGTCTTAGAAGCTGGTTGATCATTTTCTGAAGTAATCAAACTCATTCAGTGGTGTTGAGGTCTGGACTCTGGGGTGGTCAGTCCATTGTTCAGCTTCTTTGTTTGATGTGTCCGTCTCCTTTTCTCAGTGAGGTTCTTCTTGACACCTACACATCCTTTCAGACCCACAGTTTTTAATTTGGTAGAGTTTTTAAGGGTGTCATGTTCTTCAGTGTGATTATATAAAACCATTTGGTTTTGTTTTGATTGTTTATTCCTGCTTATTGTTCAATACACAAACTAGAATAACATGTTTTTATCGTTAGAATTTGATTTGATAAGGTAGCACTGGCTGCTGCTCACGTTATTAGCATGTACGCTAACACTAGTCCGTTTACATTGATGGTAAATTAAATTAAACTAAAAATAAATAATTAATTAAAATAAAAACTGAGTAAACTGGAGCTGGAGGAAGGTAAAGAAAGGAAAGGAAAAGAAAATCAGAAATACATTTATATTTTTTTATTTTCTGATGTGTTTACTCAGACAATAGCTGATCAAACTGCTCCATCAGGCCGTGGCTGATTTATGTAATCCTCCTCCTCGGCAGCAGAATCCTTCATTTCAAGGCTGTAAACATCTGTTTTGAACTCAAACAAATAAAACTTTCAATTATTCAACACGAGAAACTCCAATAAAGAATGTGTCACATTATAATCCAGATATAATTCATTATATTTGCACAATGAATGAACATTTACTGGATGAATGGCTGTAACGCTGTGCTGTGGGAGGCGGTGGTGACTGTGGTGCTGATGATGCTGTAATTCTCTAATTCTCTGTTTTCTTTCTTCTGTTTCCGGTGCTGCTCGTCTGAACTGCGACTCACAGGTAATTAAACTGTTTAATGTGTCTTATTTACTACATTACCTCTCTGCTTTAATAAGTGCTGCTGGTTTTGAGTTGTACATAATTCTGGTTCACGCTACACTGAAGTTTTCATGGACTCCTAACTATCACTACTACTACTACTATTAATATTAGTAGCATAATAATTTTGTAGGTAGTTTGACCAGAGGAGGATGGGTCCCCCCATGTGAGCCTTGGTTCCTCCCGAAGGTTTCTTCCTCAGCTCTGAGGGAGTTTTTCCTTGCCACTGTCGCCCCTGGCTCGCTCACCTGGAGGATCTACATTTCATGTTAAAACTTTGTCTTTAATGGATTTCTGTGAAGCTGCTTTGTGACAACATCAGCTGTAAAAAGCGCTATACAAATAAATTTGACTTGACTTGGTTGAAGAGAATTGAAAATGTAAATATTGTTGTAATCATCCTTCTACAGTCGTGCTGCAGTGTCTATAGAGTGAGATTTTCTGGTTTAAAGTCTGGAAAACCCCCCTCTGATGATGTAAATGGAAGGTGGGAGGAGCTTTTGAAAATCTACATCTGCTTTGGAGTGAATTTCAGGTGGCTGCTGTTTGGAATCTGAATATCTTATTGCAGCTGTTTAACTGAGCTCTTTAAATCATCATTACAGTGGAATAAGGTAGAACAAGCTAACAGCTAAAGTTAGCAAGCTAACTGGCTAACGTCAGATTTCTATCCTACTATTTCCGTGGCTGAAAGGGTGAAAACTCATCTTAATTTGTGCTGAATTAAGATAGAATCTCTGTTTTCTTTACAATTTTACATTTACGGCATTTGGCAGACGCTTTTATCCAGAGCAACTTACAATTTAATCATTTTACACGGGTAGGTGAAGGCAGTGTTAGGAGTCTTGCCCAAGGACTCTTATTGGTATAGTGTAAGGTGCTGCCCAGGCAGGGAATTGAACCCTTTGAGGATTGAGGTAAGAGTTATACTGACGCTAGCTTGGTTGTATTTATTAGCCTGTAGCTTAGTGGCTACCCTGCTGAAAAAGATCATTAGAACCATTAAGATTAAAACCTGACAGTTTTGCCTTCTCCTAGGAATTGGCTCAGTGGTTCCAATCAGAGACCTCTAAGTTGGACACCTTTACATTGGACTAACTAACTTTATATTGGACTAACAGTTATTTTTATGAAGGTTAGCTTGCTAGCTACAAAAACTGTATTTCTGAACGTTAACTTGCTGCTAACAAAGTTATGAAAGTTACCTGGCTAACTAACAACACTGTATTTATTACATAACGAAGTTATATATATGAAGGATAACTGACCAACTAAATATGTTATAGTTATGATGGTTAAATAACTAGCTAACAAAGTTATATGTACAAAGGGTGCTCGTATGTTGCTCAGTGTTTTCCGGGTGGTCCACCGGTCGTTAAGCAAGTAATGGACAAAATCCCACTTATCATCGCTCATTTTCCCCTCACAGTCCAATTTACTGATTTTGACCTTCCGTCCTTTTTTAGTTAAACTTTGTAAATTAGACTAGTAAATAATTTTAATCCAGCTCAGTGTCAGCAACGTTTTCTATAAAATCATTTTATATCAGGCCTAGTCATTATTTTTTTCTCTCAGTTGTTTGTAATATTTGCCTATTATTTTGTTTATTTTTTAAAATAAAAGTCTGTGTGCATTTAAAATCTGTTTGAGGAGATTAAAAACAAGGTACAGTTTGTTTGCAGGACAGTAATCTGGGTGGTCCGAGGGTGGACCAGCAGTGGCAAACAGTCAGTGTGGTGCCTACCTTATCAAGCCAGCGGACCGATACATGCTCGCTGTCTGAGTAACCAACTAAATAAGTTATAGTTATGATGGTTAACTCACTAGCTAACAAAGTTATATACATGAAGGGTAACTAACCAACTAAATATGTTATTAATGACTGCTAACCAACTAGCTAAACGTTGTATTTAACTAGCTAAACAATGTTGCATTAATAGAGGTGAGCAGGCCTTCATTTCAACTAGCCAGCTAACAAACCTGTATTAAGGTGAAGTTTCTTGCTAACAGACTTCATTTTCGAATGTTTAGTTATTGTCCCTCGATCTCTGTGTCGTCTCAAGGCTCTGAGTAAAAGCAAACTGAAATAGCCTAATGGGGTGAAGCTGAACTAAGAGAGTTTTTAAGACTTACTAAGAGAATATTTGAGACGTTCTCGAATGAGAAGTGCCTCTGAGCTGCTACTCTGGCCCTGTTTGGTGACGGTGGAGATCCAGATCAGTGACTGTGTTTCTGAGTGTTGGTTCTCCTAATCAGGATCAATAGACTCACGGCTTCAGTGTAAAGGGAAGAAATACTGCAGCCTCCCACATCAGCACTTTAACAAACTCTCTCTCTCTCTCTCTCTCTCTCTCTGTTTACACAGCTTCCCCACAATTCCCAAATTAAAATAAATATTAATATTAGAATAAATATTAATGTGAGTGCAGCTATTCACCAGTTTACCAGCGAGGCGTCACAACTAATCCTCTGAATAATTACAGAAGAGAGAGTCCTGTTTGTGTCTCGTATAATCAGTAGATCCTCCAGATCCTTACAAACCAAAACAAACAGTGAAATATAAAATATACATAACTCTAAATATTAGCACCGGAGCTACGAGGCTAATATGCACCGATCAGGCATAACGTTATGTCCACCTCCTTGTTTCTACACTCATTGTCCATTTTATCAGCTCCACTTACTATATAGGTGCACTTTGTAGTTCTACAGTTACAGACTGTAGTCCATCTGTTTCTCTGATACTTTGTTAGCCCCCTTTTACCCTGTTCTTCAGTGGTCAGGACCCCCATGGCCCCTCACAGAGCAGGTACTACTTGGGTGGTGGGTCATTTTCAGCACTGGAGTAACACTGATGTGGTGGTGGTGTGTTAGTGTGTGTTGTGCTGGTCTGAGTGGATCAGACACAGCAGTGCTGCTGGAGTTTTTAAACACCTCAGTGTCACTGCTGGACAGAGAATAGTCCACCAACCAAAAATATCCAGCCAACAGTGTCCTGTGGGCAGCGTCCTGTGACCACTGATGAAGGACTAGAGGATGACCAACACAAACTGTGCAGCAGCAGATGAGCTATCGTCTCTGACTTTACATCTACAAGGTGGACCGGCAAGGTAGGAGTGTCTAATAGAGTGGACAGTGAGTGGACACAGTGTTTAAAAACTCCAGCAGCACTGCTGTGTCTGATCCACTCGTACCAGCGCAACACACACTAACACACCACCACCATGTCAGTGTTACTGCAGTGCTGAAAATGACCCACCACCCAAATAGTACCTGCTCTGTGAGGGTCCATGGGGGTCCTGACCACTGAAGAACAGGGTAAAAGGGGGCTAACAAAGTATCAGAGAAACAGATGGACTACAGTCTGTAACTGTAGAACTACAAAGTGCACCTATATAGTAAGTGGAGCTGATAAAATGGACAATGAGTGTAGAAACAAGGAGGTGGTCATAATGTTATGCCTGATCGGTGTAGCTAAACAGTAATGGAAGCTTATACCCACCAATCTCAGAGCGTGTGGAGATGGTCAGTAGTCTCTGACAGGCTGGATGATGTGGTTTCTCACACTGTATGACACACTGGACTGAAAACGTCCATCACTGAGGGGGAATTCGGGCCTCATGGATCAGAGATCCGGATTGCCGAACCACTGTAAACCATGAAAGCGAGGCAGAACGTTCCAGACAGGAATATGCTGGGAGTTCAGGGCTTGTTGTTGTTTTTCTCCTGTGGTTGGAGGTTGTAGAACAGTTCTGGGAAAAACAGACTGACCAACACTGTATTATGTGGTTTAGCTGAACATTGTTTGAATAGCAGCTTTGAGTCTAAATATCTACAGTTATTATTGTTATTCATTTACATTCCAGTTACGGTGCACTCTTAAAAAACAAGGTTCTTCAAGGGTTCTTTAGTAAAGGCATTGCTTCTACCGAGAACCATTAACACTCAAAGAACCATCTGCAGGCTTAAAGGGTTTGTTGCATGGTGAAAACGTTCTTCATATTGATGGAGAATGTGTTTATTATGGTTCTATATAGAAACTTTTTGAAAATGGTTCTATATACATACTTGAAAAATATGTTTTTTGAGGGTACTTTAATTAGGTTCTGGTTCTATTTAGAGCCATGATGTCTATATAAAAGCATTTCGTGCTTAAGGTGTTCTCTGCCTGGTTAAATGGTTCTTCAGATTGATGGCAGAATGTGCTGTAGATGGTTCTTTCTAGCACCTAAAAGAGTTCTTCTGTAGTTATGATGTCAAGCTTGTAGCTGTAGAAGAATCCTTTTTGGTGCTATATAGAACCATTTTCAAAAAAGTTCTATATAGAACTACGTGCAACATATTCTCCATAAAGAAGAACCATTTTACCATGCAGGGAACACTTTAAGCATGAAATGGTTCTGTGCAGATCCTGAGGAAGCCCGAGGAACCATATTTTTTTAGAATGTGGGCTTTTAGTACGAAGACTAAACACTGTCAGTGGTACATTTGTTAAATTTAATGTGATTTATTGATATAAAAATAGTGCAGCTTTCTGAATATTTCATCTTCATTTTATTTGTCATAACTTTTAATTCTTTAAAATTTGCAAAATTCTAAAACTTTCTGATTATTTACAAAATTAAATGAAATGAATTCCAGATTTTCAATGTGGTCTCAGACTTTTGCAGTCTGCATATTACATCAGTTTTTCCTGTCGTTTTTGAGCCTGTTTTATGATTTTTACAGTGTCTTTATTTGAATTACATTCTGAAGTCCAGTTCTTACAGGCAACTGACCATTGCTATGTGTTAAAGAACTCAGATCGGATCTGTATATTTAAAAACTCAGATCGGATCAGTATCAGCTGATAACTCATTATTAAAGAACTTAGATTGGATCTATATAGTAAAGAACACAGATCCAATCTGTATATTTAAGAACTCAGATCAGATCTGTGTATGTAAGAACTCAGATCGGATCTGTATATTTAAGAACTCAGATCGGATTTGTATATTTAAGAACTCAGATCTGATCTGTATATTTAAGAACTCAGATCTGATCAGTATCAGCTAATACTCATTATTAAAGAACTTCGGATCTATATCTTCGGATTGGATCTATATATTAAAGAACTCAGATTGGATCTATATATTAAATAACTCAGATCGGATCTATATATTTAAGAACGCGGATTAGATCTGTATATTTAAGAACTCAGATCAGATCTGTATATGTAAGAACTCAGATCTGATCTGTATATTTAAGACCTCTGATCGGGTCAGTATCAGCTGATAGTCATTATTGGATTGGATCTATATGTTAAAGAACTCAGATCAGATCTGTATATTTAAGAACTCAGATCGGATATGTATATTTAAGAACTTGGATTGGATCTGTATATTTAAGAACTCAGATCGGATCTGTATGTTTAAGAACTCAGATTGGATCAGTATCAGCCGATACTCATTACTAAAGAACTCAGATTGGATCAGTATCAGCTGATAGTCATTATTAAAGAACTCAGATTGGATCTGTATGTTTAAGAACTCAGATTGGATCAGTATCAGCTGATAGTCATTATTTAAGAACTCAGATCGGATCTGTATGTTTAAGAACTCAGATTGGATCAGTATCAGCCGATACTCATTACTAAAGAACTCAGATTGGATCAGTATCAGCTGATAGTCATTATTAAAGAACTCAGATTGGATCTGTATATTTAAGAACTCGGATCGGATCTGTATATTTAAGAACTCAGATTGGTTCTATATATTTAAGAACTCAGATCGTATCTGTATATTTAAGAACTCAGATCGGATCGGTATCAGCCGATACTCATTATTAAAGAACTCGGATCGGATCAGTATCAGCCGATACTCGTTATTAAAGAACTCAGATTGGATTAGTATCAGCCAATACTCATTATTGAAGAACTCGGATCTGTATTAGTCGATAATCGATATTAAAGAGCTCAGATTGGGCAGTGAAAGGTTTGTTTGGTTGTTTTTGTTAGTGTGTACGTTGGAGCTGTGTTTGTTCCCGCTGTTCTCCGTAGCCGCAGGGTTAATGAGACACTTCTGTGGTTCAGACTGAGCCGGGGCTGCTGGGTAACACATACTGAACTCTACAGCACAAAGAGAGAGAGAGGAAAAGATTAATGCAGCGGAGTCGCACGACCCAGTAATTAAACCCACAGCCTCACCTTAAATTCACACACACACACACAAACGCAAACACACATACATACACACAAACATATACACACACACACACATATACACACACACACAAACGCACACACACACACATACACACAAACATATACACGCACACACACATATACACACACACACAAACGCAAACACACATACATACACACAAACATATACACACACACACACATATACACACACACACAAACGCAAACACACATACATACACACAAACATATACACACACACACACATATACACACACACACAAACGCACACACACACACATACACACAAACATATACACGCACACACAAACGCACACACACACACATACACACAAACATATACACGCACACACACACCTATACACACACACACACACAAACGCACACACACGCATACACACACCTATACACACACATACACACACACATATACATACAAACGCACACACACACACACAAACGCACACACACACCTATACACCCACACACACAAACGCGCACACACACACATACACAGACACAAACGCACACACACACATGCACACACACACATACACACACACACATATATACACAAACGCACACACACGCATACACACACCTATACACACACATACACACACACATATACACACACAAACGCACACACACACACACACACACAAACGCACACATACACACACCTATACACCCACACACACAAACACACACACACACACACACACACATATACACACAAACGCATACACACACATACACACACACACACACACACAAACGCACACATACACACACCTATACACCCACACACACAAACAAACACACACACACACACACACACACACATATACACACAAACGCACACACACACATACACACAAACGCACACATACACACACCTATACACCCACACACACAAACAAACACACACACACACATATACACACAAACGCACACACACACATACACACAAACGCACACATACACACACCTATACACCCACACACACAAACAAACACACACACACACACATATACACACAAACGCACACACGCACATACACACAAATGCACACACACACATACACACACTTATACACAGCTTTAAAGAAAAAGACGTTCCGTATGAGGATAAGAACACATACTGAGCGTCCAGCAGGCTGACCATTATTAGTTACTCTCTCTCTCTCTCTCTCTCTCTCTCCCACAGCTGTGAGGGCTGTAACTGTGGCTCTGTGACAGATAATGTCATTGGGAATAAATAGTTAACAATTAACCGCCTCCACAGATCGGAGAGTGTGGGAGGAAATCAGCGGGTGATGCTAGAACCGAACGCAGAACATCAAACAGATGAATAAATAAATAAATAAATAAATAACAGGCCTGAAACATCTACAGGCCTTCATGTAGCCTTACAGAGTGAGTTAATCTGTCTTTTGCATACATATATATGTTTGTTTTCACACTTATTATTGTCTATTTTATCATATAGTTTCACTCTGTAGTTCTACAGTTACAGACTGTAGTCCATCTGTTTCTCTGCATGCTTTGTTACCCTTTTCTTCAGTGGTCAGGACCCCCATGGACCCTCACAGAGCAGGTACTATTTGGGTGGTGGGTCATTCTCAGCACGGCAGTAACACTGAGGTGGTGGTGATGGTGTGTTAGTGTGTGTTGTGCTGGTCTGAGTGGATCAGACACAGCAGTGCTGCTGGAGTCTTTAAACACTGTGTCCACTCACTGTCCACTCTATTAGACACTCCTACCTTGTCAGTCCACCTTGTAGATGTAAAGTCAGAGACGATAGCTCATCTGCTGCTGCACAGTTTGTGTTGGTCATCCTCTAGTCCTTCATCAGTGGTCACAGGACGCTGTTGGCTGGATATTTTTGGTTGGTGGACTATTCTCAGTCCAGCAGTGACACTGAGATGTTTAAAAACTCCAGCAGCACTGCTGTGTCTGATCCACTCAGACCAGCGCAACACACACTAACACACCACCACCACATCAGTATTACTGCAGTGCTGAGAATGATCCACCACCCAAATAGTACCTGCTCTGTGAGGGTCCATTGGGGTTCCTGACCACTGAAGAACAGGGTAAAAGGGGGCTAACAAAGTATCAGAGAAACAGATGGACTACAGTCTGTAACTGTAGAACTACAAAGTGCACCTATATAGTAAGGAGGTGGTCATAATGTTATGCCTGATCGGTGTATGTCACCTTAGCAAACTCTTTACAAGGTAATAGTTCTAGAAATATTAAGCATAATAATATACCGTTCTAATTCACATGGTGGTGATGTAATCGTTGTTGATGTCTTTATCTTCACCTGGAAGAGGAACAGATTCATTCATACATCGTCGTCAGTGAAGGACAGAGGAGAACACAGCTCCAGTTTTCTGTTACCAAAGTTTCCAGCACCTTGTGCAAAATGAAAACACCATTCAGTGAAAATGAACCTGAGTGTTGGAGATAAATGTGCCCAAAGGATGAGCTGTTTAATGCAAATAAACCTTAAACATAATCATTGCTCAGAAGATGCCGAGGTGTTTTCACAGGCAGTGTATATAAGCGGACAATATGTGCTTTACGTTTGAGGGTCACTGCCGGCTGAGTCAGACTTTTTGAGTGGTCGGAGTCGCTGGTCGACCTCATGTGATATAAAGCGGCACAGAGAAGAAAATAAATAACAGCACGACTGTGAACTTCTGCACAGTAATTTTATTTGAGGATAGCACCGCAGTGCTGAACCATTCTGATGGAGTTTAAAAACACACACACACAGTATGTGTGTGTGCAGGTGTCCGTGGAGAGCTTTGTGTGTTCTCTCTCTCACACACACACACACACACACACACAGCCACGCTGACAATGCAGCCAGTGGCCGAGTCTCTCAGCTCACGGAAATTCATAATTTAGTTTTTCAGAGAAGAACGAGACGGAACAAACGAGAGACAGTGTGTGTGTGAGAGAGAGAGAGAGAGAGAGAGAGAGAGAGAGCTGAGGGGGAGGGAGAAAGAGAAGGTCAGGAGAACATGCCAGTGTCTGAAAGACCGTAGGGGACAAACTACTGTTACCTCACTCCTACTTTTATTACCTCACTCCTAACCCATTCCTACCTCTGTTATTCCACTCCTAACCCATTCCTTCCCCTGTTACTCCACTCCTAACCCATTCCTACCTCTGTTATTCCACTCCTAACCCATTCCTACCTCTGTTATTCCACTCCTAACCCATTCCTACCTCTGTTACTCCACTCCTAACCCATTCCTACCCCTGTTACTCCGCTCCTAACCCATTCCTACCCCTGTTACTCCACTTCTAACCCATTCTTACCTCTATTACCCCACTCCTCACCCATTCCTACCTCTGTTATTCCACTCCTAACCCATTCTTACCTCTGTTACTCCACTCCTAACCCATTCCTACCCCTGTTACTCCACTTCTAACCCATTCTTACCTCTATTACCCCACTCCTAACCCATTCCTACCCCTGTTACCCCACTCCTAACCCATTCCTACCCCTGTAGCTCCACTCCTAACTAATTCACGCTTCTGTTACTCCACTCCTGACCCATTCTTACCTTTGTTACCCCACTCCTTCCCCCGTTACCCCAGTTGGACGCCGCTGAAGCCAGCATGTGGTCAATCCTAAAAATCTCTTTTGAATATTCTAGTGGTAGTGATAATACATAAATGTGATATTAATGAATAACAGTAATTAGTATTGTTATCATTGTGACTGTTGTTATTTTTACTGTTTGCATTGTTGATGTTCATATTAGTGTTATTGTTAATGCTACCACAGCTCTTACAGAAAGAAAGAGGACTGATATAGGGAGTGGTGAGAGAGAGTCAAAACAGAGAGAGTGAGAGTGGAGATATGAAGCAGAGAGAGAGAGAGCATAACGCTGCCCACTGTCAGCATCAACCCTGTTTTTCCTTTTTCTTTTCCTCTCAGAGGCGTAGGAGGCGTGTAAGAGGATAAAATGACTCTGAGGTCTTGTCTGGTGGACGCGGCGCTCAGTGAAAGTGAGATATCTCAGCGAGAGTCCGTCACAGTCAGAGAGTCTATTTCAGTTTGGTGTATCTGTGTTTGTGGAGTAGATTAGATAGTATGATGGAAGCTGCAGGAAGCAGCCTGATGGCGAGTTTGGAGAAGAGATACTTGCCTTTGTTCGTCTGTTGTGTGTGTATCATCACTGTCATAAGAAAACCCTGCATCTCTGAAATGGTAACTTCTATTGCTTCATTTATCAAAGATTCATATGGTGCAAAGGGCAGCTGGTGTTTTTAACAACAAAACAAAAAATAAAATCTAGTTTTGAAGTTGTCCTGGGATATACAGTACAATAATAACAGAACAGCGTGGTCTCTCCTAGTTAAGCTGGGTTAGCCATGGTCTTTAATACCTGCATTCAGAGCCAGTTATTCATTCAGCCTAATGAGAAACTGTAGAACAGACTCAGTTTATATCACAATACCTACATTTAGAGTCGGTTATTCATTCAACCTAATGAGAAACTGTAGAACAGACTCAGTTTATATCACAATACCTACATTTAGAGCCAGTTATTCATTCAGCCTAATGAGAAACTGTAGAACAGACTCAGTTTATATCACAATACCTACATTTAGAGTCAGTTATTCATTCAGCCTAATGAGAAACTGTAGAACAGACTCGGTTTATATCACAATACCTACATTTAGAGTCGGTTCTTCATTCAACCTAATGAGAAACTGTAGAACTGACTCAGTTTATATCACAATACCTACATTTAGAGTCGGTTATTCATTCAGCCTAATGAGAAACTGTAGAACTGACTCAGTTTATATCACAATACCTACATTTAGAGTCGGTTATTCATTCAGCCTAATGAGAAACTGTAGAACTGACTCAGTTTATATCACAATACCTACATTTAGAGTCGGTTATTCATTCAGCCTAATGAGAAACTGTAGAACAGACTCAGTTTATATCTACCTAGTTTAGATTAGCATATTTAGAGACTCAAACTGAAATGTGTTTGAACTCATGAAGGGCTTCTTAATTAGTTCATTAGTTGTATTAGGTGTGTTGTGAGCAGGATTGGGAACCACTGCTCTAGACCAGTTGTCGGCAACATGTGGCTCTGGAGCTGCATGCGGCTCTTTTACTGTCCTGTCGTGGCTCCACAGCTGAATCAGATTTGTAGGTAAAAATAAAATAATCCTCCTTTACAGTAAAATAAAGCTCTGCTGATCGTTCAACACAGTTTAACAATAAATGGTCTTAAACTCTGGAGTTAATGTAAAACTGCTAATTCACCCTTTAACCCTGAAGATCAGCGCAGACTGCTGGTCACCATAGCAACACAGACAACAATCTCACCTAGCTAGTAGCTAACGAAACGGCAAAGAGAGAGATTTAAGATGAACATCAATAATTTAGAGACGAATGGACTTATTAGTGTTTATAATCACTCCAGCTGGTTTTCTGATACGTTTAATCTGCAACGAGAAACTGACAAACACTAAAAAGTCACGAAGCTGAAGTCGCTTCTCATTCGCCAGCTTCTTGTTCGAATTCTCCTGTTGCACCTTAAATGGTGCAGCAGTTACGTTCTGGCGCCTCAGGCACCATTTAAGGTGGAACGGGAAAATTCGAACAAGAAGCTGGCGAATGAGAAGCGACTGCAGCCTTGAAAAAAATCGAACATTGAGAGACATTTTACAGGAAACTACTTTACTTTTGAGGAAAAGTTTCCTGCCGGAGATGCGAGAAAAGCAGCTATAGCTGAGCTAAAGCTTAAAGCAGAGCAAAGTAAGTCTGGATTTTTGTTTATGTAATATTTTTATCCTATACTAGTACATCAGCACATACTGAGACATATTTACAGCTGAGATAGTAAAATGGACGTTAAGTGTTGCGGCTCTGAAAGTGGTTTGATTTTTTTGAAAGGACAAAATGGCTCTTCTTAACATTTATATAATGACCATTGTTCATAAGAATGAACAAACCCAAATGAGCTGTGCTGTGTGATACTGTATTCATCATGCATGAGGTTCTTAATGTGGAGGTGCTCATGGAATTGTTGTGCAACACGTTTAAGGACGTTTCATCTGGTGCACTCTTGTGTCTCTGGTGTCGCTTAGGAGTGACGAACTGAGTGACCGTTGTTGGATCCAGCTGACCTTCACACACACACACACACACACACACACCCCTCAGGGCCAATTCACACCGGACACGTTTCTGAAGTGTTTTTCTTGTCTATCTGATAGAACTGATGAATTATACATCATTCTGACTCACTACCGCTCCCCCTCACCCTCACCCTCACCCCCACCATGCCGTGCTGTCCTCTCCGTCTTTAATGTCTGTTATAGAAAAAGCTGTACAAATGCATGGAATTGAACGGAACTGAACTGTTCCTGGGACTTTGGGAATGCCGACCCACTAAAGAGCAAATGAAACCAGGCCTGAATGAATCCCAGCCAAAATGAATCCCAGCCCAAATTTAATTTTAGCTGAAATGGATC
This sequence comes from Colossoma macropomum, assembly GCF_904425465.1. Classification (NCBI taxonomy): domain Eukaryota; kingdom Metazoa; phylum Chordata; class Actinopteri; order Characiformes; family Serrasalmidae; genus Colossoma; species Colossoma macropomum. The sequence continues at coordinate 4,223,932 of NW_023494790.1, forward strand.
CTGGTCCTGCGACCCAGAAGGATAAGCGTGCAAGATGTGTGTGTGTGTGTGTGTGTGTGTGGATCCTGGTCTAAATGAATCCTCATCCAAATCAATCATGGTCTAAATTAATTCTGGACCAAATGAATCTTAGTCCAAATGAATCCTGAACCAAATGAATCTTGGCCCAAGTGAATCCTGGTTCAAACAAATCCTGGTCCAAATGAATCCTAGCCCAAACGAATCCTGGTCCAAATGAATCTCAGCCCAAGCAGATCCTGGTCCAAATTAAGCTTGAACCAAATGAATCCTTAATGACAAATTATCATCAGATATCAGTCACTGCAGGAAAAAGCTCAGCTTTCAGATCAGAGTGTGGAGTTTATTTTGAAAAATTTACTTATCAATAGCCATCTCTGTTAGTGATTAGGGTCAGGTTGGGTTCGGGCTTCAGTTTTAGACCTCTAGTTTATGTTCAGCCTAGACTATCAAGCTTAAGTTCAGCTGCCCACAGGCTCTGGAGCTGTGGAGCAGGACCACCTGCACTGTGATGTTTTGAGAGTTTGGGGTGAGGCAGAGCGTTTCCTTCTTTGGTAACGAGCAGAAGAGCAGAAAAGCCCGGCTAGAGTTATTTCAGGAAACCAGATTTGCCTGTTTGTGGATTATTATCCCTTCTGTAATGAGTGATGCTCATTTCTTGATTTCTGCGTTTTTGTAACAACATGTTTGCCTGTATTGTCTGAGGTGATGATTCAGTTGGTCAGCAGTGCAAAAGTATATACACGGGAAAACAATACACCACTGACAAAACACACAGTCATAGACCACTGTAGTGCGTCATTCTGTTGTTGGCATTATGTCCATATTAGGAACTCCGGGTCTAAGCTCCATTTCTCTATGACCAGAATGAATGGGGTTTTTGAGAAATCACCTCCATCCCACGCTGTGTTAAAGGAAAATGTTCAGAATCTCATAAAGAGTATTAAAAGAGGTGAGAATGTAGCTCCGTCAGGTAACCCAGACCTGAGCTGAGACACTGAGTGACCGTTGTTGGATCCCGCTGATCTTCACACATGGACATAGTTATATATTTCATAGATATGTCATTCATGCCTGTTTTTGCACATTTGCCCTGTCTATTTTGCACTATTGCTACTATTTGCACTTCTGGTTCTGATGCTAACTGCATTTCGTTGCCTTGTACTTGTACTGAGCAATGGCAACAAAGTTGAATCTATCTATCTATCTATCTATCTATCTATCTAATATCTATTTAATGACCTTGTAATTCAGAGGATCCAGTGATATACGGGAAAAAATGTTCACAGGACAAAACGTATCACGTCATATGTCCTTTTGCGTCACCTCAGGACAGGGCCACAGATGCAATATTAATCACATCAAACATAAACATAATTAAAAACAATTACTCACAACCACCCAGACCAAAAATTACATATTAATAAATATAAGAGAAATTTCTCTTATAGAAATTCCTAACATGAGTTTAAGAGCATGGCGCCAACTACAGAATGACAAAATGAATATTAGCCCAATTAAACCCTGGTCCAAATGAATCCTGGAACTAATGAATATTGATTTAAATGAATATCAGCCCAAACAGATCCTGGTCCAAATTAATCCTGATCCTGATACAAAAGAATGGTCAGAATTAATCCTACCCTAAGTGAATCCTGGCCCAAATGAATCCTGATCCAAATGAATCATGAGTGGCATAACTTCAGTGGTCAATACTATCATGGTTTCTCCCGTTAGGCTCCGCCCCTTTCTTTCTCATCATCTGTGTCACCTGTGTTTAGTTTGTAACCCCTCCTGTTAATCACGTCCCCCTTTTGGTATAAACTGCCCTTGTGTTTACGCTTTGTTTCCGTGTACCAGTAAAGGTTCTGTACTTTGAATGTTTTGTATGTTTCTTCCTTGTCCTTGTTTATTAAAATAAATTCAGAATTGCATCCTGCAATGCTGCAAAATTGCAGTATAAAATTACTCCTTTCTCTCCACTCGGTCGATCAGTCTGTGTACATTTCTGATTGGTTTGTCCAAGTTAGGCTGTTTTTCCTTTTTTCCCTTTTTTCCATCCAGTGTTCAGGGCTGCTGTTCAGGCTGTGAGTTATTATTATATTATTATAATACATTCTCTACCGAGAGTCACACATTCTAAGGAGTGTTTATGTGCGCACTCGACTTGCGTCGTTCTGGAGTCATGAACTTAGTGACCATTGTTGGATCCCGCTGACCTTCACACACGCACACAATCCCAAGGCCAGTTCACTCCGTTTTCTCGTCTATGTGATAGAACTGATAAATTACACATCATACTGACTCACTGTCCCTAATGCTGTCCACTCAGTCTTTAAGGTCAAAATATAAGGTTAAAACATGCACAAATGCATGGAATTGATTTGAATTTGATTAAATTGAACTGTTCATGGAACTTTGAGAATGCTGACCCACTGAAGAGCAAATGAAACCTCGCCTGAATGAATCTCATATGGATCCTGGTCTAAGTGATCCAAATGAATATTGGCCCAAATGAATCCTGATCCAAACAAATCCTAGCCCAAATGGATCCTGATCCAAATGAATTCTAGCCCAAATGAATCCTGAACCAAATGAATATTGGCCCAAATGAATCTCAGCCCAAACATATCTAACCTAAACATATCCTGTCCACCAAAAATGCTGGTCCAATTGATTTCTAAAATCCTGGTCAAAAAAATACTGGCCTAAGTGGATCCTGGTCCAAAAGAATTCATCTGAAATTAATGCTAGCCCAAACGAATCCTAGCCCAAATGAATCTTAGCCCAAATGAATCCTGATCCAAAGAAAGTCTTGCCCAAATGAACCCTGGTACCTGCTGAAATGAAACCTCGCCTGAATGAATCCCGACCCAAATAAATGTCATTTGGATCCTGATCTAAGTTAATCTGGATCCAAATGAATATTGGCCCAAATGATTCCTGGCCCAAATGAATCCTGATCCAAACAAATCCTACCCCAAATGGATCCTGATCTAAATGAATCCTGAATCAAATTAATATTGGCCCAAATGAATCTCAGCCCAAACATATGTAATCTAAACATATCCTGCCCACCAAAAAATTCTGGTCCAGTTGATTTCTAAAAAAAAAACCCTGGTCAAAATTAATACCTAAGTGGATCCTGGTCCAAAAGAATTCTTGTCCAAATGTTTTCTGGCCTGGATGAATCTTAGTCCAAAAGAATCCTGATACCAAACAAATCTTAGCCGAAATGAATCTTAGCCCAAATGAATCCTGATCCAAACGAAACCTAGCCCAAATGGATCCTGATCCAGATGAATTCTAGCCCAAATGAATCTTAGCCCAAATGAATACTGTTCCAAATAAATCCTTGCCTAAATGAACCCTGGTCTAAATGAATCCCAGCCAAATTAATCCTGGTTTAAAGAACCCAAACCTAATTAAATCCTGGTACCTGCTGAAGATGCTGGTCTTGCACCAGAAGACCAGGCCCTGTGATGTATCATGTTCAGGCGTGTGGGATGTTAGCCTTCCCAGCTAAAGCAGATTGCTTTATTTACAGCCATCCAAACTAGTGATTCAGTCTCCCAGCGTGATGATTCCTCGTTTCCCTGAGGCTCAGTCTGACATGAACTTCCTCCTTCATAAGATCAGATGCAGGAAGGTTTTCTCTCTCTCAGTCCTGCTCATTCCAGTCAAGCTTCTGCAGTGAATTTACTTCGCTAAAATGTGTACAGAGTCTCCGCATGAATAAAATATGTTACATCAGCACAGTTTTGTCTCTCGGTGAGTTTACTCTTGGTGGTAACTGTGTTGATGTAATATAATTTATTCATGCGGAACCAATGTACATATTAGAGTCAAGTACATTCAGAGCACTTTTCTTATTGTCTTCTCAGTTTCTTTGACCTTCTGCTACTGCAGTTTCAAACCAGCAGTTTTTATACTACAGCATAAAACATTCCATTAGAGCGCATTTAAAAAGATTTAAATATGAGCAATCAATTAATTGCTCATATTTAATTTAAAATTGCTTAATTTCAGTTTTTTTGAGGACTTTTCAGCCATGCTAACTCACATTACATCCATTTGCTAGCAACAGGCAATACTGACGAGCTCACCAGCGCCCCCTACTTTCATCTCCGCCTTCACAATGAATTGGTCTTGTTCAGAAAGTTTACTTTCGGGTTGTTCCCTCACGAATAAACCGATCAGGCATAACATTCTGACCTTGTTTCTACGCTCATTGTCCATCTTATCACTTTGTACCACTTTGTAGTTCTACAGTTACAGACTGTAGTCCATCTGTTTCTCTGCATACTTTGTTAGCCCCCTTTTACCCTGTTCTTCAGTGGTCAGAAACCCCATGGACCCCTCACAGAGCAGGTACTATTTGGGTGGTGGATCATTCTCAGCACTGCAGTAACACTGACGTGGTGGTGGTGTGTTAGTGTGTGTTGTGCTGGTACGAGTGGATCAGACACAGCAGTGCCACATAGTGACTGCTGGGATGCTATGTGGTTACCAGCTCGCATGGTTGCTAGGCGATTGCTTTGGTGTCCCAAGTGGTTGCCATGGTGTTGCTATGTGAGATTGCTGTGGTGTCCCAGGTGGTTGCTAGGGTGTTGCCATGTGTTTTCTATGGCATTGGAGGTGATTGCTACAATATTATGTGGTTACTAGCTTGCATGATTGCTAGGGTCTTGCTAGGTGATTGCTAAGGCTTCCTGCTGGTTGCTATGGTGTCCCAGGTGGTTGCTAGGGTGTTGCTGTGTGTTTGCCTTAGTATTGGAGGTGACTGCTAAGATGCCATGTGGTTACTAGCTCACATGGTTGCTAGGGTGTTGCTAGCTGATTGCTGTGGTGTTCCAGCTGATTGCTAGGGTGTTGCTGGGTGATTGCTGTGATGTCCCAGGTGGTTGCTAGGGTGTTGCTGTGTGCTTCCTATGGCATTGGAGGTGATTGCTCCAATGTTATGTGGTTACTAGCTTGCATGATTGCTATGGTCTTGCTAGGTGATTGCTATGGCTTCTTGCTGGTTGCTATGGTGTCCCAGGTGGTTGCTAGAGTGTTGCTGTGTGTTTGCTTTGGTATTGTTGGTTACTGCTAGGATGCTATGTGGTTTCTAGCTCACATGGTTGCTAAGTTGTTGCTAGCTGATCGCTTTAGTGTCCCAGGTAGTTGCTAGGGTGTTGCTATGTGATTGCTGTGGTGTCCCACGTGGTTGCTAGGGTGTTGCTGTGTGCTTGCTATGGTATTAGAGGTGATTGCTACGATGTGGTTACTAACTCAAATGGTTGCTAGGGTGTTGCTAGGTGATTGCTATGGTGTCCCAGGTGGTTGCTAGGTTGTTGCTAGGTAATAGAAAAGTAATAAGAAGAAGCAGGAGAACAATAATCAGATGACAGTATTTAACTGCATAGCAGCCACTAATAAACATACGTGATCAGGCGCTGCAGGAGAGTGTGCTGCTCTCGGGCTCTACCTGTACAGGTGATTACTCTGCAGGGGTGTGATTAGTGTGTGTGAGAGAGGAAGCTCCTGTAGAGAGTGAGCTTCATGAACACACTCGGTTTAATCCTCCACACTCCAGCAGGTGGTAGATGCCTCCAGAGGGCTGAGTGATAGCACTGCTGAGACACAGGGGGCGCTGTAGTGTATCTGTTCACTACACGCTGAATGTGCTGTGTACTGTCAGTAAACGATAATCAGAGTAAGTGCTGATATAAAACACAAACATATGTTCCTCCTGTTATCTCCATCTGGACCATCAGGCGGTCAGAACGGGCCACATCAGCCTTATCAGAGGATGGATCAGCATTATTATTATTATTATTATGTATTATATAATTATTCTCTTTTCTCCTTTGCTCTTATATTGTGCTTTTCTTCTTTTCTCTTCATTTCGTTTTTCCTCTGTTTTCTTTTTTTCTCCCCTCTCTCTCTCTCTCTCTCTCTCTCTCTCTCTCTCTCTCTCTCTCTCTCTCTCTCTCTCTCTCCCTCTGAAGTGTGGTTAGTCAGTGGAAGTGAGCGGTGGTCCGTGGTGGGCTGAGTTCAGAGGGGAAGGAGGTAGAAATCTATTATTGTGCAGCGCACCTAAAAGCAATCCAAACTTATTAATATTTAATCAGCTTTTCTTTATCTTTTAATCAGGTTCTGAGGAAAGTGAGTGTGGAGAGGGAGAGAGAGAGAGAGAGAGAGAGGGAGGGAGGGAGGGGGTGAATTAAGAGAGAAATAAAAAAGGAGAAAATCATTTTAATGAAATGAACTGCTGTGCCGTATCATTAGTGTGCTGTGGAGCATGAGAGCGAGAGAGAGAGAGAGAGAGAGAGGGAGAGAGAGAGGGAGAGATAGAGTGAGAGTGAGAGAGATATATTTGATATACTTTCTGTTTTTTTTTTTGTTTATTTTTATTTTGGTTTTATTTTTTTCCTTCTTAATTATATAAATTTATTTGAACTTTTTTCTTTATTGTTAAATATGGCATGAATATATCAAACAGCTGTTGTTTTATTATTATATTTTATTGTATATTTGTCTGTCACAACGACTGTGTGGATCAAATGAACATTATAGAGGCTTTTTAAATGAAACAGTAGAAGCCATATCGCCCCCTACACTTCCTGTAGTGTATTACAGTCTGTCAGAGTGACTGTGTGGATCATATGAACATTATAGAGGCTTTTTAAATGAAACAGTAGAAGCCATATCGCCCCCTTCACTTCCTGTAGTGTATTACAGTCTGTCAGAGTGACTGTGTGGATCATATGAACATTATAGAGGCTTTTTAAATGAAACAGTAGAAGCCATATCGCCCCCTACACTTCCTGTAGTGTATTACAGTCTGTCAGAGTGACTGTGTGGATCATATGAACATTATAGAGGCTTTTTAAATGAAACAGTAGAAGCCATATCGCCCCCTACACTTCCTGTAGTGTATTACAGTCTGTCAGAGTGACTGTGTGGATCATATGAACATTATAGAGGCTTTTTAAATGAAACAGTACAAGCCATATCGCCCCCTTCACTTCCTGTGGTGTATTACAGTCTGTCAGAGTGACTGTGTGGATCATATGAACATTATAGAGGCTTTTTAAATGAAACAGTAGAAGCCATATCGCCCCCTACACTTCCTGTGGTGTATTACAGTCTGTCAGAATGACTGTGTGGATCATATGAACATTATAGAGGCTTTTTAAATGAAACAGTAGAAGCCATATCGCCCCCTTCACTTCCTGTAGTGTATTACAGTCTGTCAGAATGACTGTGTGGATCATATGAACATTATAGAGGCTTTTTAAATGAAACAGTAGAAGCCATATCGCCCCCTACACTTCCTGTGGTGTATTACAGTCTGTCAGAATGACTGTGTGGATCATATGAACATTATAGAGGCTTTTTAAATGAAACAGTAGAAGCCATATCACTTCTACAGATTTAGACTTAAAGAATCAGATTAAAGAGTCAAACCTACAGAATCAGACATGAAGAATTAGACTTAGAACTGGACCTAAAGAAACAGAGATAAAGAATCAGGCCTGCAGAATCAGACCTAAAGAATCAGACATGAAGAATCAGACCTACAGAATCAGACTTAAAGAATCAGAGCTAAAGAATCAGACCTACACAATCAGACCGAAAGAATCAAACATAAAGAATCAAACCTACAGAATCAAACATGATTCAGATATAATAAGACCTTCAGAATCAGACCTAAAGAATCAGACAAACAGGCATTGAGTTTTTCACACCACGTCGTACGTCTTTACTTATTAACGTCAGACACAGACTCAAAAAGAAGGTCCAGCTCGATGTTTAAGACTCAAATGATCTCAGAATCAACATCAACATACTGATGAGGATGTGAAGACAATAGTAGATAATTCACTCACATCCTCAGAAGACGCTCCTTCACCACGTTTACACTGAGTTCACTTTGAGTTCTCTTACAGCCTCACAAAACTCAGATTTATCTGCTCAACCAACATTAGAAAAATGTTGTTCCATGTGTTGCGTGCAATTACTAATCACATTGATTAAACATGAAATGTTTCTGCAGCACTGATGAAACGTTGATTAAAAATGTATTAAATGTTAAGTAATTGTTGATGCAGCACCGATTAATTGTTGATTAAACATTAATTAAATGTCAAACATTGACCAACTACTAAAGAAATATTGATTAAACATTTATTAATATTGTTTAATCAAAAGTTTTAATCAAATATTGATTAATAGTTGATTAAATTTTAAACTAATGCAGCATTGATGAAACATTGATTAAATGCCGATTAAACATTAATAAAATGTTAATTAAATGTTTGGCAGCCCTGATGAAACGTTGATTAAACATCAAATAAATGTTAAGTAAACATTGCAGCACTGATGAAACGTTGATTAAACATTAAATGTTGAAGCTGCACTAATGAAATGTTGATTGAATGTCAATTAAATGTTAAGTAAACGTTGACGAAGCACTGATGAAACGTTGATTAAACATTAATTAAATGTCGATGCAGCACTGATGAAACGTTGATTAAACGTTAATTAAATGTCGATGCAGCACTGATGAAACGTTGATTAAACATTAATTAAATGTCGATGCAGCACTGATGAAACGTTGATTAAACGTTAATTAAATGTCGATACAGCACTGAAGAAACGTTGATTAAACAGTAATTAAATGTCGGTGCAGCACTGATGAAACGTTGATTAAACATTAATTAAATGTTGATGCGGCACTGATGAAACGTTGATTAAACGTTAATTAAATGTTGATACAGCACTGAAGAAACGTTGATTAAACAGTAATTAAATGTCGGTGCAGCACTGATGAAACGTTGATTAAACGTTAATAAATGTCGATGCGGTGCTGATGAGACGTTGATTAAATGTCAGTAAACATTGAGTACGACTGAGGAAGTGCTGTGTTCTCTCCAGTTCGTCCCAGTGAGGGGGGATTTTATATGAGTGTGTTTTTGGGGGGATTTTGTTCATATGAATGTGTTTATTGTGTTTGTTGAGTTTTTTGTTTCTTTGTATTCAGTGTTTTCAGAGACTCAATTTTCAGAGAGTCAGTTTTACTATAATCCATCCATCTGACAACCTACACACACACACACACACACACACACACACACACACACACGCGCACACTCACTCTGCATATTAATCAGAAAATTATAACAGAGAGAAGAGAGTACACTCTTTCTCTGTCTCTCTGTCTCTCTCTCCCTCTCTCGGATTATAGACTGTAATTGTAACAGGTGACCTATTTCAGCCCCCAGGGGGCGCTAATCCTGTCCTGCTTTAGATTACAGTGTAATCCAAACAGAGCCGAGCGGCTGCAGCGTGCACACATCCTCTCTGAACCCAATTCACGGTCACAAGACCTTCTGTGATGTAATCAGAGCTTGGTCACAGCTCAACTACCAGAAAGGGGGCGGGGCCTCATTAATCATGTAATCCTATACCGCGAATACAAAGTAAACATGTTCTCTATTATCATTCTCATTATCACACATTGTCTTAGTTAATTTATTTATTAATATTGTTAGTATTATTTTTATCATTATTATCATTATTAAGTCCATAATTGCTGTTTATTCTATAAAACATTTACAGCTTTGCAATTTATATGTTTCCGCAACATTAAGATCAGTAATGTCACTCTGAGCTGAATAGAATAGAACTGGGAGAGAGAGAGAGAGAGAGAGAGAGAGAGAGAGAGAGAGAGAGAGAAAGGCGATACAAAAAGAGAGGGATAAAATAGACAGAGGAAGGAATACATAAAACAAAGAAAGTGGAAAAAAGAGAAAGGACAGAGAAGAGAGAGAGCAAGTGAGCAAGAGACAGAAAGACATGAAGGAGAAAGAGGAAAACGAGAAAGAGCACAAATGAAAGAGGGACAGAAAGGAATAGAAACAAAAGGAGGAAAAAAAGGAAAGAGAAAAGAGTGAGTGAGAGAAAAAAGTAAGAGTGATAGAGAGAGGAAGCACAAGCAGGAGAGAGAATGAAAGAGAAAAGAGCGAGTGAGCAAGAGAAAAACATAAGAGACTGATAGAGAGATAGAAAGAAAGAACATAGATAAAAACAGAAAGAGGAAAAAGAAGGAAAGACGAGTGAGAGAGAGAGAGAGAGGGAGGAAAAGAAGAGATAGGAAGAAAGCACAAGTGAGAGAGAGAGAAGGAATAGATAGAAACAGAAAAAGGACAAAAGGGAAAGAGTGATCACGAGAGTGCACAAGCGGAAGAGAGAAAAAAGAAACGGCACAAGTGAGAGAGAAAGAAAAAAGAAGCACACGCAAAAGAGAAAACGAGAGGAAAAAGAGAGCGAAAGCACAAGCGAGAGAGAGAGAGAAAGAGGGAAAAAGCGAGAAAGCGAAAGAGAGAGAAAGGAAAAAGCGAGAGAGAGAATGCGTGGAAAGAGAGAAAGAGAGAGAGAGAGAGAGAGAATGAATGTAAAATTTCCAATTAGTTCCGGATGAGTTTTGAATGTGCCGCATTTCAAAGCTCCAAAGTTCGTGAAATTAATTTGTAATAACTTCAAATATTTGATGAAGTCGGCGGCGGCGGAACGGCGCTCACTCGGCGGGGAACCGAGGGCCTTAAATATTTCCCTCGGTGTGGAAAAACGCACAATTAACGTAGGATCTCATCCCGAGTAAACTATAATTGAGTTCAGGACGGGAGACGCCTCGAATCCATCTGAGCGCTCAGCGCGGCTCCTCGGCCCGCTCGGCGCTCCTGAGCCGCTCTGCTCGATGAGCTTCTGACAACAAACGTTTCCTTTAGACAGCGAGCGGAACGGTTCTGACGGACCGAGAGCGATTTAGCGTTTGCGCTCAGACAGATTAATGACGGCGACAGTAGCGAACGGCGACGGTGGCGCACGGCGCTAGTCTGCCATATTAATCGCACTGCTCCTCTGCTCGACGGGCCATGATACGCTCGTCCTCATCGCTCTTAGCACATGTTTCCATCCATGCAGCTTCGCTAACATGACAGATCCTTCACCCAGTCCGTCGATCACGATCGATCCACCAACAGAATGTTAGCATTCTGGGGCCGTATTACAGAACCTCCTCTCTTTAGGACGCGAGATCTGACAGGTCAAGAAAAGATCCTTCACAAATTCAAATTACAGAAGCAAATTTGACCCTTTATCTTATCTTACAGCATCTCATCTCCACTTAGGAAATCTTAACCTACTCGATCAGAGTCAACAATCAGCTGACATGTCTGTTGCCTAGCAACCGACCATACATACACACAGCTGAAACGTAAACACGTCATCAAAATAATGTTAAAAATGTGAGTCACAGCTGCTGTTACTGATGTAAAAAAGGCCAAACAAAACTAAAGTGTGAGTAAAGTAAGAGCGCCCCCTGCTGTTTATCTGAGCATCACTGCTCCCCAGTTTCAGTCTCCATTTCCCAAACGCTTTAGCCGAGCGCGCTAACGTTACTCCTCCTAATAAACAGACACACGTTCAGCTCCGTCTCCTCATTATTCACCACCATCACTGTAATATTTCATCATCAACATTAACACACGAAGGTGATCAGAGGGGCGGTGGAGATCGAGTCTGCAGCGTCTGAGATCTTTAAAACGCAGAGTTAGAAAAGAAAATCATCTCACAGTGAAAGCAGCGTTTTACAGTAGAAATAAATGGAGCTCATTATGCTGGTAGTGAACTATGCTGCTGACACAGCTGCCTAAAAACCATAGAAACGGACCTTAAACAGAAGTGAGGACCCTGTTGGGGTTCATCCTAAAGTTAGGACAGGATTTAGGAGGTTTAGTCCAGTTAGGATGTTTGTGTGATGCTGTTTTCTTATCTGGAGTTCATGATGAGATTATGAAGTCAGGAACTGTTATTCTGTAATAGCTGCTGTCCGAAGTCGTCATGGAGACCAAACATGTCTTAATTCCTAAGTTAAGATCTGCTTCTGTAACATGAATTAGTGAAACATCTTATCTTGACCTGTCAGATCTGAACTCAGGACTAAAACAGGGGAGGATTCTGTAAAACGGCCCCTGAATCAGCGTCTGTGTTTTTACAGGCTGGCATTAAACTGGATTTTCTTGGCTTTTCACTGTGTTCTGTTTACTGTCCTTTCAGTTCAGCCTCAACATTCACTACTTTGACTTTTAACATTATAACCGTTGACTTTAACATCATTACTTTACCTGTGATGGAGTGTTTGCCATAGACGTCACGATATTGACCGGCCAGGTCACAGTTTATCATTTTCACCCTCTTTGCAGACGGCCTGAAGCCACAGTTCTCTCCTTTTGCTGTCCTTCACTCTTTGGGGCAGTAAAACAGTCGTGAACTGTATTTTTTATCATTGGAAGAACAAAATGTGATGCAGCAGCTTTTATACATGGTGTCACTAGAATTTCTGATTGGGCACAGTGACCGGTTTTTCACCCAAAGGGGGCGTGGTCATTCGGATGACTGTAAAGTGTCGTACGCTCTCATCCATGCCAGCTAGCATGCCAACTAAATCGGTGCTAACGAGTTAATGCTAATGCCACCAAATCAATGCTGACAGGTCATTACTGATGCCACAGGTTAACATGATGGCAGCCAAACAAGTGCCAGGGCTGCCAACATTATGTTTTTGTGAACATGAGTAAGATTCAAGCATATTTGGCCCTACCTCTACCCGGGAGGTGGGGGGTGGGGGGGTATTGTTGTGCCTTGTTGCTGTGTCTTAGGCTTTCAGGTCAAAGTGGCCCAAATCCAATCTTTGATGTGTGTCTGTGTGTCAGTGTGAACAGATAAACACACTGAATCTGACATTTTCAGTTCTGATTTGAGACACTTTCATATGTGGTACTGAAATCCGATACGTATCCGATCTGTGGCAGTTCGACTCAGTCTGAACAGCCAGATCGGAATTCATGCAACTTTTTTGTCAATCCAGCTCAACATTCGTCATAATTTCCCGCTGCTGAGACTCATAAACATTTGGGCTGATATTTCTGTACAAAGATAAGAAGAGACTCATCGGAAATCCTCCGTGTTTGAAGAGATTTTGATAGAAATGTCCGAACGCGGCCGTAGGAGAACGAGGCTGCAGCGTCAAAGAACAGTTAAAAGTCTGAAAGCAGAGTTTAAAGAATCCGAGGACGCGAACCAAAGAAGTGGCCGCGCCCCTTTTACGGCTTGAACACATTCTGGGTGATGAGCCCAGCTGTCAATCAGTGAAGCTTCATGATGGCTCCTGTGATGCTGGTGAAGATGAAGCTGATCCTCCGGGAGCGACTGGCGTTCGTTGGCAGTCGTGATTGTTTACCTCTGGATGAGCCGTGAAGCAGCGTGAAGCTCTTTTGCACATGCGGATCAGTTTAGGAGCTGATCTGTTCAGACTGATGTCACATATACATCACGTTTAAAAGATTATGTGAACAGCCAAACAAAAAAATGAGATTTGGGCCCTTTTACCTGCTGTGTGAACGTAGCCTTGATCCTGTCTGCACGATAGTGCTACTCTTTCTGCTCACTTTCTGAGTCGTTTCATGAGAGCTGAGACTTTTGATTTTTTTCCACCTCAAATATTACTGAAATGTTGTATGAGCATCAGATCTTTACTCGCGCTCAAATCTGACCTGTTTCCACATCAGCACTACCTAGTCGTTCATGATGAAACTATTACTTTTAAGTACAATATCATATCGCTGTTTTCAGAAGAAAACCTCTCCAAAATGGTAACTTTACAGGAGAAGGAAAAAACATACTTTACTTTTAATGTACGTCAATGGAATCAGAATCTTTTCCAAGTCATTTTGGGCCGTTTCTTTTGGTCCATTTATTATTATGTTTACACACAATTTAAAGGGCAACAGGCATTTTCAAATTATGTCAAAAACTGAAAAACGACAAAAAATGAGATATGAGCTTTTCTTCCGACAGCAGTGATATATACAAATATAATTTGTGCGTAACTTGAGCGTTCAGGTTCATCAGTAGGTCGTTTTAAGGAGAGACGTAAAAATGCGTGAGAAATGTCAAGTGTGGCGTGAAAGCGTGAGATTACCATGCTGAAAAAGGGAGATTAGAAACCATCAGGATTAAAACTAATGGTTTTGCTTTCTAATGGGAATTAGTCTAGTGCAGTGGATCACCTTTTAGACCGAGTGATCAGGTTGATGAATTATCCTCCTCATGCTCAACAGGTGTGTTTAATTTACCAAGGTTGGGGTCATTGCTCCTGGAATCTGCTCTCTTCAGCCATGATATGATAGTTGATTTATTCGAGGTATTAATTTTTAACCACTGTTCCCGGAAAACGCGAGAGATCTACTGATAACGTCTGGAAAGCTCCAGATTGGGAAACGGTGAGCACGAGTTATAGTCAAAGTCAAGTCAAAGCTTATTTATATAGTGCTTTTTACAACAGGTGTTGTCACAAAGCAGCTTTACAGAAAAATCCAGGTCCAAGCCCCTATGAGCGTCGCCAATGGCAACAGTGGCAAGGAAAAATTCCCTAAGTGCAAGAGGAAGAAACACTGAGAGGAACCAAGACTCAAAAGGGGAACCCATCCTCCTCTGGACCACACCGGATAGCAAACAGCTTTAGTGTAAAATATTATAATACAAAAACGGGGAAAAACAGGTGGAGCAACGGTTAATTAGATAGTTTGAGTTTATGCAGCAGCAGCAGGAGGGTCAGTTTATGAGGGTGAGGATTGCACAGTGTTGTACAGCATGAAGCTCAATGGTGGTCAAACCGGTCCAGAAGGCTGGTGAGCAGTGGGCACCCGATCAAGACAGATAACGAACAGCATCAGACCCACAGGATGGGCAGCTGTTCAACTCAGCAGAGAAACACACAGAGAGTCAGTTCTGTAAAGAGAGACTGATCACAGTTTATAGGGTTAACAGAGCAGCAGAGACTCCAGCAGGTCTAGTTATTACAGCCTCACTAAGAGGGAGAAACGGAAGGTGACAGAGTCATGAGGCTCCCTGAGATGTCAGGACCCCTCCACTCCACTGTCAACAAACCTGAGTGAGTGAGTGAGTGAGAGCAGCGGGACGACAATCTACAGGACATAATGAAGTACGGTGTCTGCGTAGACCACACTGTATTTTTTAAAACACAAAACTCCAACTAATTTTATTAAAACAAAATTATGAAAACTCAGATTACGTAAATGACACAATTAAACTTTAGAATTTCAGTTATTCGTTCATTCCTGTTTCAGTGCATGTGGCAAATTTTCCGAGGTCATCTGGCGTACCACAGTTTGAGAACCTCTGGTCTAGTGGTTTCCAAAAGAGACCTCTAGTTTCCTGTAGAACACCTTTAGATCCCAGTAGAAAACCATCAGATGCATTTAGAACCAGCCACTGGTCACCTGTTAAACCGTTAGGATCCTTTACACTGTGATTGCCAACCCATTAAAAAAGACAAAACACATTACAAAACCATCAGGAACCAACAGAAACACTCCAATAGTGTCTCTGGGTAGATCTAATGCGTGAATGCATGAGAGTTGGCAGCCCTGCAGTGCTAACAAGTTAATGCTAATGGTGTCAGTTAGCATGATGTTAACCAAATCGGTGCTATTGAGTTAATGTTGTTAGCATAAATAAAGCCGGTCATTCAGCTCAAGCCAATCTAACAACAGCACTTTCAACTAAGTCAGCTTTTATTAGGCCTGTTATATATTTTCTCTCAAAAACTATGCAAGACAGTGATCTGGGTGGTCCGAGGGTGGTGCAGCTGTGGCATACAGTCAGCGGGGTCCCGACCTTATCAGCCAGCGCAGTGATATACGCTGCTATCTGGACTGTTTAGTAACTCAGCTCTCCAACGTAAAACACCTTGTTTTGGTTGAACCTTTTTATGTGTTCGGAAGCGAAAAGTCCGGAGAAGATTGAAGTCACTTCAAGCTCGTCTGGATGACACAGATGCTCGCGGTGTGACAGGATCAGATTCATCTGTGAAGGCTTTCAGTCAGCCAGGTCATCAAAGTGTCTGGGAGCAGTACGTGAAGGCCGCTGGACTTGCGGTTTAATCTTGAGGACGTTTCACGGCTCATCTCTGGGTCTTCAGCTCAGACTCAGCTGACATTTTTTACACATGTAATTCAATTTCATGGCCTGAAGCAACAAATTTTTACAGTCAGTATCTCTAAAAGCGTAGATTATAACACACAGCTGGTAAAATCCATGTGGTGCTAGTTTACAAGCTTATTACAATTATTACAGTTGATAAATCCACCACTACTTCATTAACTTGATGCAGTTATTAGAATGAGCTAAGAATGTATGTGGTGCTAGTTTGTTACAGTTATTACAGTTAGCAGGAGAAATCCATTTGACTTTATTTTGCTCACTTATTACAATTTGTAAGAAATCCAGTTGAGGCAAGTTCATTACCTTTTTCCAGTTCAGCCAGAAACCAGCAAGAAATTGCTACAACACTATTTTGTTAGCTTTGTACAGTTAACAGGAAATCCATATGATGATGAATCATCAGTTTAGTTATTCCAATAAGTAAGAAATCTATGCGTGCTAGAATATTACAGTACATTTAGTATGAAATCTATGTGGTGCTAGATTATTACAGTACATTTAGCAAGACAACCATGTGGTGCTAGATTATTACAGTACGTTTAGCAAGACATCCATGTGGTGCTAGATTATTACAGTACGTTTAGCAAGAAAACTATGCAGTGCTAGATTATTACAGTACATTTAGCAAGACATCCATGTGGTGCTAGATTATTACAGTACGTTTAGCAAGAAATCCATGTGGTGCTAGATTATTACAGTACGTTTAGCAAGAAATCCTATGCAGTGCTAGATTATTACAGTACATTTAGCAAGACATCCATGTGGTGCTAGATTATTACAGTACGTTTAGCAAGAAATCCATGTGGTGCTAGATTATAACAGTACATTTAGCAAGAGATCCATGTGGTGCTAGATTATTACAGTACGTTTAGCATGAAATCTATGTGGTGCTAGATTATTACAGTACGTTTAGCAAGACATCCATGTGGTGCTAGATTATTACAGTACGTTTAGCAAGAAATCCATGTGGTGCTAGATTATTACAGTACATTTAGCAAGAGATTCATGTGGTGCTAGATTATTACAGTACATTTAGCAAGAGATCCATGTGGTGCTAGATTATTACAGTACATTTAGCAAGACATCCATGTGGTGCTAGATTATTACAGTACGTTTAGCAAGACATCCATGTGGTGCTAGATTATTACAGTACGTTTAGCAAGACATCCATGTGGTGCTAGATTATAACAGTACATTTAGCAAGAGATTCATGTGGTGCTAGATTATTACAGTACGTTTAGCAAGAGATCCATGTGGTGCTAGATTATTACAGTACCTATAGCAAGACATCCATGTGGTGCTAGATTATTACAGTACATTTAGCAAGAAATCCATGTGGTGCTAGATTATAACAGTACGTTTAGCAAGAAATCCATGTGGTGCTAGATTATTACAGTACCTTTAGCAAGACATCCATGTGGTGCTAGATTATTACAGTACATTTAGCAAGAAATCTATGTGGTGCTAGATTATTACAGTACGTTTAGCAAGAAATCTATGTGGTGCTAGATTATTACAGTACATTTAGCAAGAAATCCATGTGGTGCTAGATTATTACAGTACCTATAGCAAGACATCCATGTGGTGCTAGATTATTACAGTACATTTAGCAAGAAATCTATGTGGTGCTAGATTATTACAGTACGTTTAGCATGAAATCTATGTGGTGCTAGATTATTACAGTACATTTAGCAAGACATCCATGTGGTGCTAGATTATTACAGTACATTTAGCAAGAAATCTGTGGGGCTAGATTATTACAGTAGTTTAGCAAGACATCCATGTGGTGCTAGATTATAACAGTACATTTAGCAAGAAATCCATGTGGTGCTAGATTATAACAGTACCTTTAGCAAGAAATCCATGTGGTGCTAGATTATTACAGTACATTTAGCAAGACATCCATGTGGTGCTAGATTATTACAGTACATTTAGCAAGACATCCATGTGGTGCTAGATTATTACAGTACCTTTAGCAAGACATCCATGTGGTGCTAGATTATTACAGTACATTTAGCAAGAAATCTGTGTGGTGCTAGATTATTACAGTACGTTTAGCAAGACATCCATGTGGTGCTAGATTATTACAGTACATTTAGCAAGACATCCATGTGGTGCTAGATTATTACAGTACATTTAGCAAGAAATCCATGTGGTGCTAGATTATTACAGTACGTTTAGCAAGAAATCTATGTGGTGCTAGATTATTACAGTACATTTAGCAAGACATCCATGTGGTGCTAGATTATTACAGTACGTTTAGCAAGACATCCATGTGGTGCTAGATTATTACAGTACATTTAGCAGGACACCCACGTGGTTCCAGACTATTACAGTACATTTAGCAAGAAATCCATGTGGTGCTAGATTATTACAGTACATTTAGCAAGAGATCCATGTGGTGCTAGATTATTACAGTACATTTAGCAAGACATCCATGTGGTGCTAGATTATTACAGTACATTTAGCAAGACATCCATGTGGTGCTAGATTATAACAGTACATTTAGCAAGAAATCCATGTGGTGCTAGATTATTACAGTACATTTAGCAAGACATCCATGTGGTGCTAGCTTATAACAGTACATTTAGCAAGAAATCCATGTGGTGCTAGATTATTACAGTACATTTAGCAAGAGATCCATGTGGTGCTAGATTATTACAGTACATTTAGCAAGACATCCATGTGGTGCTAGATTATTACAGTACATTTAGCAAGAAATCCATGTGGTGCTAGATTATTACAGTACATTTAGCAAGACATCCATGTGGTGCTAGATTATTACAGTACATTTAGCAAGAAATCTATGTGGTGCTAGATTATTACAGTACATTTAGCAAGTAATCCATGTGGTGCTAGATTATAACAGTACATTTAGCAAGAAATCTATGTGGTGCTAGATTATTACAGTACATTTAGCAAGACATCCATGTGGTGCTAGATTATAACAGTACATTTAGCAAGAAATCCATGTGGTGCTAGATTATTACAGTACATTTAGCAGAAATCTATGTGGTGCTAGATTATACAGTACATTTAGCAAGAATCCATGTGGTGCTAGATTATTACAGTACTTTAGCAAGAAATCCATGTGGTGCTAGATTATTACAGTACATTTAGCAAGAAATCCATGTGGTGCTAGATTATTACATTTAGCAAGAAATCCATGTGGTGCTAGATTATTACAGTACATTTAGCAAGAAATCCATGTGGTGCTAGATTATTACAGTACATTTAGCAAGAAATCCATGTGGTGCTAGATTATTACAGTATGTTTAGCAAGTAATCCATGTGGTGCTAGATTATTACAGTACATTTAACAGGAGATCCATGTGGTGCTAGTTGGCTAACTTATTACAATGACTGTAAATAACAGCCAGCTAGTTGGCTGGTTTATAATAAGTCGCAGGAATTGAATGTGCTGCCAGTTGACCAACGTTAAGGAAGTTTAATTGTTATGATAAATATCTCAGCAGGAGTTTGAGGCCCTGCAGTCCACAGCTGGCAGATGTTCAGCGGTTCTCAGGCTTTATTTGAAGCAGGTCTAGTTTGTGCTCCACCTGTTTTCCTGTAGAGTGGACGAGGCGTCCGAAGGTTCCAGAAAGCAGATGAAACGTGTACACAGCGTGTTCCCGCTCTCCCTGCAGCCGTGCTGAATTATAATGAAGTGAGAAGTGCAGTGAAGTGCGTTTGAAGGCAGCCGTGTAATGTGCATAATTTATCAATCACTTCAGTTCTCCTTCAAGCGCTGAGACGAGAGGGTTTGTGTTCTGTTTTGTGATACAGAGTTAAACAACCTGTGTGTTCTGAAAGCGCTTGAGAATTGCTGAGGAACTTGAAGGGGAATTCCACCAATTTTTCCAAAATTCCCCATAACTGAGTGTGTGAGATGTAAACAGAGTGATTCAGAGCGGTTTGGGGTGAAATGGTTCAGATGTCTTCACAGTGGTGGTGATAGGAACCAGGGGTCGCCATGACTACAACACAAATATAGACATTTTATTTACTATCCAGAACCACCAGTGAACCTACACGAGTCTTCTGAGTGTTTATATGGAATGTTGATGATGGAAAAATAGTGGAAAATCTGGAATAATAAGTTTTATTTTGGGGACTATTTTGCCTCACAGCGCCCTGCATGTATCCCTCCACCATGAATGGAGTTTAGGTTCTCAAAACTATCATAAAACAGTGTCTCAGTCATCAGGCAGTGAATTCATAACCATTTCATGTAGAAACTTTCTGTGAGGGAGCTTTTAGAGGGGGACGTCTGGTTCCTATCACCACCACTGTGAACAATTTTGACTCGGTAAGTTTCTCTAGAACAGAGCATTTCACACCAAACCGCTCTGAACGACACTGTTTACATCTTGACCGTTTAATTATGCAGAAAAATTGAAAAAGCACGTTTAACAGTGTTTATAAATTCTTGTTATGATGGGCATTCGTGTTTATTCTGTCCTCTTTTCACTCTAAATTGCGTTCCTACTTGTTTTCCGAGACTTGCAGATTGCAATTCTTCTTTGTTTTTCTTTTCTTTTTGGCGTGTAATAATAAGCGTGTCTGTCAGTCTGCGGTTTATAACGCTGCCAGCTCTTGTCATTTTTCACTTTTCCGCTTTACCTTTTTCATTACCACTGTCAGGGACACGTTACAATGCCAACAGTTGCCATGGAGAGAAAAAAAAAGCAGTAAAACTCTCTGTTCTCTAAATGTCAGGGATCGGAAGTGCTCAGATACACGCTGTCATCTTTTGGAGAAGCTCAGTTCAGCTTAAAGACCTTGAAAGATCTCCTCTTTTTCATTCTTTCTTTCATTCGCAAACTCCTCCTTGGCAGTCTGGAGAGATTTTGTCTATTTTTTATTTTATTTGTTTACTTTTTTTCTCCTTTTCTCTGAAAATCGCTGGAATGGATGTTGGAAAATTGGCTTGATGGGGCTTTGTGACGTCCGTATGTCAGTACAGCAGGTGTGAAGATCCTCAAGCTTTTGTGGATAAATGAGGCTCCTGGTGAAACATCACCGCAAGAGCTGAAGTGTTCTCCGTCTGATCTTCAGCGAGAGTTAGCTTAGCACGAAATCAGCGCCAGATTCAAGGACGATGCTGCAAATTCCTGTTTAAAAATACATTTAAAACGTTCTTCGTTGTCTGCAACTAGCATTTTCAACTTGGAGTGAAGCCTAATGAGCAGGAAGGTCACCAACTCCTGATCGTAATGGATCTGTTTGACAGAACACTCTTTAAAAAGATGGTTCTTCAAGGGTTCTTTAACCTTTTCAACTCCTTGGGACCACCGGTGGTTCCAAAACGCACTTCGTCATATTCTTCATAACTTTCATATTTCATAAGCTTCATTCGAAAGGTGGGGGTCGTATGAGAGCTGTAACTGTCTTCTTTCCAGTCAAATAGATGGGTGATGTAATTTTAAAGCCTTATAATAAACGAAGCTGAACTCACAATTTTTTTTTTCCACTTTAACATTTACAGCATTTAGCGGACGCTCTTATCCAGAGTGACTTACAAAAAATGCTTTGTCTATCTAGAGAAAGTGTCTTTGCTAGTCACCATTAGGTTAAAGAGAAAGCCAGTCCTGAGCTCAGATACTGCTACAAACGAAAAGTCCCTGTTAATACCTAGAAAAAAGGAACAGAGTTGAACACAGAGCAGTTCAGTATAATACAGTACAATACACTACATAAGTGCAGTGCAATACATTACAATAAATACTTAACTAACTGCTCATTTAAGTGCTGTATAAAGAGGCGGTCTTCAGTCTGTGTTTGAAGACCGTGAGAGACTCTGCTGTTCGGACAGCCAGTGGGAGTTCGTTCCACCACCTGGGCTCCAGTACAGAGAAAAGTCTTGATGCTCGTCTTCCACGCATCTTGAAGGATGGCGGGTCAAGCCGAGCTGTACTTGAAACCTGAAGGGCTCGAGGTACAGTTCGGGTTTTGACCATTGCCATCGGGGGGGGAGGGGCTGGTCCGTTTTTGGCTTTGTAGGCATCAGCGTTTTAAATCTGATGAAGCTACAGGAAGCCAGTGAAGGGAGAGCAGCAGTGGGGTGACGTGAGGAAGATTAAGGACGAGCCGTGCTGCCGCATTCTGGATGAGTTACAGAGGCTTGATGGCCGCATAGGAAGAGCAGCCAGCGAGCTGCAGTAGTCAAGCCTTGAGATGAACGAGCACCTGGGTGGCCTCTCGAGAGAGGAAGGGTCGGATCCTCTGGATGTTGTGCAGGAGAAACCTGCATGACCGAGTCAGGTTCAGTATGAGCTGAGGACGATAACTGGCCATCCAGAACCACGCCAAGACTTCTTGCCTCTACAGACAGAACAATCAGAGAGTTCTCGAATGAGATGGAAGATCATGATGAGGACCTGTAGTTGCAGGGATGAATAGCAGCTCAGTCTTGCTAGAATTGAGCTTCAGGTGGTCGGCTGCCATCCAGGACGAGATGTCAGTCAGACATGCTGCATACAAAATCAAAGCTAAAGAAAGTCTCAACTCAGTCTACCTTTTCCAGCAGAAAGACAAAATTCAAGTAGAAGACAGGCACACATTCTTCCAGGGAATACCTCCTCAGTTTATCAGCCTTGTGACTGACCCAGCCTCTACAATTCACACCTTTGGCTAACCTGAAACCACACCTGAAACTAGTAATCACAATTAAGCAATTACATTTACAATTAATTACAATTAGGCACTTTTCTACTGAAAGTCGACCCGCTTTTCCACAAATCTGGGCTATAAACTATAAACAGATGGCGTCTCTTCAGTGATCTGCTCTGTAAAAATTACTTTTTTAAAAAAATACAAAGAGCGTCTAAGATTTCTGGCTTTCAGCAGTAAATTGTAAGCATACAGCAATATGTGTGATCATAAAACACATGTTCTGTTAATTTGAGGGGAGCTTTTACAAAATAAATGAATAAAATAAAAATTCAAATTTATTTCATGCAGTTACTGAATAATTTATGATTTGGTCATGTAAAGATGGTCAGATGGAAAAACTAAAATATACCCTGTAGAATAAGAGGTTAAACAGTTTTGTCCATGGTGAAATGGTTCTTAAGATTGATGGAGAATATGTTGTATATGGTTCTATACAGAGGGTTCTATATAGCACTAGAAAGGGTTTTGTCTTGTAACAACACAAGAACCCGTTTTGGTACCATTTAGAATATAAAACACATTGAAAACAATGTATTATTTTGACAATTGTAATTTTTGGCCAGATCAGTGCTATAAGGTTAAAGCTAATGCTACCAAATCAGTGCTAACAGGTTAAAGCTAATGCTACCAAATCAGTGCTAACAGGCTAATGCTAATACTGCCAGTTATCATGACATTGACAAAACCGGTACTAAATTAATGCTAATGTTGCCAGTTAGCATGGTGGCAACTAAATCAGTGCTATTGCGTTAATGCTAATGCTACTAATTAGCATGATAGCAACCAAATCAGTGCTATTGAGTTAATGCTAATGCTACCAATTAGCATGATAGCTTGAGTTTAAATATATCGGAACATAATCCTTCTGAAGATCTGAAGACTTCATTGTTTTTTAAATAGTTTTTTTAATGTGGGAGTTTAATCAAATTCAGTAAAATGGTTTGCACTTAAACTGGTTTTATTTTATTAAACTGTTAAACTATGATTTTGTCCAGCAGAGGGCGCTGCTGCTGGTCTCTACTGACCACTTCTACCACTCGCTCACCTAGTTTTACAGAACACTGCTGTGTAAAACTCCACTAGAAGCTCACAAGTGTGAACTGAGTCCACAGCATCACCACAAACGTCTTTTCAGGACTCGAGGTGACCCAGGGGTTAAAGCAGGGGGGAGTTACAGGACCTGAATCGCTCCACCAGGTGATCGGTGGGCTCTGATTCATACCTGCATATAGTCTACCCGAATGTAGCACCATGAGATACAAACAGAGCATCGTTTTTAAACTACGTCACTTTTTCAGTCTCCATACATGACATATGGCGTATGCTGATAGCAGCATCTATGTCCAGACCTGGAGCTGCCCAGCGGTGAGTTTAGGGTCTGGACATTGGGCTACGGCCACGGGGCTTTTTGCTGTAGCCACAGGTCTCTTTTTACTGCCAACATATTTAATATATTTTAATATATATTCCTGCCTGAGCCGCTAGACTTAGTGACTCTTGAGGCCCTTTTTAACTGAATGACTTTATTTCTAAAAAGTGATCAGCGACAAATCTCGCGAGGGGGAAAGCAAGAAATATAATCTAATAGGACTATTGTAATATATTCCCTTGCATGCTGACCATTGTCTTTATTAAATGTGTTTCATAGTTGACCATCTTCCCTCTACATGGTAGCCACTGTATGATTTTCTGACATGGTTTACTAAGTTACTTAGTTAATACCCAGTTTTGTTACTGTAGTTTAGTACAGTACAGCAGTTATCATGGTCAAAATACAGGAAACTGGAACTGCCTCCCTTTTATTTCAACGATAAAAATACTGAATATTTTTATAATATATTGACCGCCAAACTGGAAATGTCCCCAGTTTTCATTTCAGAAATCTGGTCCCCTTACTTTGTAGAGTGGCTAATTGCTATCTGTAATAGCACCACTAGTCCTGTGGTTCCTGCGCCGCTGTGAGAGGAACAGTACAGATGGTTCTTCTCCCACTGATTCCCACTGATGAGGCACCTCACCTCAGCACACATAATGATGGAGTGAGGTTCTGGGCAGGAACTTGTGTCTTTTCATTCCCTGGTGGCTAATTTTCTGCAGTGTGTCTATTGCTAGCGGCATGCTTTTTAGCTGTAGGTGGGCATACAGCGGGGGGTCCGAGGAAGAGCCTTGAGGTTTATAGCAGCACTGTTTCTACAGGGAACCAATCAGCCTGAGTGGAGCTCTGAATAAAACAGCAGAGCTTGGCGCAGTTTGACAGCAGGGTTATTTGTCCTGGAAGTGCGGGGTCAGGAGACGCTAATGGATGCTAATTTGATGCGTGTAGCTGCACAGTCTAGAACACAACCTCGCAACCTCTCTAACTGGACACTGAGCTCTGTTTTCTAACTCAGCCATTGTGCCAAAGCAGCCTGTCCAGAAATGAGGGTCTCCTAATGAGCACCGCCGAGGAGCCGGATCAGACGAGACAGGAGCTTTACTGATGTTAGACGCTACGCAGGATGTTAGTATGAAGCAGATACAGACGACCAACACACAGGTCAGGAGTTAATGGAGCAGTGGACAGGGCGTACGGTTGCTTAGAGACCATGAGGACAGGAATTCATAAAGTGAGACAGTATTGATTAATAAATCTGGAGTGACCAATAGAGGCTGAAGCATCATGAAAGGTCGCCAGAGGAACATCAGCACCACTCAGGTCTGGACCAGAGAAGATAGATAGACAGACAGAAAGATGTATATAGATAAATAGATGGATAGACAGACAGATGAATATGAAGACAGATAGACAAAAAGACAGGTAGACAGACAGATAGATAGATAGATAGGTAGATAGACAGACAGACAGATATACAAATAGATAGGTAATTGATAGATACATAGATAGACAGACAGACACATAGGTAGATAGACAGACAGATAGATAGACAGGTAGACAGATAGATAGATAGATAGATAGATAGATAGATATACAGACAGGAAGACAGATAGTCAGACAGGTAGACAGATAGATAGATAGATAGATAGATAGATAGATAGATAGATAGATAGATAGATAGATAGACAGACATACAGACAGACAGGTAGATAGATAGATAGACAGAGAGATAGACAGACAGATAGATAGATAGACAGGTAGCTAAATGGACAGACAGATAGACAGACAGACAGGTAGATAGATAGATAGATAGATAGATAGATAGATAGACAGGTAGCTAAATGGACAGACAGATAGACAGACAGACAGGTAGATAGATAGATAGATAGATAGATAGATAGACAGACAGACAGACAATTGGACAGAGAGATAGACAGAGTGATACGTAAGTAGATAGATAGGTATACAGACAGACAGTAGATAGATAGATAGACAGACAGATTGACAAATAGACAGATAGACAAGCAGACAGACAGGTAGAGTGACAGATAGAAAGATAGAAGGATGGACAGACTTTTGTGTGGTGAGTAACAAATTTCTAGCAGAATATTTTAACACATCAGTCGTAAAGTTATTGGACACATAAACCACAGACAGTAATCCAGTAATCTGGAGTCATTTTTAAAGTAACCCTCCCACCCCTGGTTATACGCTACACTAATCAAGTGAACAGCACAGGTAGCAGCATTTTTACTGCATCATAGCTCAGATTGGGGCTGTAATGTCGTGTTAAAATGCACAACATGACAGCAGCTGGTTCTGCTCAGAGGAACAAGCTGCTGACATCTTCAGCCCATCAGCCTCAGACTGATCACCCAGTCAATAACACCACAGCGAACGATCCACAGTTAAACAAACGTCTATACCATTAATGGGGCCCCCAGTGAAGACGCTATGTGCTAATTTAGCACTGAGGACGTTGCCGAGGTGCTGTGGTATCTTCATATAGATCTGGGTGGAGCTGGTGAGACCCCCCCCCATCAGCAGGCATGTTCTCAGAAGCGCCGGGCCGAGTCGATGGGGGATTTTGGCTGCTCTTTTTGAGCTCGGCAGGTTTTAAGTGTTTATCCTCCTCTCTCAGGATTGCTTGTTCATGTGGCCCTCGTTTTTCTGTCTGAGGTTTTTTTTCCCATTGATCTGTCCATCCTTTCTGAGCACATCAAAGCTAAGCGAATGCTTGAAATTTCCCACAGTTGCTATTAACGAAATTACAGCCTGCTCTCCGCAGCTGGGAGCGCTTCCGCCGCTGTCTCTCTGTCTCTCTGTCTCACTGTCTCCTGAAGTACCTCAGACTTTTCTGCGTCTCCACGGGGGGCTTAAATATAAAGCAGCTGTTTGGTAAAGTATGAATTTCAGACTTTGATTCTTTTCAGGGACGCAGTGATATGGAAACTCTGGGCTGATCCCGATATCTGATATTTTACATGTACATACATCAAAACATGGCGCCAGTGCTCGTGCTCCATCAAGCACTGTTCAGTTCTTTAGTGTGCCACTCAGCATTTTGCCATTGATACATTAAATTAAAGCCGTCTCAAGAGCACAGAAAGCCACAGGAGATCACATGTAACTTCAAATTTACACAGAGAAAGGCAGCCAGTCTTTTAGGTAAACAGACAGATGCTAACAGTAACTTACCTCAGCTAACGTTGCTAGTCTAGCCGTTTTCAGCTCGCATCTATCATCTGGAAAACAGCCAGCATGTGTAGAGGCAGTAAATGGGTTCCAAGTATGGAGAGATGCTCAACACTTTTTTTTCATTCAGTTTATACCAGTAGAGTGTAAAAATCAACGTGAACCTGGTGTTCATCAACACTCCCTGCTGGTGCCACTAGAAAGTAACTGCTGCACCATTTAATGTAGAGCAGGAAAATTCGAACAAGAAGGTAGAGAATAGTAAACTTCAGCTTCGTAGTTTTAATGCTGGTAGTGTTTTTTATAGGGAAATTTAAGCTATCAAAACATCCTACCTGATGCTGATGCTTTTTTTAAAAAGCAAATATCGGCTGATACCAATATGATTTTGATATCATTGTGCATCCCTAATTTTTTGGTTTTAGCTCAGGAGCTATAACGTTTAGGGCAGCCAACAAGTAATGGTAGCTGATTAGCATTACCATGCCTAAAACCTCAATCATGTGTTGTTCAGTAATCACTAATAGCAGGCTTTCTAAAAGCTAGTAAATACCAGTGTTTGACTGGTAAAACCCCAGTTTATCTTGTTGGACACATATATTGAGCCCATATTCATTAAAGTTGTGTATCTGATTGTAAAAATTAGCACACGCAAATTCACCCACAATTTTGTGATTGATCAGTTTCATCTGTATGATCAAATGAAAAATCAACCTGAAAAAATGCTTGATTAACTAGACAAAACTATTCTCAGAATCATCCATAATATCAATAATTAGAATAATACACTAATAATTTATGTGCATGGCAATCCAGTACAAAAGTGGATGTTCTTATTTTACATTCACACTGATATAAACAAATGCTGCAATTATTCCGTTTTCCATTTAAAGACATATTACACTGTGCTTTTGTTTTATACTACTGACCCCGCCCACAAAATACAAAGTACAAAACACAGTTAGTGTCACACAGTGCAGTAATACAGCATTTAATTATGTTATTTTATTCTACGCAATCACGTCATTCTCCCATCTTAAAAGCACGAAGACATTTTGTTTATTTCACATTTAATTCTTTACAGTGGTCGAAATTTGAACACTATAAAGTTTCGCCAGTAGGGGGAGCAGTGCGCTGCTCCACCTCTAACTCAGCCTATAAGCACAGGTGTTTCGCTGAACACTGTGAAACATCTGCATGAATTAGGGTGTGCTTTATGTAAATGATATGTAAATTAGGTGCTGGTAGGCTGGCACTTGATTTCACGCACTGAAGCTGATTGCACTCAAATCTCTGTTCATTTCCACGTCATAAAAAAGTTTCATGAATCTGATGCAGAGTAGTTCGTGCATTATTAAAGGCACTCAAATCCGCGCTCCTGTTCAGGCACCTTTGATGGATAAATCATGCCAAAGAAACTAAAATAGCTTGTATGACCTCATTTAAGGAACTATTAGATCTGCCTCAACGTTTATAACTGCATTTAGACATGCAGCTGTGGTGCTAAAACTAAAGAAGCACCAATCCTGTCTTGGCTGATCGACTGCGTTTGCAGTAAGAGGCTGAAACTGGATGATTTAGATTTGCTTTACATTTAAAACCCGTGAATTAAAGATGGAGGCTAACCGAGCACTTTCCTCCGGCGCCTTCAGCGCATTATAAAGCTCCGTGAGCTCTGGGCGCACTGAGGTTTACTGAAAGATAGTTTAATGCGTAATCAATGCAGATACAAATGGACTTTCTCAAACAGGTAATTAAAAGCCAATAGGAGCGCAGGGCTCCATGCATAACCTCTGAAAGTTGGAGGCAGATTAATAGGTGAATAAATGCAGCCACGGCGAGTCTGTCCACTCGTTCTAGCGGCTCCATGAATTAATAACCCCCTAAACCCCCCCCAGGAGGTTCTCACACATTGATTTACATTGCGCTGTGTCAATTAGCCCCTTCATTTAGCTCCTCCTGGTGCAATTACCTCGGGCGCGCTGCATAAAGTTTGGCTTAATTTGTGTTTGTTGTGGCCCTAAAAAGAAAAAAAAATCCATTAAGTCGTCATTTATATGCAGATAAACACTCGGTTCTCTTCTCGGTTCTGTCCACGTACAGGAGAGCGAGATCAGAATGTAGGAGTCGGTATGTCTGACCGATGGAGGACGTTCCTCTCAGAGCTGCAGGAGAACTTAAACAGCTCAGCTCAGCGTTACGGCAGCCTGAGATTAACGTCACGGAAACGTGATATTATATCTCTATTTCTCTCTCTCGCTTCTCTCTTTCTCTTCTTCTTTCTCTCTATTCTGTCTCTATTCTCTCTCTGTTCTCTCTGTCTCTCTGTCTCTATCTCTCTCTCTTGTTCTCTCTGCTCTTGTTCTTCTCCCTCTCTATTCTGTCTCTATTCTGTCTCCATTCCCTCTCTCTCTCTTTTGCTTTCTGCTCTCTCTCTCTTCTCCCGGTCTCTCTTTTCTCTCTTTCTCTTCTCTGTTCTCTCTCTTTCACTGACCCTTCACTCTTTCCTTCACTTCTGTCTCTCTCTTCTTCTTTC
The DNA here is from genome assembly GCF_904425465.1 of Colossoma macropomum. NCBI lineage: Eukaryota > Metazoa > Chordata > Actinopteri > Characiformes > Serrasalmidae > Colossoma > Colossoma macropomum. The sequence goes on from NW_023494790.1 coordinate 4,253,808, forward strand.
TCTCTCTGTCTATTCTCTCCTTCTCTTCTCTCGCCTTTGTCCCGCTCTTCTTTTCCTCTCTTGCTTTCTATTCTCTCTCTCTTCTCCCTCTCTCTCTTTTCTCTTTTTCCCTTTCTCTCTGTTCTCACTCTGTCTCTCATTTTCTCTTCACTCGCTCCCTCCATTCTGTCAGCCTTCTCCTTTCTTACTTTGATTTCTCGATCTGTTTTCTCTCTTCTTCTCTTTCTCTTTTCTATTATTCTCTTGTGTCTTGTTCTCATTTCTCCCTTCCTCTTCTCTTATCTCTCTCTCCTTTCTTTCATTCTCTTTTCTCTCTCTTCTCATTCTCTCTTCTCTCTGCCTCTCTCTCCTTGTTACCTCTTAAATCTTTTTTTCATGTGTCTTTTCTCCCATTTTCTCTCTCCCTCTTTCTCTCTCTCCCTGTTCCCCCACTCTCTTTCTCTCTCTCTCTTTCTCTCTCCCTTTCTCTCTGTTCTCACTCTCTCATTTTCTCTTCACTCACTCCCTCCATTCTGTCACCCTTCTCCTTTCTTACCTTCATTTCTCAGTCTGTTTTCTCTCTTGTTCTCTTTCTCTTTTCCGTTATTCTCTTGTCTTGTTCTCTTTTCTCCCTTCCTCTTCTCTTATCTCTCTCTCCTTTCTTTCATTCTCTTTTCTCTCTCCTCTCATTCTCTCTTCTCTCTCCCTCTCTCTCCTCTTGTTACCTCTTAAATCTTTTTTCATGTGTCTTTTCTCCCATTTTCTCTCTCCCTCTTTCTCTCTCTCCCTCTCCCCCCCCTCTCTCTCTCTTTCTCTCTCCCTCTCTCTCTCTTTCTCTCCCCATCTCTCTCTCTTTCTCTCTCTATCTTTCTTTCACTCTCTCTCTTTCTAGCTCTCTTTTTTTACCTGTTTTAAGTGATTTTATTAAGTAAAATTTTCTCACTATGCTGGCAGATAATTTAGCTGTTTTAAGCTCATTTCATACAACAAGCACAGTGATCTACCAATACAGTGAGATAATCTTACTTAATAAAATTACTTAAAACAGGTAAAAATGTTTGGAAATAAGTTAAATATCTTACATTAAGCTTATAACAATCTCAACAGGAGAGATATTGGATAGATCGACTATATTTAAGGTCATTTTACTTGACAAGATACCATATTTGCAGTGCAGTCATTATTTTCACCACATTATACTGTTTAAATATAATTAGCTAATTATAGAACCAATTACAATTCATTAATTACTTACTAATTACACTTATATTACATTTCCATTGAAGAACATCTTTTTCTTTCTGCAAAACAAGACTGACTGAGTTTGATTCCTATTAAATCTAAAATTCCAGCATGGTTTTTTAGTTAACAGTCTGACTGAGAGGTGTGGAGGTGGAGGTGGAGGTGGATCGCTGCGTTACCTCTCCTGGAAGCTGAAAGTGAATTTGAGAAGTTTTTGTCTTTCCCTGTGTTTCGGAGGTCACTCCTCCTCAGCGGTGGGCCGTAATTCTGTACAGAGGGGCTTCCTGCGGTCTCCGTGTGTGGGCCGCTCCATCATTTGACTTTAATTAAAGCTCTAAGCGGCGCCTCAGAGGAGCGGCCTGCCTTAATTAACCCCTACAAACTGCCTGAACTGACCTTCTCAGCCCACTTTCAGAAGCAGAGCTTTCTACTACGGGTCAGCAGGACCATACACTGACCACACGGAGATATCTGGACTGAAAATAATATCAATAATGATAATAAAATAAAAAAAACTAATATATAATAATGAACTTTATTTATAGAGACCTTTTGTACAGGAAGCAGCTCCACAGACAGTGAAAAACGATCAGGCATAACGTTATGTCCACCTCCTTGTTTCTACGCTCATTGTCCATTTTATCAGCTCCACTTACTATATAGGTGCACTTTGTAGTTCTACAGTTACAGACTGTAGTCCGTCTGTTTCTCTGATACTTTGTTAGCCTCCTTTTACCCTGTTCTTCAGTGGTCAGGACCCCCATGGACCCTCACAGAGCAGGTACTATTTGGGTGGTGGATCATTCTCAGCACTGCAGTGACACTGACATGGTGGTGGTGTGTTAGTGTGTGTTGCGCTGGTACGAGTGGATCAGACACAGCAGTGCTGCTGGAGTTTCTAAACACCTCAGTGTCACTGCTGGACTGAGAATAGTCCACCAACCAAAAATATCCAGCCGGAAGCGTCCTGTGACCACTGATGAAGGACTAGAGGATGACCAACACAAACTGTGCAGCAGCAGATGAGCTATCGTCTCTGACTTTACATCTACAAGGTGGACTCACAATGTAGGAGCGTCTAATAGAGTGGACAGTGAGTGGACGCAGTGTTTACAAACTCCAGCAGCACTGTGTGAAGTGATGGCTAACATTGCTATGCTACCTCTGAGCTCCTAGCATCCATTTATTAGCAGCTTTGTCATTTCTGGTTTAAACACTCTTTTAATTCCTACAAAACAAATCAAACCAAACCCTGTGTCCCTGTGTGAACAACATGCATTATGTTTTAAAATATGTGGTAAGTGTGTTTAACTGTGCCAGTTTATGCACATAAATGTCAAAATATTGCAATTTAGGCAGGAATGTATGTAACTGTGTCAAATTATCAGTCACATGGAAATATATCACAAACTTGACTCATATTTTGAAAAATACATAGAAATATCAGAGAACTGGTAGAGAGGAGAATTACCACTCTGCATTGTCTCCCTCGTTTCTCAGACGCTAGAGGGCGCTCCCGAGTGAGTCCAAAATGAATGGGTTGATATTGAGCATTTGAGCAACATCATAGTTTATTAATTCCTTTCCCTTTTAATGTAAAAGAGTACAATCATTTCCTGAACACAGAACAGCATAAACATTTTAACACTGCTGTTATATTTTAAGAGCTTTTAAACTCGAGCTATAGGAGTTTAAAACAGCGCCTCATGTGGGTCCATGACATCTGTGAGCGCGAACAGCCAATGAGCTGCTCCGCTCACCAACCAGTCAGCACTCACTAGCAGTAAAGCCCGCCTTCTGCTGCCCGAAAC